>NC_092125.1:189590831-189938331 GCF_043159975.1 Macaca nemestrina
CTGGTCTTGAACTACTGACTCAAGTGATCTGCTCTCCTTGGCCTCCCAAAGTGCTGAGATTACAGGTGTGAGCTACCGCGCTCAGCGTAGTCTCCCTTCCTCCCTCCCTCCCTCCCTTCCTTCCCTCCCTCCCTCCCTCCTTCTCTCTTTCTCTCTTTCCCTTCCTTCCTTCCTTCCTTCCTTCCTTCCTTCCTTCCTTCCTTCCTTCCTTCCTTCCTTTCTTTTTTCTTTCTTAGACAGAGTCTCACTCTGTCACCCAGGCTGAAGTCCAATGGTACAATCTTGGCTCACCACAACCTCTGCCACCCGGGTTCAAGTTATCCTCCTGCTTCAGCCTCCCAAGTAACTGGGACTACAGGCGTGCGTCACCACACTCAGCTAATTTTTCTATTTTTAGTAGAGACAGGGTTTAACCGTGTTGGCCAGGCTGGTCTCAAACTCCTGACCTCAGGTGATCCGCCCGCCTCGGCCTCCCAAAGTGCTGGGTTTACAGGTGTGAGTCACCGTGCCCAACCCGTCTCATCTATTTCTGGTCTCTCTATTTTGTTATTTTTGCACAAATGAGTAGGTATATGCATATTTTCTTTGTAAAAATATTTATCTATTTATTTATTTTGGAGACTGTCTGTCACCCAGGCAGGAGTGTAGCGGCATGATCACAGTTCACTGCAGCCTCAACCTCTTGGGCTCAAGTGATCCTCCCACTTAGCCTCCCATGTAGCTGGGACCACAGGTGTGAGCCACCATGCCTGACTAATTTTTTTATTGTTTGTGGAGACGGGATTTGATTGTGTTGCCCAGGCTGGTCTCGAACTCCTGGACTCAAGCAATCCTCCAGCCTCAGTCTCCTAAAGTGCTGGGATTACAGGTGTGAGCCACCTTGCCTGGCCCACATTTTCTTGTTTTCTCTTTCTTACATGAAAGGTGGCATATTACAGCTACTCTTCTGCACTTTGCTTTTTTCATGTAGCACTGTATATTGGTTGACTGGCACAGTGGCTCATGCCTGTAATCCCAACACCTTGGGAGACCAAGACTGGCATATCACTTGAAGCCAGGAGTTTGAGACCAGCCTGAACAACATGGTGAGACCCTGTCTCAAATAAAAATAATAATAAGTTAAAGTGAATAAAACCTAAAACCTGTTAGAAATATGAGTAAAAGACATGAACAAATACATCACAAAAAAAGATTTTAAAATAACCTTAAACATGTGAAAAAATGTTCAACCTCACTCGTAATAAGAGAAATGCAAAGAAAATCTACTCTGAGATATCAGTTCTCACCCACTAGATTGGTAAAAATTAAAAATCATGATACATTCTGATGGTGAGGCTGTAGGGAAATGCATATTCATACATGGCTGGTGGGAAGGCAGATTGGTACAACTCTTACAGAGGGGGATTTAGAATACTTATCAAAACTACATATGCATTTGACTGGGCGTGGTGGTTGACGCCTGTAATCCCAGCACTCTGGGAAGCTGAGGCGGGTGGATCACTTAAGGTCAGGGATTCGAGACCAGCCTGACCAACATGGCAAAACCCAGTCTCTACTAAAAATACAAAAAATAGCCGGGTGTGGTGGTGTGTGCCTGTAGTCCCAGCTACTCAGGAAGCTGGGGCGGGAGAATCACTTGAACCCAGGAGTAGAGGTTGCAGTGAGCTGAGATCATCCCATGGCACTCCAGTCTGGATGGCAGAGGAAGACCCCACCTCAAAACAAAACAAAACACACACACACACACACACACACACACACACACACACACACACACAGAGCAAAAAACCCAATATATACTGGAAATAACAACTATTCACATGGATTTCTTACAGTTTCATGGTACTCATTTGTATGACTTTACCATAGCTTATTCCATCACTTTCCTGGCTATGGCAGTTAGATTGCTTTCAATATTTAGGAGTTACCAGCAGTGCTGCAGTGAATAACCATGTACATGTTTTTGTGTTGCAGAGGCATGTCTTCTAGAAATGAGAAGATAGATCAAGAAGTAAATGCATATGTAATTTTTTTGTTTTTGTTTTTTTAGTTTTATTTTCTTGAGACAGGGTCTCACGCTATCACCTGGGCTGGAGTGCAGTGGCACAATCACAGTGCCTCAAATTCCCAAGCTCAGGTGATCCTCCTGCCTCATCCTCCCAAGTAGCTGGGACTACAGCCATGGTCACCACGTCCAGCAAATTTTTTTGGTAGTTTTTGTAGAGATGGGGTTTTGCCATGTTGCCCAGACTGGTCTCAAACGCCTGGACTCAAGTGATTCACCCTCCTCAGCCTCCCAAAGAGCTGGGATTACAGGCGTAAGCCACCACGCCCAGCCAAATGCATATGTAGTTTTGGTAAGTATTCTAAATCCCCCTCTGTAAGAGTTGTACCAATCTGCATTCTACCAGCCATGTATGAGTATGTATTTCCCCACAGCCTCACCATCAGAATGTGTCATGATTTTTAATTTTTACCAATCTAGTGGGTGAGAACTGGTATCTCAGAGTAGATTTTCTTTGCATTTCTTATTATGAGTGAGGTTGAAAGTTTTTTCACATTTAAGGTTATTATCATATATATATATATATTTGTTTGTTTTGTTTTGTTTTGTTTTCTGAGACGGAGTTTTACTCTTGTTGCCTAGGCTGGAGTGCAATGGCACGATCTTGGCTCACTGCAACCTCCACCTCCCAGGTTCACTGCCTCAGCCTCCCGAGTAGCTGGGATTACAGGCATGTGCCACCATGCCCAGCTAATTTTTGTATTTTTAGTAGAGACAAAGTTTTGCCACGTTGGCCAGGCAGGCCTCAAACTCCGGACCTCAGGTGATCTGCCCACCTCAGTCTCCCAAAGTGTTAGAATTACAGGGGTAAGCCACCGCACCCAGCCTTCATATCTTTTTTGTGATGTGTTTGTTTTTATCTTTTACCCATATTCTAACAGATTTTTGGCCTTACTCACTTTAATTTTTTTTTGAGGCAGGGTCTCACTATATTGCCCAGGCTGCAGTGCAGTTGTGCAATCTTGGCTCACTGCAACCTCTGCCTATAGGGCTCAAGCAATCCTCCCACCTCAGCATCCCAAGTAGTTGGGAATACAGGTGCATGCCACCAAGCCCAGCTAATTTTTGTATTTTTTGTAGAGCTGGGGTTTCACCATGCTGCTCAGGCTTGTCTCTAACTCCTGAGCTCAAGTTATCCATCCACCTTGGCCTCCCAAAGTGCTGGGATTACAGCCGTGAGCCACTGCGCCCAGCCCACTTTTTTTTTTTTTTTTAAATAAAAGATGCATATACTTCTTTTTTTTTTTTTTTTTGTAGACAGAGTCTCACTCTGTCACCCAGGCTGGAGTGCAGTGATACGATCTCAGCTCACTGTAACCTCCACCTCCTGGGGTCAGGTGATTCTCCTGCCTCAGCCTCCCAAGTAGCTGGGATTACAAGTGTGCGCCACTACAGCTGGCTAATTTTTGTATTTTTAGTAGAGACAGGGTTTCACCATACTAGCCAGGCTGGTCTCTAACTCCTGACCTAGTGATCTGCCCACCTCAGCCTCCCAAAGTGCTGAGATTACAGGCGTGAGCCACCGCACCCAGCCTAAAATATGCATATACTTTTTTAAAGGAAGTTAATAATAACTACCACTTAACATTTCTAACTTTTCTTCTTTAATTCATTTTCACTTCATTTTAAATGAAAATTCATACAAAATTTCAGATTCAGTAAATTATTCTTATAAACTTAAAATAACTATTTCCAACTTAAGCATATTAAACATTTCATTATCAAAAAAAAAACATTTTAAGGGTGGGTAAGGGTTGAAAATTTTCGTATTGGGTACAATGTTCACTCTGGGTGATGGGTATAATAGAAGCCCAGTCCCCATCATTGCATAATACACCTATGTAACAACCTGCACGTGTACCCCAGAATCTAAAATAAAACAAAATAGGCTGGGCACAGTGGCTCATCCCCATAATCCCAGCACTTTGGGAGACTGAGGCAGGTGGATCACCTGAGTTCAGGAGTTCGAGACCAGGCTGGCCAACATGGTAAAACCCCATCTCTACTAAAAATACACACACACACACACACACACACACACACAAGTAGCAGGGTGTGGTGGTGGGCGCCCATAATTCCAGCTACTTGGGAGGCTGAGGCAGGAGAATTGCTTGAACCCAGGAGGTGGAGGTTACAGTGCGCAGAGATTGCAACATTGCACTCTATCCAGCCCGGGCAACAGAGCAAGACTCTGTCTCAATAAATAAATAAATAAATAAATAAATAAATAAATAAATAATAAAATAACATTTCGCCATTTTGACCAATAATAATAATAATAATAATAAAACATGTAAAAATGGTTGGAAGGCCAGGCACAGTGGCTCACACCTGTTATTGCAGCACTTTGGGAGGTCGAGGCAGGTGGATCACTTGAGCCCAGGAGCTCAAGATGAACCTGGGCAACATGATGAAACCCCATCTCTACAAAAAATACAAAAAGTAGTCGGGTGTGGTGGCATACACCTGTAGTCCCAGCTACTCGGGGGGCTGAGGTGGGAGGATGAATGGCTTGAGTCAGGGAGGTGGAGGTTGCAGTGAGCCAAGATCATGCCACTGCACTCCAGCCTGGGCAACAGAACAGAGCCAGACCCTGTCTCAAAAAAAAAGAAGAAAAAAAATAAAGGTTGGAAAAGAAGAATTGGAAGGGAATGAATGATCACTAAAAACTCCAACACTCATGCAGTGCAGTGACGAAAGTTCTTCAGAGCAAACTGTAGAACTAGTCATTCCTTCAAATAATAGCACATCTAATATATATATTAGAGAGAAATTGTAAAAACAAACTAAATGAAAACCACACACATATACACGTACTTGCTGAATAGCAATGTTCTATTCTTCATTTAATTACAAAAGGCCTCAAAAGAAAGTCTGTAGACTTAACCAATCCCCTCTGCCAATGTCTCTTGTGCCTTCTTTACAGCCAGACTTGCTGAATTCTCCCAATATTGGGGAGATCCTCTGCCAGTGTTGCTGTCAATCACAGTCAAGTTACTGACACTACAGTGTAAGGCTATTAAGCCTTCTAATACTTTGGCAAAGAATAGTACCAATGAGATAAACTTGCACATAGTTACCAAGGCAACTGGCAATTTTGATAACATAATTTTTGTTTGTTTGTTTTTAAGACTTATGTTTGGCACACACAGGTTATAACTGTGACTACCTTGATTCATCAATCTACGTAATTGCTCTGCGTTAGTTTAGTCTATGCATGGTACTTCAATATAATCAGATGCTGCAATATTTCACTCTGAGCCAGTGTGAGTAACTTACATTCAAAAAACAAAACAAAACAAAAACCGTGACCTGGGCCAGGCGTGGTAGCTCACACTTGTAATCCCAGCACTTTGGGAGGCCAAAGCAGGCGGATCACTTGAGGTCAGGAGTTTGAGACCAGCCTGGCCAACATGGCTAAACCCCGTCTCTACCAAAAATCCAAAAATTAGCTGGGCGTGGTGGCAGGCGCCTGTAATCCTAGCTACTCAAGAGGCTGAGGCACGAGAATCGCTTGAACTCGGGAGGCAGAGGTTGCAGTGAGCCGAGATGGTGCCACTGCACTCCAGCCTGGGCAACAGAGGGAAACTCTGTCTCAAAAAAAAAAAAAAAAAAAGAGACTGGGCACAAGAGCTCACATCTATAATCCCAGCAACTAGGGAGGCTGAGGAGGAAGAATCGCTTGAGCTTAAGAATTAGGGGGCCCAGTGAGCTATGATGATGCCATTGCACTCCAACCTGGGTGCAGAGTTTGTTTTGAGACCCCTACTCAAAACAAACAAACAGAAACTCTTGTTATCTATCACAACTTCAATTCAGAACTGATTTGCTTGAGCAAGTAAAATACATAAGATAATGCTATCTTGTCAGGTTCTCGAACCTCAATATTGAAATCACAGGTATGTCAATAGGAAAATGCACAAAATAAATAAAAGGATAACGTATCTTAATTATTCTAAAACTTATTTGTGGCTTACAAATGTAATCCAGCATTATTAATTAGAGAGGTTTTGAAGTGTTTTTTTTTTTTTTTTCTTTTTCTAGACAGAGTCTCCTTCTATCAGACTGCAATGCCGTGTCATGATCATGGCTTATAGCAGCCTCTACCTCAAATGATCCTCCCACCTCAGCCTCCCAAGTAGCTGGGACTACAGACATGCACCACCACACTCAACTAATTTTTAGATTTTTCTGTAGAAATAAGGGCTCCCTATGTTGCCCAGGCTAGTCCCAAACTCCTCAGCTCAAGTGATCCTCCTGCCTTGGCCTCCCAAAGTGCTGGGATTACAAGTGTGAGCCACTGCACAGGGCCTGAAGTATGTCTTTTTTTGAAACGGAGTTTCACTCTTGTAGCCCAGGCTGGAGTGCAATGGTGCAATCTCGGCTCACTACAACCTCCACCTCCCGAGTCCAAGCGATTCTCCTGCCACACTCTCCTGAGTAGCTGGAATTACAGGTGTGTGCCACCATGCCCAGCTAATTGTGTGTATTTTTAGTAGAGATGGAGTTTCATCACATTGGCCAGGCTGGTCTCAAACTCCTGACCTCAAGTGATCCACACACCTTGGTCTCCCAAAATGCTGGGATTACACGTGTGAGCCACTGCACCTGGCCCTGAAGTATGTTTTGATTACCAATAGAGCTAGTTCTGTGTCACACCTTTTTTTCAATAGCACTTCCGAGTTTGTTTTTGCTTGTTTATTTTTCCATATGAACCCTAGTATGAAATTGTTGGCATTTTGGGGGATTACAATTAAATTTATAAACTAATTTAGGGAGAACTAATATTTTAATATGTCAATCATCTTATCAAAAAATAAGTAGGGCATAGTAGCTCACCCCTGTAATCCCAGAACTTTGGGAAGCCAAGAAAGGCAGATCACCTGAGGCCAGGAGTTTGAGATCAGCCTGGGCAACAAGGTGAAACCCTGTCTCTACTAAAAACACAAAAAACTAGCTGAGCCTGTGGCTCATGCCTGTAATCCCAGATACTTGGGAGACTGAGGCACAAGAATTGCTTGAATCTGGGAGGCAGAAGTTACAGTGAGCTGAGATTTTGCCGCTGCACTCCAGTCTGGGTGACAGAGCAAGACTCTGTCTCAAAAGAAAAAAAAATTTTTTTTAAAAGGGATATCTTTCCATTTGCTTGTGTCTATGTTTGTATTTTTCAGGAAGTATTCAAATATTCCTTATATAGAATTTGCACATTTCTTGTTGTTTGTTCCTAAGTGTTTTATCTTCTTTACCGTTATTATAAGTGTATTTTTCCTCTACCATTATATTCACTAACAGATTATTGTTTATATACCTGAAGGTTGTTTGTTTCTGCCTGGTATAATTTTGTATTCATATCTTATTGAGTTCTTTTACTGAATAAGTTAGTTTTATTATTAATTTTCTAAGGTTTTCCAGGAATAGAATTATATCAAATGCAAATAGAAGTAGTTTTACTTCTAATTCTTATGCCTACAATTGATTTCTCTTGTCTAATTGCATAGGCTAAAATAGTATTAGCCTATGTTAATAGTAATGGAGTTAGTGAGCAACCTTGCCTTGTTCCTGAACTTAGTGGAAATGTCTTTGATGTTTCTCCATTAAAATACTGGCTTAAGAATTAAGGTAGATACAATTTATCTTATTAAGAAGTATCCATCAGAATTTCTACTTCTGGCTTTAATGGAATAACTGTGACTATGAGGGAGGAGAATAGGGAATTAGGGTAACCAAGTGTTAAGATATAAGCAAAAGAACAGCAGGTGCAGCCAATTCTAGGCAAGATTAGGCAATATACAGGCCACATCCTCACTCCCTTGATAACAGGACAGAAGCCTCCACTTCGGCCTCTGATTGGTCATGGGCCAGTCCTTCACAGGGTGTAACCAATTGGAGGCCTCTAAAGGGTACCTAGGGGTGTTACCAAATTCTTTTAGCTTAATAAAAACCCTAAAGAACATTGTAACTGGGGCTCTTGAGCCACTTGCTTGAGCCTGCTCCCACTCTGTGAAGTGTACTTACACGTCAATAAATCTGTGCTTTCATTGCTTCTTTCCTTGTTTCATTCTTTTGTTGCTTTGTTTGTGCATTTTGTTCAATTATTTGTTCAACGCACCAAGAACGTGGACAACTCACAGTCAAGACTTTCCATCTGGTAACAACCAGATATGACCTTCTTCCATAAACAACTAGAAAACTGGACAAAATCTCTTTTGCAATTGTTTTCAGTCATTGAAAATAGGCAGCATGAGACTGTGCTCCCTATGAGAAAGGAAACAAACTTGGCAAGCACTTTGATGGTTTCTACTTTCTAACGGCAAGGAAGGCAAACCAAAGAAGAACATGATGGTTAAGAAAGATAAAAAGAGTGAGGTAAATGAAATTTGTAAGACAAAGTACTAGAGAGGAGGAAGTGTCTAGAACAGTACTTATCACACTTTTTTTTTTTTTTTTTTTTTTTTTTTAAGACAGAAGCTCACTGTTACCCAGGCTGGAGTACAGTAGCACAATTATGGCTCACCACAGCCTCGACCTCTGGGCTTAGGTGATGCTCCCACTTGAGCCTCCTGAGGAGCTGTGACTACAGGTGCACGCCACCATGCCTGGCTAATTTTGGTATTCTTTGTAGAGATGGGTTTCACCATGTTGTCCAGGCTCGTCTTGAATGCCTGTGCTCAAGCAATCTGTCTGCCTGTCTTGGCCTCCCAAAGTGCTAGGACTACAGGCATGGGCCCCCGCACCCGGCCATAATTTTTTTTCTCATTATCATCCCTCCCACTGAAAGAACCTTTTCAGACATTTTTTCCTAATTGTCCCTCCACGAAATTTTAATACCACAGGTATGCTGTATATCTGTTATGTACCATATCTATGTCTGTGCTTTATACATTAAGCGAGTAAAATTTTTTCACCCTCCCAAACCGATTTTTGCCCCTTTGGGGGAGATATTATTTTGTTGAGAATGAATGCCCTAGAATAAATTCTACTGTAAACCCATCCTAAAATAGCTTAAAATGTACCTCAGAAGGATTATGGTGATCCACTTAATTTTTCTACCAGCCTGAATAAAACCCAAAACTCTTTAAAATAATATTAAAAATCCAGTTATTCAACAATGTAAAATTCTTTACTAATCAAATTTAGGCATATGAAGAAGCAGAGAAATGTGACCTATAACAAAAAGAAAAATCAGTCAGTAGAAATAAATCCAGAAATGGCAGAGATGATGGAATTAATCAGCAAAGCAGACCTTGGGTGAGCCCCAATACTGTGCCGGTCTGCAAGGCGACAAGTGCAACTCTGCACAGTGCCAGCTGTAGTGGCCACTGGAGTGCCCATGTCACCCCTCCCCCAACTCCAAGCAGCCTAGCACCTGGAGAGTCTCCTTCTGATGAGGGGAAGAGAGGGAAGAGGAAGAGCAAGAGACTTTGCCTGGCAACCTAGGAATTCTCCCTTATCTTACCCAAGTTCAACAAGGTTGTATATCTAGGAAGCTTCAAGAGTCACAGCATTCCTGGGCTTAGGACATCCCCTAGTGCTAAAATGCCTGCAGTGACTGCAGATGTAAGTCACAATATTCAATCCCCTTCCAATTCATGGAAAGCCCTCTCAAAAAGAATAGGTACAAACAAGCCCCGATTGCAAAGATTAGAATAAGTACCTAACTCCTCAATGCCCAGACATCAACAAATATCCACTGGCTGGGCACTGTGGCTGAGACAGGAGAAAAAAAATTATATATAAGATAGATAGATAGATAGATAGATAGATAGATAGATAGATAGATAGATAGAGCTGGGCACGGTGGCTCATGCCTGTAATCCCAGCACTTTGGGAGGCTGAGGCGGGCAGATCACGAGGTCAGGAGATCGAGACCATCCTGGCTAACACGGTGAACCCTCGTCTCTACAAAAAATACAAAAACTTAGCCAGGCATGGTGGCAGGTGCCTGTTGTCCCAGCTACTTGGGAGGCTGAGGCAGGAGAATGGCATGAACCCGGGAGGCAGAGCTTGCAGTGAGCCAAGATTGCGCCACTGCACTCCAGCCTGGGCGACAGAGTGAGACTCTGTCTCAAAAAAAAAAAAAAAAAGATAGATAGATAGATAGATAGATAGATAGATAGATAGATAGACAGACAGACAGATAGAGATAGATAGACAGACAGACAGACAGATAGATAGATAGCTAATTTAATTTTTTAAACGTCTACAAGCATCAAGAACATTTAGGAATATTCTTGACTTCACTAAACACACTAAATAAGACATCAGTGACTGATCCTGGAGTGACAGAGGT
This sequence comes from Macaca nemestrina, assembly GCF_043159975.1. Classification (NCBI taxonomy): domain Eukaryota; kingdom Metazoa; phylum Chordata; class Mammalia; order Primates; family Cercopithecidae; genus Macaca; species Macaca nemestrina. Next base: position 189,601,187 of record NC_092125.1, read on the forward strand.
ATGTAGCTTTTAGATAGGGAATTAAAAATAGCTGTCTTAAGAAAGTTCAACAAACTTCTAGATAACACAGAGAAGAAATTCAGAATCCTATCAGAGAAATTTAACAAAGAGACTGAAATAATTTTTAAAAAAGCAGAAATTCTGGAACTGAAAAATTCAATTAACAAACTGAAAAATGTGGCTGGGCACAGTGGCTCATGCCTGTAATCCCAGCACTTTGGGAGGCCGAGGCGGGTGGATCACGAGGTCAGGAGTTCAAGACCAGCCTGGCCAAGACAGTGAAACTCCGACTCTACTAAAAATACAAAAACTAGCCGGGCATGGTGGTGGGCACTTGTAATCCCAGCTATTCGGGAGGCTGAGGCAGAGAATTGCTTGAACCTGGGAGGCGGAGGTTGCAGTGAGCCGAGATTGTGCCACAGCATTCTAGCCTGGGTGACAGAGCAAGACGCCATCTCAAAAAAAAAAAAAGAAAAGAAAAAAAAATGCATCAGAGTCTCTCAGTAGCAGAAGAAAGAACTAGTGAGCTCAAAGACAAGCTACATGAAAATATACAGTCAAAAGAGAAGGAAAAAATGAATTAGAAAACAAATGAAGCATGCCCACAAGATCTAGAAAATAGCATCAAAAGGGCAAATCTAAGAGCTATTTGCCTTAAAGAGGATGTAGAGAAAAAGATTGAGCCAGAAAGTTTATTCAAATAAATAATAACAGAAAACTTTCTAAACCTAGAGAAAGATGTGAATATCCAGGTATAGGAAGGTCAAAGAACACCAAGTAGATACAACCCAAAAAAGACAACTTTGAGGCATGTAATAATCAAACTCTCTCTCTTGCTCCCTTTTCTTTTTCTTTTTTTTTTTAATTTGAGACATTATCTCACTCTGTTGCCCAGGCTGGAGTGCTGTGGTACAATCATGGCTTACTGCAGCCTCAACTTCCCAGGCTTAAGCAATCCTCCTGCCTTAGCCTCCCAAGGAGCCAGGACTACAAGCACCACCATGCCAGCTAATTTTTTAAATTTTTTGTAGAGATGGAGTGTCACTATGTTGCCCAGGCTGATCTCGAACTCCTGGGCTCCAGCGATCCTCCCTGCTCAGCCTCCCAAAGTGCTGGATTACAGGCACGAGCCACTGTACCTGATCCAAACTCTCAAAGGTCAAGGATAAAGAAAGGATCCTAAAAGTGACAACAGAAAAGAAGCAAATAACATACAATAAAGCTCCAATATATCTGGCAGTGGACTTCTCAGCAAAATCCTTACAGGCCAAGAGGAGTGAAATTACATATTCAAAGTGCTGAAGAAAAAAATTTTCAACCTAGAATATCATATCCAGCAAAATTATCCTTCAAACATGAAGGAGAAATTCTTTCCCAGACAAACAAAAGCTGAGGGATTTCATCAACACCAGCCCTGTCTTACAAGAAATGCTAATGGAAATTCTTCAATCTAAAAGAGAGGGACATTAATGAGCAATAATAAATCATCTGAGGATATAAAACTCACTGGTAATAGTAAGTACACAGACAAATACAGAATACTCTATCCCTGTAATTTTGGTATATAAACCACTCATATCTTTAGTAGGAAGACTAAAAGACAGTCTATCAACAATAATAACCACAACAATTTTTTTTTTTTTTTTTTTTGAGACGGAGTCTGGCTCTGTCATCCAGGCGGGAGTGCAGTGGCCGGATCTCAGCTCACTGCAAGCTCCGCCTCCCGGGTTTACGCCATTCTCCTGCCTCAGCCTCCCGAGTAGCTGGGACTACAGGCGCCCGCCACCTCACCTGGCTAGGTTTTTGTATTTTTTTAGTAGAGACGGGGTTTCACCATGTTAGCCAGGATGGTCTCGATCTCCTGACCTCGTGATTCGCCCGTCTCGGCCTCCCAAAGTGCTAGGATTACAGGCTTGAGCCACCGCGCCCGGCCAACAATTTTTAAGAGATAGACAATATAAAAAGATCTAGAGACAACAAAAAGTAAAAAGTTAGGGGGTTGGAGTTAAAATGTAGAGTATTTTACTTTTCTCTTTGCTCGTTTTTTTTCTCTTCTTTGTAATCATAGTTAAGTTGTTATCAGTTTAAAATAATTGGTTAGCCAGGTGCAGTGGTGTGTGCTTGTATCCCAACTACTCAGGAAGCTGAGGTGGTAGGATCACAAGTTTGAGCCTAACTTGGGCAAAAGAGCAAGACCTGTCTCAAAAAATTTCTAATATAATTGACTGTAAGATGTTATTTGTAAGCCTCATGGTAACCACACACACACACACACACAAAATAATAGAACACACACACAAAAAAGCAAGAAACTAAAACATACTACCAGAGAAAATTACTTTTACACAAGAGAAAGAAGTAAAGGGCATCCAAATTTGAAGAAGTAAAATTATCCTTGTTTACAGACAATATAATCTTAGATTTAGAAGAACCTAAAGACCACCAAGGCCAGGCACAGTGGCTCACACCTGTAATCCCAGCACTTTGTGAGGCCAAGGTGGGTGGATCACTTGAGGCCAGGAGTTTGGCACCAGCCTGGGCAACATGGTGAAACCCTATCTCTACAAAAAATACAAATGTTAGCTGAGTGTGGTGACACACACCTGTAGTCCCAGCTACTCGGGAGGCTGAGGCAGGAGAATCACTGGGACCTGGGAGGCAGAGGTTGCAATGAGCCAAGATTGGGCCACTGCACTCCAGCCTGGACAACAGGGCAAGACTCTGTCTCAAAAAAACAAAACAAAACAAAACAAAAAAACTCCACCAAAACCTCTTAGAACTGATAAACAAATTCAGTAAAGTTGCAGGATATAAAATCAGCGTACAAACTTTGTTTTTGTGGTCTTATAAAATCAGCATACAAACATTCTATATTGGCATATAGAAACGAACAATATGGAAAAAAAAAAACAAGAAAGTAATCTCATTTACAATAGCTATAAAAAAAAATAGATAGAAATGAACTTAACCAAAGGAGTGAAAGATTTCTACAATGAAAACTGTAAAACATTGATGAAATAAATTGAAAAGGATACCAAAAAATGGAAAGATATTCCATGTTCATGGATTGGAGAATCAATATTGGTAAAATGTTTATACTACCCAAAACAATCTACAGATTAAATGCAATCCCCATCAAAATACCAACAATCAGGATAGAAGAATATTTGAGGGATTAAAAAAAATATATAAAAGGCTCATGTCTGTAATCTCAGCACTTTGGGAGGCCGAGACAGGCAGATCACCTGAGGTCAGGAGTTCAAGACCAGCCTGACCAACATGGAGAAACTTCATTTCTACTAAAAATACAAAATTAGCCGGGCATGGTGGCTCATGCCTGTAATCCTAGCTACTTGGGAGGCTGAGGCAGGAGAATCACTTGAACTCAGCAGCTGGAGGTTGTGATGAGCCGAGATCGCGCCATTGCACTCCAGCCTGGGCAATAAGAGTGAAACTCTGCCTCAGGGGGAAAAAAAAAGATATAAACAAAAAAATAAAATGACGTTTTTCACAAAACTAGAAAAAAAATTCTAAAATGTGTATGGAACAACAAAAGACACAGAACAGTCAAAGCCATCCGGAGCAAAAAGAACAAAGCTGGAGGCATCACTTTACCTGACTTCAAATTATACTACAGAATTATAGTAACCAAAACAGCATGGTACTGGCAAGAAAAACAGACACATTGCGCAATGGAACAGAATAGAAAACCCAGAAGTAAAATTAATGCATTTACAGTCAACTCATTTTTGACAAAGGTGCTAAAAACATACATTGGGGGAGAGGATAGTGTCATCAATAAATGGTGCTGGGAAAATGGATAGCCATAGGCTATCCCTCCTCATACACAAAAATCAAATCAAAATGAATTAAAAACTTAAACCTAAGACCTGGAACTACGAAACCACTAAAAAGAAACATTGGGGAAACTCTCTAGGACACTAGTCTGGTAAAGATTTCTTGACTAAGACCACAAAAGCACAAGGCAACCAAAGAAAAATGGACAAATAGTATCACATCAAGCTAAAAAGCGTCTGCACAGCAGAGGAAACAATTAACAAAGAAAAGGGACAACTCTTTTCTTTGCTGGGAGAAAGCTACCCATCTGACAAAGGATTAATAATCAGAATACATAAGGAGTGCAAGCAACTCAATAAGAGAAAAAAACAAAACAAAACCTAGTTCTAAAATGGGCAAAATATCTGAATATGTATTTCTCAAAAGAAAACATACTAATGGCCAACAGTTCTGGAGTCAGCCTGCAAAATCGTGGTATGCAAAGTCACCCCTCCATATACATGGGTTTTGCATCTGGCAAATATTGTTTGATCAAAAAAAATCCACATCTAAGTGGACTCATGTAGTTCAGACTCAGATTGTCCAAGATTTAACTGTACTGTTTCTTCTCTGCCTGTCTTCCATTTCAACCACTTTCTCTCTGACTCTTTTTACTTCTGAAGAAAACAGTCCACCAACTTGGTAAAGAGAGAACTTCCAATTAAAAATATCTGAGCTACAACAGATGCAGAGAGAAATCTTATCTGAAACTTCCCTTATCGGACTAACACAGAGCCTTAGGAGACATAGCTGCCACAAATCCTAAGAGGTCTCCGGTTACAGAAGCACTGACCTTGGACATCAAGACACTTTTTAAAAAATTGCATAAAGCTGGGCGTGGAGGCTCACACCTGTAATCCCAGCATTTTGGGAGGCAGAGGCAAGTGGATCACTTGAAGCCAGGAGTTTGAGACCAGCCTGGCCAACATGGTGAAATCCTGTCTCTACTAAAAATACAAAAATTAGCTGGGTGTGGTGACAAATGTCTGTAATCCCAGCTACTCCAGAGGCTGAGGCAGGAGAATCACTTGAACCCAGGAGGCAGAGGTTGCAGTGAGCAGACATCGCACCACTGCACTCCAGCCTGGGGAACGAGAGTGAAACTCCGTCTCAAAAAAAAAAAAAAAAAAAAATTGTACGAACAAGACTCATAAGAAGCTTCCATTCTTTGAAGTCCCAAAGCCCCACTGGGGTGGTATATAGGTTGGTATATAAACTTTTACCTCCAGCTGTTCAGGGAGCTGTTCTCTCTACAAGGGTGCACCCACATGTCTATTTTTCCCCTGTTGCTCTATTGCCATTTAATTCACAGGCCCCCAACCAGCTGGACTTAGGTTGGTGAAGGAGAAGTCTTTCTTCCGAACACTTTTCTCTTGATTTCATTTTCATCCTCTTGGTTTTTCCAAAGCAAACATGGACAAATAGGATCACATCAAGCAAAACTGTCTTTCTTCAATGCCCCTTATTACAGTTCCACTTGAATTTATTCTCCTTTGAGTGCCTTGTAATGTAGGCTTTATTTCTGAAATCATTTTGTCTGTTTCTTCTTTCCTGAGTTCAGTGAACTCTTAATTTATTCCTTCAGAGCAGGGGGATGTCCATTTGCTTTTAATTTTTGAATTTTTGTTTCAAGATGGCTTTTCTTTTTTTTTTTTTTTTTGATAAATTTATGAGGTACAAGTATAATTTTGTTACATGCATAGATTACATAGTGGTCAAGTCAGGGCTTTTAGGGGGTCTACCACTCAAGTAATATACATTATACCCCTTAAGTAAAGGGTACTCAGATACTCGAAAGGCTGAGGTGAGAGGATTGCTTGAGCCTGAGAGTTCAAGTCCAGCTTGGGCAGCATGATGAGACCCTGTCTCAAAGGAAAAAAAAAAAAAAGCTAAAGGGTGATTTGTCATATCCTCAAATGTTTGCCTGAAGACGACAATTCATTCAGTTTGGTGTGTTGTGTTACAGCATTTTTCTTCTGCTTTATGGTAATTTTTCTTTTGGAGGGAAATGTAGAAATGTTCATCACTTGAGCTATTTTGGTTCTCATTTTCTATTTTCTTACAGAAACTTTTAATCTGTTTTTGGCTATTTAATTTTTGGAATTAGAGTGGTCTCCAAGATTCTTAGTTGAATGGCATCCCCTTCTGTCAGTGTAGTGAAGTAGAAGTTTTTTTGTTTGTTTGTTTGGTTTTTTTTGAGAAGTTTTGGTCTTGTTGCCCAGGCTGGAGTGAAATGGCGTGATCTCGGCTCACCGCAACCTCCACCTCCCGGATTCAAGTGATTCTCCTGCCTCAGCCTCCTGAATAGCTGGGATTACAGGCATGTGCCACCACGCCCAGCTAATTTTGTATTTTTAGTAGAGACGGGGTTTATCCACGTTGGTCAGGCTGGTCTCGAACTCCCGACCTCAGGTGATCCACCCGCCTCGGCCTCCCAGAGTGCAGGGATTACAGGCGTGAGCCACTGCGCCCGGCCTGAAGTACAAGGTTTTTTTTTCTTTAATGCAGTAGTTCTTTTTAAATTTGGCAGAAGGAAGTGGGCAGTGTGTGTGTGTGTGTGTGTTGTTGGGTTTTTTTTTTTTCGAGACAGAGTTTTTCTCTCTCACCCAGGCTGGGGTGCAGTGATGCCATCCTAGCCTACTGCAGCCTCGAACTCGTAGGCTCAAGCAATGAATACAGCAGTTCTTAAAGTGTGATTCAGGTCCCCAAAACCTTTCAGGTAGCTGCAAAGTCAAAACTACTTTAATAATATACTAATTCGTTTTTGTCTTTCTCACCTTCATTTTCTTAACATATTTTCTTAACATTTCTTAAGGTATGGAGCTTTCTTTTTCTTTTCTTGTTCTTCTTTTTTTTTTTTTTTTTGAGATGGAGTCTCATGCAGTGGCATGATCTCGGCACACTGCAACCTCTGCCTCTCAGGTTCAAGCGATTCTCCTACCTCAGCCTCCCAAGTAGCTGGGATTACAGGTGCGTGCCACCATGCCTGGCTAATTTTCATGTTTTTAGTAGAAATGGGATCTCATCATGTTGGCCAAGCTGGTCTCAAACTCCTGACCTCAAATGATCCACCTGCATCGGCCTCTCAAAGTGCTGGGATTACAGGCGTGAGTCACAGTGCTTGGCCCACAAGTATGGACTTTTCTAGGAGCTACAGGACAAGTGATATTGCATCAGATTGAATTTAGACATGCAGGTATAAGACCAGCTGTCTTCCGTTTAGCCAGATATGAAGAGATTTGCAAAAACGTAAAATAATGCCACTCTTCTCATGAAATTTTTTGTTTTGGAATATATAGTTATTTTTCATTTAAAAATTAATTATGCTAATATGTAATCAGTTTATTATTCTTTTAAATTAATTCCTAAAATATTTTTTAAGTTCTCAGTTTTAATATTTAATACAGTCAATGTTGATAGATATAACCTACAAATACAAAAGCTCTTTAGGGTACTCATTTCAAGAGTGTAACAAAGTCCTGAAACCAAAAAAGTCTGAGAACTGCTGCTTTAATGGATGGCTCTGTGTGTGTGTGTGTGTGCATGTGTGTATGTGTGTGCGTGTGTGTGTGTGGTGGGAATTGTATCTCCTGCAAGTTTTGGGTTCTGTTTTGTGTTACATGCCCTACATTTTCCTCTTTTGATTCTTTTTTTTTTCCCTTGGTACTCACTGGTTATAGCACCTTTTGATTCTTTTCCTCTTCACCACCTAATCTTCAAAGGGTGCCTATCCTTTCCTTTCTTGCATTCTATTCCCCCAGAAGCACGACTTTTCTGAGGTTGTCTCCTTGAGGCTACGCTGCCCTTTTAAGTCCCTCCCCGTGGTCAGTGCTCTGATCTACAGGATTCATTTTCCGTGTTGTTTCTCTTAGGGCGGACTTTCCCTTTAACACAATGATTTCAGATCAATCTTTGGCCTGCTGTTACCTGCCCCCTCTTCTCTTCCACAGTTTTTCCAGGACTGCCCTCGCTCTCCACAAAGATTTGCAGTAGAATCGTGAAAGCCATCTCACTGGAATTTGGTGTTTACTTTTTCTACTTATAGGTAATTTAAGGTTTAGGAATTCTCTGTCATCTAGTTATGCTGAGAATTTAGTTTTTGTTACTTTTTTTTTTTCTATATCAGGAATTAGTAGTCAACAAACCTTTTCTTTTCTTTTTTTTTTTTTTTTTTTGTAGAGACAAGATCTCACTGTGTTGCCCAGGCTGTTCTAGAACTCCTCAAGAGATCCTCCTGCCTGGGATTACAGGTGTGGCAGCACCTGGCCAGCAAACTTTTTCTTAAAGGGCCATATAGTAAATAATTGAGGCTTGCAAGCTATACGGTCTCTCTCTCTCTTTTTTTTTTTTTTTTTTTTTTTTGAGACAGAGTCTCACTTTATCACCCAGGCAGTGTCATGGTCAGAGCTCACTGTAGCCTTCATCTCCCAGGCTCAAGGGATCCTCCCGCATCAGCTCCCCGAGTAGCTGGGACTACAGGCTTGCACCACAATGCCTGGCTAACTTTTTGTATTTTTAGTAGGGACGGGTTTTCACCATGTTGGCCAGGCTGGTCTCGAATTCCTAGACTCAAGTGATCCGTGTGCCTTGGCCTCCCAAAGTGCTGGTATTACAGGCATGAGCCACATGCCCATCCCATACTATCTCTATCACACTACTCAACCTGCCTTTGTAACATGAAGCACCCATACAATGCATGAACTAATTGATGTGTTGACAAAAACAGGTGCCTAGCCCACAGGACGTTATTTGCTGACCTTTGTTCTATATGGTCATTTGGGATGTGAAGCGATTCCGATTTAGACAGCCACTATTATCTTTGGCAACTCAGAAGTTCATAGTGATTTGTACGGGTTCTTTATGCTTGCAAAATAAAATACAACTCTCTTTGTGGCAGACACAGAGACGCACTGCCCAGATCCCCCTTCAAGGAAGAACTTGTTGCCCAGCTGCAGGGAGTGCATTAGGCAGACAGCCTCCAACTGTCAGCTATTTCAGGATCTGCCTCATCTGCAGAGAGCTGCTTCACCCAAGGTCATACGCTTCCCAGCAATTCGTAGCTGGTAGAAAGGCCCAGCTATTTTGGCCTAACTTAGAACACTTTGATGTACAGTGTTTGCTCCAGAGCTCCCTGCTGGGTTGGTTGAGGCTTTGTGGGGCCTGCTTCTCAGTTCAAGTTCTTCCTCTGCCTAATCCTGCTTCCTTCTCCTTCCTTTCACAAGAGTTGATCCCTACTAAGCTTCTTGCACCTCAGATTCCATCTCAGCATCTGCATCTGGAGAATCCAATCTATGACCCTCCTGGTAGTTATATGCATTGCAGATATTTTCCTCTGTGACTTGTGTTTGGTTATGCTCATTTTTCCCCCAACACAGTGTACCCCTGCCTTATTGCCCTTATTTTACGTTAGGTTATTCTCCCTCCTTCCTTGAAGAGTTAACACCTGGCTCACTGTGACTCTCTTCAGCACCATTCCTGTGATAATTACCACTGATTTCAGTAGAGATGATGCTTTTAATGCTTTGGCCTCTCAGTTCCTTAGCATACGCTCCTCCTGTGGTCTTTTTATCCACCAAGTCAGCCACTCATCGCCGTAGTCATACCCTTGATTTTGTTACGACAAATTATTGCAACCCTTCTTTACTCCCAATTTCACACACCCCATTCTCCAATCAGCTCCTCCTATTTTCAGCTCACACCTAACACTCCAGCTCCAGTGATCACTACCTACAATGCATTCATCTTACCACCTTCTCACTGTGCTCTCATCTATCTCCTTCCTTCCTGTTACAGACTAAATTGTGTCCCCCACCAAAATTCATTTATTGAAACCCTAACCCCCAATGTGACTGTATTTGGAAATAGGGCCTGTAAAGAGGTAATTAAGGCTAAATGAAGTTGTAAGAGTGACCCTATCGCCTAGGACTAGTGTCCCTATAAAAACAGGAAGAAATCACCTTGGGCAAGGCTGAGAAAGGGCTACAGGGCAGTGGGAGTGCAGACTGAAAAGATGCACTTCTTTTTCCAGTTCTGATCCAGGCTGGGTCTGCCTCCTTCCTGAACAGGCCAGAGAATTCATCTAAATAGCCTAAGCACGCTGGGCGCAGTGGCTCACACCTGTAATCCCAACATTTTGGGAGGCCGAGGTGGGCAGATCACCTGAGGTCAGGAGTTCAAGACTAGCCTGGCCAACATGGCAAAACCCCATCTCTACTAAAAAAGTACAAAAATTAGCCAGGCATGGTGGCTGGCGTCTGTAGTCCCAGCTACTTGGGGGGCTGAGGTGGGAAGATCGCTAGAGCCTGGGAGGTCAAGGCTGCTGTGAGCTGTGATTGTGTCACTGCACTTCAGCCTGGGTGACAGAGCAAGACCCTGCCTCAAAAATAAATAAATAAATAAATAAATAAATAAATAAATAAATAAAAATAAGAGTGCTTGGCAGCTTGATCAGGCTATGCTAGGAACCCATCTCTCAAGCAGCAGCTCTTCTCCTGTGCCATTGTCAGTTTTGTCCTGTCTGAGTCCATGGGACTCTTCTGTCTGATGGTGGCCTTCCTCATCCTCTTCATCATGTGAAGCTCCATGGAGATCACCTACCCATACCTGGTTCTGTGACCTCATGCCATTCCTGGTGTTGGAATGTGCCAAGGTTTGCCATTAAACACACATTTCTCTCTCTCTCTATATATATATATATGTACACACACACACACACACACACACATATATACACACACACACATATATAGACATACACATATATACATATATATACACACACACGTACACACACACACACACACACATATATATATGAAGAGGCACCAGAGGTCTCTGCACAGTCACAGAGGAAAGGTCATGTGAGGACAGCCAGAAGGCAGATGGTTACAAGCCAGGAAGAAGGGCCTCACTAGCAACCTACCTTACTGTGCTTGTACCTCCATCCTGGATGTCCAGCTTCTAAAATTAGGAGAAAATAGTCAGGTGTGGTGGCTCGCACCTATAATCCCAGCACTTTGGGAGGCTGATGTGGGAGGATCATTTGAGGTCAAGAGTTTGAGACCAGCCTGGGCAACATAGGGAGACCCTGTCTTTAAAAAAAAATTTTTTTTTGTTTTAATTAGCTGGGTGTGGTGGTGCACACATGTAGTCCTAGCTACTTGGGAGGCTGTGGTGAGAGGATCACCTGAGCCCAGGGAGGTGGAGGCTGCAGTGAGCCATGATCACACCACTGCAATACACCCTGGGAGACAGAGCAAGACCTTATCTCAAAATAAACAAACAAACAAAAAAAAAAGATGACAAAATAAATGTCTGTCGTTGAAGTCACCCATTCTGTGGTATCTTGTTACGGCAGCCTGAACCGACCAATATGCCTCCTCACCCAGTTTAAATTCCATGCTCAGTCATAATCAGCCATTGCAATTACCCTTAACTGTATTATCAACCCTGAATTTGTATTACTTGCTTGGCAAAACTCAAACCTTTGTGAAATCCAATTCTTCTACATCTACATCGATGCTGCCGAATATGGCTGAAGAAAAGCAACTGTGTTGACTGGACTACTTTAAATTCATGACCACTTACCTCAAGTGGGCACTTAACTTCCTGGCAATTATTCTACATTTTTCTAGTCCATTAACTCTCCTCCTCTCTGAGTTAATTATTTCACAGCTTTTCCTCCCTCTTTATACATGTTCCATCCTAACTCTCTGCTGATGACCTTGTTTCCTATTTCACTAATAGAGGCCACCAGGAGAGAACTCCCAAGCCATCAACTCCACCAAGCCAACAGCATCGTTACACATACTCTGCCTTCTCTCCAGGCTGGCTGTACCCTCTCTTTGCTCCTGCAATTTCCCTAACTCTCCTGTACCATTGCTATTCACTCTCCAGTGGATAATCACCATCAGGATGCAAAGATGCTGTACGAGCTTCCGAACTCTCCCAAAACCCAGGAAACAAAAAGGCAAAGGCTAAGTTTTTTCTTATTTCCTCTTCCAGTTATTGTACTGTTTCTCTGCTTTTATTATTTATTTATTTATTTATTTAGTTTTGAGATGAAGTTTCGCTCTTGTTGCCCAAGCTGGAGTGCAATGGTGCGATATCGGCTCACCGCAACCTCTGCTTCCCAAATTCAAGCAATTCTCCTGCCTCAGCCTCCCAAGTAGCTGGGATTACAAGCATGCGCCACCACGCCTGGCTAATTGTCTATTTTTAGTAGAGATGGGGTTTCTCCATGTTGCTTAGGCTGGTCTCAAACTCCCGACCTCAAGTGATCTGCCCACCTCAGCCTCCCAAAGTGCTGGGATTACAGGTGTGAGTCACCACGCCCTGCTGTCTCTGTTCTCTTTTAAAGCACAATCCCTCAACACAAGTGTCTATACTCAGTGTCTCTCCACTTTCCCTCCATCTGGTCTCTCCAGTGCCCCCTCATAAGGTTTTCACCCAGTGCTCCTCCAGGGCTAGTCTACTCTTGCTTCCCGTCTTACTGGAAGACCAGTAGCATTTGACAGAGTTGGTCACTCTCTCCTCCTTGGACACTTTTTCTTGACTTGGTTTTCAGAACAGCATCATCTCCTGCTTATTGTCTACCTCAGTCTACCTCAGTGAAAAGCTTTACTGGTTCCTCCACATCTCCCAGACCTCCAGTAATAACAGGAATGTACCAGGCCATTGCTCTCTCTCTCTCTCTCCTTTTTTTTTTTTTTTTTTTTGAGACAGAGTCTCAATTCTATCACCCAGACTGAAGCACAATGGCATGATCATAGCTCATTGCAGCCTCGAACTCGTGGGCTCAAGTGATCCTCCCACTTCAGCCTCCTGAAGAGCTGGGACTACAAGCACACACTACCATGCCCAGCTAACTTTCTATTTTTTATTTTTATTTTTTGTAGAGATGGGGTTTTGCTATGTTGCCCAGGCTTGTCTCGAACTCCTGGGCCCAAATGATCCTCCCACCTTGGTCTCCCAAAGTGCTAGGATTATAGGCATGAACCACCGTGTCCAGCTTCTCTTTCTTAATGGAATTTAGGCAAAATTTATTTCTCATGGCCTTGGAATGCTCTTCCCTCAGAGAGCCACATGGCTCACCGTTACTTCCTTCCAGCTTTCTTCAAAGGTCCGCTTCTCAGTGAAGCTTTGTCCTGACTACCCAGCTGAAAATTGCAATCCTTTTCCCTCTACCATGTACATACTGCCTATCTGCTTTCCTTCCTTTATTTTTCTCTGTGGGTATGACCTAACATAATATATAATTTACTTCTGTACCTTGTTTGTTTCCTGTCTTCCTCTTTAGAACATGAGCTCCATGAGGGACAGCGTTTTTGCCTGCTTTAGTCACTTTATCCCCAGCAACCACAACAGCGCCTTGTATATATATATATGTGTGTGTGTGTGTGTGTGTATATATATGTGTGTGTGTATATATATGTGTGTGTGTGTGTGTGTGTGTGTGTGTGTGTATATATATATATATATATAGCAGGCACTCAATAAACATTCACTGAATGAACGAACAGTAATGCTCACTTGCCCGTAAATACAAGTACCTCGTCTTTTACCACAAAGGATATTTGTAAATATTTAGGTTGTTTCTATCCAGATTATGGCTTGGCAATTCATTTTTTTTAATTTTTATTTTTTTGTAGAGACAGGGTCTCACTATGTTGCCCAGGATGGTCTTGAACTCCTGAGAAACTCAGCAATGAGCAAAGGCTTACACAGTCACCACAAGTCAAAAACTTTTTTTTTTTTTTTGAGACCAGATCTTGCTCTGTTGCCCAGGCTGGAGTGCAGTGGTGCAATCAAAGCAAGCTGCAATCTTGACCTCCTAGGCCTAAGTCATCCTCCCACCTCAGCCTCATAAGTAACTAAGACCACAGGCACAAGCTACCATATCTAGCTAACTTTAAAAAATTTTTGCGGCTGGGCGTGGTGACTCACACCTGTAATCCTAGCACTTTGGGAGGCCGAGGCAGGCGGATCACGAGGTCAAGAGATCAAGACCATCCTGGCTAACAGGGTGAAACCCTGTCTCTACTAAAAATACAAAAAAAAAATTAGCCGCGCGTGGTGGCGGGCACCTGTAGTCCCAGCTACTCGGGAGGCTGAGGCAGGAGAATGGCGTGAACCCGGAGGCGGAGCTTGCAGTGAGCAGAGATCGCGCCACCGCACTCCAGCCTGGGCGACAGAGCGAGACTTCATCTCAATAAAATAAAATAAAATAAAATAAAATAAAATAAATAAATAAATAAAAATTTTCTAGAGACGAGATCTCACTATGTTGGCCAGGCTGGCCTCAAACTCCTGAGCTCAAGCAATCCTCCCACCTTGGCTTCCCAAAGTGCTGGGATTATAGATGTAAGTAACTGTACCTGGCAAAAACTTTTTAAGAGCTTCGCTTTCAGGATTAGGCAACTTTAACCTTCAACAGTGATCACAACCCTTAGTTTTCAGGTCAAATGATAGGGAAATGTGTAATGTCTTACTGACACACTAATCCCATCACTGCTCATACCACCTACAACTAGCTGGGGGATAGTAGAAAGCCAAAATGGGATTTCGAAAAAGAAATTGGTTAAAATGTATCGACCAAAACGGCCAGATGTCTTGCCCATAATTCTCAAGAATTATGTACAGGCACATGCAACTTCCTTCTACAGTTCCAGTGACCATCCACTTGGAAAACATTTAGGTATAAAATGGGATTTTGCTAGATTTTCACAAAGCATTACTGAAGTGTGTTCAAACTTTCCATGCACAGAAACAAGAGTCTAAACAATCACCCTGGTGAAACTGAGCTGGAGGCTGAATATACATGACGATTAATCAGAGGAAAGAAGCGTCACTCGAACTTTCCTAGAGAGGACCATCCCGGCTTGTCCTCACCACGCATGCACCCTGGACCACGTTTCTCAACTTGAGAAGATGTCTGCCTCAGGGGCATGGCAGCTTCTTGTGCCTTTTTTTGTTGTTGTTAGACAGAGTCTCGCTGTGTTGCCCAAGCTGGAATGCAGTAGCGCAATCTTGGCTCACTATAACCTCCGACTCCTGGCTTCAAGGGATTCTCCTTCCTCAGCCTCCCAAGTAGCTGGGATGACAGGCTCCTGCCACCATGCCCAGCTAATTTTTGTATTTTTAGCGGAGACGGGGTTTCACCATGTTGGCCAGGCTGGTCTTCAACTCCTGACTTTGTGATCCAACCCCCTCAGCCCCTCAAAGTGCTGGGATTACAGGCGTGAGCCACCGCGCCCAGCTCTTGTGCCTATTTCACGAACTTTTAGCCTTAAGAACAACTTGGTGGATATTTTCTGTTGGCCTATTATTTGCTCCCTGGATGCCAACTGAACAGGAGGCTGGGAGCGGGCTAGTTTGTGAGCAAGGTAAGAGGTTCCAACTTTAAAGAGAATAATTCTGTTACCAACCTCTATTCTGCAAGGAAAAAACTTAAGCAGTTAGCAATTTTCTCTCATTTGACCAAAAAAAAAAAAAAAAAGCCTCTACTCAATTCTTACCTCAAAAGTTTAAAGGTCACTAAGTGCGGTGGCTGATGTCTGTAATCCTAGCACTTTGGGAAGCAGAGACAGGAGGCTTGCTTGAGCCCAGGAGTTTGAGCCCAGCCTGGGTAACATAGCAAGGCCCCATCTCTACAAAAAAAAAAAAAAAAAAAAAAAAAAAAAATTAATTAGCTGGGTGTGGTGGCATGCCCCATAGTCCTAGCTACTCAGGAGGCTGAGGTGAGAGGATTGTTTGAGCTTACGAGTTTGAAGGTGTAGTGGCCTATGATGGCACCACTGCACTCCAGCCTGGGCAATGGAGTGAGACCCTGTCTCAAAAACAAACAAAAACAAAAGTTTAAAGACACAGTGAGTGTGCCGGCCCCCTCTGCTCTATGAACGAGAACCAAACAATGAGGTCAGCTTTACCAAGCAGTTATCACAGTGCTGTTCACATTGTCCCTTCTGAATGAATCAGTTTGGCTTTGGGTCTCATTTCTAAGATACAGACAACTTGCCATATCAAGGTAATAAGGATCTTCCCCTCCGGAAAGAATAGAATTATCCAAAAGATCAAGAAAAGTTTCAAAATGACTGCTGGACCTTTGTCTGAATACTGGTGTATGGCTTTTGTGTGTCAAAAATCCAGGGATAAAAATATTACACTTTCTTTAAACTATCCCTGCTGTTCATAAAGAAACTTCATATCTCTGAGTGTTGAATCTGTTCTCAGGGGACCCCCATGATACCAATGTCCCTCATCTAGGGAGACTTTTGAAGCCTGGGGACACACACACACACAAAAATTGTTTCTGACTACTGCTGGTCTAGGACCAATAAAACCCTCCGAATGCACACAGTCCCCAGCGTAATTTCCAATACTTCCACACTCTTTCCACAAATAGCCACCACCATTAAAGGGTTTTAATGTTTCATTCAAAATGGATTAGTTCCTGTGGCCAATAGCCAATGTAATTATAATGAATGTTGTATTAATCCTTATGATATTTCCCTGAGTTCAATACATCACTGTATCTTAATCTTCCGCTATTCAGTTGCTCAATTACCCAATTAGACTGTTGGTGATCATTTACTGGGACTTATTTCATCTGTGGTACATGAGCTTACTTTTGGTTCCTAAGGAATTGGTCTGGCTTATGTGATTATGGGGATATTATTCTGGTTATGCACCACTTCTAGTCTCTCCCCTAAGCAAAATTATGGAATCTCGGAGAAATAACTGAAATGGAAAGGCTCTGGACATTAACTTTCCCAATATATGGTGTTGCCAGGTCCATTAAGAAAAATTATTTAACATTTTAGAACAAGTTGGTAATGTCACATATAATAACATTCTAGACGGTATAACAACAAAAAGACTTCTGCCACTAGCGGTGTGGCACACTAGATATTTTGAAAAGCTCTTCTTTACAATATATTGATAGTGGATACATTTCAACAAATAGATATTTATACACTTAGTTAGGACTACAAGTAACTAAGGAAAATCTCTAGAAGCCTGAAACAGACACAAAGAGCTGAAATAGGTGATGTTCCCATATGGAAACAAGACTACCATGGGGAGGCCAGGTGCAGGGGCTCATGCCTGTAATCCCAGCACCTTGGGAGTCTGAGGCAGGTGGATCACTTGAGGTCAGGAGTTTGAGACCAGCCTGACCAATGTGGCAAAACCCCATCTCTATGGAAAAAAAAAAAACACAAATATTGGACAGGTGAGGTGGTGGGTGCCTGTTGTCCCAGCTGCTCGGGAGGCTGAGGCAGGAGAATTGCTTGAACCCGGGAGGTGGAGGTTGCAGTGAGCCAATATTGTGCCACTGGACTCCAGCCTGTGTGACAGTGAGACTCTGTCTCAAAACAAAACAAAACAAAAAAACTACCATGGGGAAAATGCCAATACTAGAAACCTAGAGCTTTGAGTTTCGAGCTAGGCTTCATTTAAACCTAGTGCTTTAAACTAAACAGATTTAGTTTAACATGAGGTAGTGTCACAGAACCAACAATAACAACACAGATTAAATCTGTTTTGTTACTCTATCTTATGGTGGTATACTTCCTCATGCAGTAGATTTTCTTTCGTATTATTTGTCCATTAATACGATTAAATCATGTGAATTTGAGGTGGGGTGCGGTGGTTCCTGCCCGTAATCCCAACACTGTGGCAGACCAAGGTGGGTGGATCACTTCAGTCTAGGCGTTCGAGAGCAAGTGGAGCAACATGGTAAAACTCCATCTCTGCAAAAAATTCAAAAATTAACCACACATGGCAGCGCAGGCCTATAGTCCCAGCTACTTGGGAGGCTGAGGCAGAAGGATTGTTTGAGCCTAGGAGGCAGAGGTTGCAGTGAGCCGAGATCACACCATTGCACTCCAACCTGGGCAACAGAACAAGATTCTGTCTCAAAAAAAAAAAAAAAAAAAAAAAATATATATATATATATATATATATATATAAAATTCACCATGAATTAAAGAAGAAAATATGAGTTCATCTAATTAAAGGCAGATAAAAAGGATTTGATAAAAATTCAACACACTTTTAAAGAAAATTAAAATGGTGGAAGGACATGCTTTATCAGCTACCAAGACTTATTGTAAAATATGATAAGTAAGACACAGAGGGGCCAGGCACCGTGGCTCATGCCTGTAATACTAGCACTTTGGGAGGCTAAGTCGGGTGGATCACGAGGTCAGGAGTTTGATACCAGCCTGGCCAACAAAGTGAAATCCCATCTCTACTAAAAATACAAAAATTAGCTGGGCATGGTGGCATGCACCTGTAATCCCAGCTACTTAGGAGGCTGAGGCAGGAGAGTTGCTTGAACCTAGGAGGCAGAGGTTGCAGTGAGCCGAGATCATGACACTGCACTCCAGCCTGGGTGACACAGTGAGACTCTGTCTCAAAAAAAGAAAAAAAAAAAAAAAAAAGACATGGAGGGATTAGTGCAGGCACAAATAGAAAAATGGGTAAAACAGACAGGCTAGAAATGGACACAAGCGTATGTGGATTCCTGATATATGACAGAGCCATCACCAAAGAACAATAGGGGAAAGATGTTCTTTCCAAAACATGGCGCTCAGACAATTGGCTATCTGGATGGAAAAAATGAAGTTGAACTCAGATATCATACCATATACGAAATATTTTCCAGGAGGATTAAATCTGACCGATTTGTCAGTGAGGTTCCAGTCAGGAAAAAGAAACCATACCAGTAACTTGAACAGGGAAATTTTAATATAAAGAATTACTAGGCCAGGCATGGTGGCTTATGTCTGTAATGCTAGCACTTTGAGAGACTGAGGTGGGAAGATCGCTTGAGCCCAGGAGTTTGAGACCAGCCTGGCCAACATAGTGAGACCCTGCCTCTATGAAAAGTAACAAAAAATGTAGCTGAGCATGGTGGTGGTATGTGCCTATAGTCCCAGCTACTTGGCAGGCTGAGATGGGAGAATTGCTCGAGCTCAGGAGGTCAAGGCTGAACTGTGATTTGCGCCAACACACTCCAACCCGGGCAACAGAGAAAGACTGTCAAAAAAAAAAAGAAGAAGAAAAAGAAAAGAATGATTAACTAGTCACAAGAGGTTAACTACTTAAATGTGCAGAGAACTCCAAATAATACAGCCATAGCAGATGTAGGGAGCAGACACCCTCCCTATGGTGAAGGCAGAGTACCAAGGAAAGGCGTAAGCTTGGAATAGAACTGCCCATGAATTAAAGAAGAAAATATGAGTTCATCTAATTAAAGGCAGAAAAAAGGATCTGATAAAAATTCAACATACTGTTAAAGAAAATTAAAATCGAGGAAGAACATGCTTTATCAGCCATCAAGACTTATTGTATAATGTGATAATTAAGACATGGAGGGGCCAGGCACAGTGTCTCACCCCTGTAATTCCAGCACTTTGGGAGGCTGAGGCTGAGATTCAGACCTCCCTGTAGAAGGTGTCACTGTGCTCCACTGGATGGGAGAGAAGGTACCACAGCCCAGGGTGGCAAGAAGGAAACTGCACTGGAGCCCTGGTGAAACTTGCTAGGAAACCACCTGTTGTGGGGATGCCTAGCTGGGAAACTGCCTGCTGGCATCCACACCAGTGGAACAAGAAAGAAAAGTGGCCGGGCACGGTGGCTCATGTCTGTAATCCCAGCACTTTGGGAGGCCGAGGTGGGCAGATCATGAGGTCAGGAGATTGAGACCATCCTGGCCAACGCGGTGAAACCCTGTCTCTATTAAAATACAAAAAATTAGTTGGGCATGATGGCACGCACCTGTAGTCCCAGCTACTCAGGAGGCTGAGGCAGGGGAATTGTTTGAACCTGGGAAGCGGAGGTTGCAGTGAGCCAAGATCGTGCCACTGCACTCCAACCTGGCAACAGGGCAAGGATTTGTCTCAAAAAAAAAAAAAAAAAAAAAAAAAGGGAAAAGCACCAGAACCAGGAAGAGGAGTCCCTTCCTCTGGCAATGTCCCTCCAGCAATCTCTTCTGGCAAGACCTACCATTGCATCAGGTGACAAAGGAGAAATGTTTACAAGGTCTGGCTCCAGTATTACAAAGCAGGGCAAAAAAGATTGGATTTGGAGTCGAGCAGCAATAAATTGCATAGTAACTGTGTAACTACCTAAATGTGAAAGGCAAAATCATAAAGCTTTCGGAAGACATTATAAAAGAATAGCTTGCTTCATGGTTTCAGTGTTATTAAGATATCTACAGCACCAACCATAAAGGAACTGATTGATCATTTTGCCAAATAAAGTAAACTTCTGTTCAACAAAAGTCATCATTAAGGCAGCAAAAAACTAATCTTCAGAGCGGGAGAAGATATTTGGAGCATATATAATCAATAAAGGACTAGTATCCAGAAAATATAAAGAGCAGGATGTGGCAGATGTATTTTCCAAAGACAGCTACAACAATAACTCCAATTCCACGCACTTCTGTACAATATGACCTTGACATTCCCTCTGCTGAGACGAAAGACCTATATCTGCTCACCTTTAGAGATTCACTTATAACCAACAGAATGCAACAGAAGTAACGTTCAAGGCCATACAGCTGCTCCCTGGTTTACCTGGGACACTCGCCTTTGAAGCCCTGAGCTGACATGTAAGAATTCTGACTGTGTCGAGGCCTGTGCTTGAGGAAGCACAGATCACACAGAGAAACTCCATGAAGGTTTTCTAGCCAGTTGCCCCAGCTGAGGCCCCAAACAATAGTCAGCATCAACCACCAGACATGTTAGTGAAATACCTCCAGATAATTTTAACCCTCAGCCACTGAGTCACTTCCAGACTTTGAGTCTTACCAGCTGAATCCCCAGACATCACAGAGCAGACACAAGCCATACCTACTGTGTTCCTGTCTAAATTCATGAACCATGGGATTCACAAGCTCAGTAAAATAATTGGTTTATGCCGCCGAGTTTTGGAGTAATTTGTTATATAGCAGTAGTTAACTGGAACATCTTACAAATCAATTTTTTTCTTTTTTCTTTTTCCTTTATTTTTTTATTTTTTTATTTTTTATTTTTTGAGACGGAGTCTCGCTCTGTCGCCCAGGCTGGAGTGCAGTGGCGCGATCTCGGCTCACTGCAAGCTCCGCCTCCCGGGTTCCCGCCATTCTCCTGCCTCAGCCTCCCGAGTAGCTGGGACTACAGGCGCCCACAACCGCGCCCGGCTAATTTTTTGTATTTTTAGTAGAGACGGGGTTTCACCGTGGTCTCAATCTCCTGACCTTGTGATCCGCCCGCCTCGGCCTCCCAAAGTGCTGGGATTACAGGCGTGAGCCACCGCGCCCGGCTTTCCTTTATTTTTTTGAGATGGAGTCTTGCTCTGTCACCTAGGCTGGAGTGCAATGGCACAATATTGGCTCACTGCAACCTCTGCCTCCCAGGTTCAAGCAATTCTCCTGCTTCAGCCTCCCAAGTAGGTGGAATTACAGGCACACACCACCAAACCTGGCTAATTTTTGTATTTTTAGTGGAGACAGGGTTTCACCATGTTGGCCAGGCTGGTCTTGAACCCCTGACCTCAACTGATCTGCCCACCTTGGCCTTCCAAAGTGCTGGGATTACAGGATTGAGCCACTTTTTCTTTTCTCAAAAAAAAAAAAAGAAAGAAAAAGGCTGGGTGCAGTGGCTCACACCTGTAATCCCAGTACTTTGGGAGACTGAGGTAGGAGGATCACTTGATGCCAGGAGTTCAAGACCAGCCCGAGCAACATAATGAGACCTGTCTCTATGGGGGGGAAAAAAAGGCCAGGCATGGTGGTGGTGGTGCTGCACACTTGTAGTTCCAGCTACTTGGGAAGCTGAGATGTGATAATTGCTTGAGCCCAGGAATTCAAGGCTTCAGTGAGCTATGATTACGTCACTGCACTCTAGCCAGGGCAACAGAGCAAGATTCTGTCTTTAAAAGAAAGAGGCTGGGTGCGGTGGCTCAATCCCAGCACTTTGGGAGGCCGAGACGGGCGGATCACAAGGTCAGGAGATCGAGACCATCCTGGCTAACACAGTGAAACTCCATCTCTACTTAAAAAAAAAAAAAAAACTAGCCGGGCGAGGTGGCAGGTGCCTGTAGTCCCAGCTACTGGGGAGGCTGAGGCAGGAGAGAATGGCGTGAACCCGGGAGGCGGAGGTTGCAGCGAGCCAAGATCACACCACTACACTCCAACCTGGGCGACAGAGCGAGACTCCATCTCAAAAAAAAAAAAAAAAAGATAAAAAGAAAGAAAAAAAGAGAGAGAGACAACCCAATAGAAAAATTAGTAAAAAACTTAAACAAACACTTCACAAATGAAGAAATCCAATAAACATAGGAAAAGTTAGCCGACCCCATTCATAATCAGGAAAATGCAAATTAAAACCACAATGAGATACACTCAACAAAATGACACAACTTTTAAAGTCTGACATTTCAAGAGTTGATGAAGAGGTGGAGTAACAGGAATTTCCTTCACCTGGATCCTCTTGAAAGCAGAGTCTGAGACAAGGATTAATGTGGTAATGCTTTCTTTGGGATGTGCCAGCTCAGGGCAGTGAGGGTGAGGGAGGAAGAGAAGTGAAGCGGAGGAAGATACAATACAATGTTATTGTGCTGATTGCCGCTTTGCAGCAAGCTTCCAAGAGACACAGCAGGTTGTTCATTAAATGTGGTCATGCTTCAAGTGGGAAGGGTTGCAAGGAGCAATGAGAAGGGAGGGGAAATTTATCTTCCTGGCTTCCTCCCTTCTCCTGTTCCCATTAATTAAGGTTTGCATCACATGGAGCTATTCCCCTGCGCATCCAGACATCTCCCAGGGGCTTCTGGTCGCCTCCATGCTGTGGGTTTCAACCAAATCTGAATGTAGACAGGTGACCAGGTGCAGTTTGGGTGCTTAGAAAGAGAAAAGAAGGCAGTTAGAGGAATCTGAGAGGGCACACGAGGTTTGTGTCATCATAAGATTCTCATACACTGCTGATGGCATACTGAACTGGTGCAACCACTTTGGGGAAAGGTTTGGCAGTACCTGGTAAAGTTGAAAAGGTAATACCCTACAACCCAGCAGCTCTGCTTCGAGGTTCATGACTTCTAGAAATTTGTGTAGAAATTTACAGAACCAGATCACATAAACACAAATGTTCATACCAGCATGTTTTGACAAAAACTAGAGGTAATTCCGGTGCCCATCAAAGGGAGAATGAGCAAATAAACTGTTGTTTGTTCTCACCAAACACATGAACCAGAGGGAAAAAATGTTTCATAATTTACAGAAAATAGGAGAAAAGATGTCAATCTGAAGGAGCTTGGTTAATATGGGCCTTGAACAGAATAGGATCCTCAGAAGATTGCTAAATTGGCAGGGTAAATCCAAACATTGTCTAGAAGAGAAAAGGACGGAGTTCAAGGACTCTACCTGACTGGCCTTAATGACAATTTACCCCTGTGTTAGGAACACTTATTAGACCCTGGTTCAGATAAGTATTTTTTCTTATAAGTCAAATTTACATACAACAGGAAAGGTAGCAAATTCAACTGTGATTTTTACAAAATCACATGTATTGTGATTTTATTCTAGCCGTGAAAAAACTGTGTGCCCTCCTTAGTAAAGAACACTACTATACACTCCAGAAAATGCCAAAGACAAAGTACCAAACACCAGATTGAGAACTGAGACCTGTGCTCTTGTGTTGGTAGCTTACTAAGATAACTAGAAACAAAGTTACATGAGGAATCATAATTATATTGGGAATAATAGTTTTGTGTGTAGGTGACAATAACCAATGTGTATATGTGTGTGTGTGTGTATTCGTGTGTGTGCATTTTGTCCTCTCTCTAAAGTTCTTTTCCCCTCTATGCCAATTTGTGACCATTCTGGGCAAGGCTGAACAAGAATGTGTGTGTGTGTGTGTGTGTGTGTGTGTATACTATGTGTGTACAAAATTGGTATAGAGGGAAAAAAACTTACAGAGAAAGGACAAAATGCTTAATGTTCTCACCCAAGAAATAATAGATGTATGAAGTGATGGATATGCTAATTACTCTAATTTGATCATTATACAATAAGTGCATGTATCAAAACATCCCATTGTGCCCCACAAATTCGTACAATTGTTATGTGTCAGTTTAAACAAATAAGACAGGACAAAACTCCCAAGAATCTGAAAATACTTTATTCAGGTGCAGGGCTGATAACTCCTCTTTTTTGGGGGGTTGGGGGGACAGAGTCTCACTCTGTCACCCAGGCTGGAGTGCAGTAGTATGATCTCGGCTCACTGCAACCTCTCCCTCCCAGGTTCAAGTGATTCTCCCGCCTTAGCCTCCTGAGTAGCTGGGACTACAGGTACAAACCACAACACCGGGCTAATTTTTTGTATTTTTAGTAGAGACAGGGTTTCACCATGTTAGCCAGGCTGGTCTTGAACTCCTGACCTCAAGTCATCTGCCTGCCTCAGCCTCTCAAAGCACTGGGATTACAGGCATGAGCCACCACACTCCACCTTGATAATTCCTTTTGAAGGTAAAAAGAATACAGAATAGTTATAACCTGGTGAGCAATGCGAGAAGCCTTGTCCACTGACTGGTCAGTCTGGAGCAGTGACTGGGGTCCCAGTGAGATTCCATTTGAATTGCTCTGTTTTTCATAACTTATAGACACTGTTCCAGGTTTCCTGACATTATAAATAAAGAAGAAAAGGGCCTTCTGAGAAGTCAGATTGTTTTTTAGCACAAAGACTATTTTAATCTCTCAGGCTTGGAACCCTACTCCCAAGGCTTGTGATAATGCCAATATTTGTAAAAGCATACTTTAGAAAATTTCAGAAAGTCATTTATTATGTCTGTTGCAGGAAATAGTGCTGGTTCGTGAAATATGGTTGTTAATATTTACTGAAGTCACTAAATGAGAAGAAGCAGTTCCCTCTGTCTTTCTTCCCGCAGTTGCTTATATTAACTATGTCCCTGGCAGCTTCTAGACACACAGTGCAAGCTGTCTGTCTTCCCCTGGGTGGGCAGAGGGGAATGGGGAAGGGATGGTGGCAGAGATGGAGACCTCTTGTCGATGACAAAGGAATGGAAGGGGAGAGAGATGGAACAGACACGGCATTGGCAATGGCAACGGAACGAGGCTAGCCACAATGGTGGCATCAAAAGGCAATGGGGATGAAGAGAGGGGATGATGGTGGGGACAGAGATCAGAGAGGAGACAGGAGTCAGAAGGGGAATTAGGGGAGGGGAGGAGGAGATAAAACATAAACGAGATGAAGATGGGTACACATGGGGTGAAGGTGGTATGGGGGACGATGGTATGGGCATGATGGGGGTGACAGAGGAGATAGGCCTGAATGTTTGCTTGGATGGATGGGGAAGGAGAATGGGAAGAGATGTGAGTTATAGATGAATGGAATAAAAATAAGGGTAGAATGAGAACTGAGCATGTTGCAATGGGCATGGAGAAAAGACTCACTTATTCCTTCTTTCTCAAATATGTGGGTGGGGGGGGGCAGCTGCTGCGCTCCAGGAACTATTCTAAGAGCTGGGGATACAGTGGCAAGTAAGACTAATTCTCTTCCCTAATGAAACTTTTGTGGTAGTAAGGAAAACAGAAAACAAATTTGCTATATCATAATGAGAAGTGCTACAAATGAAAGTAAAGGGGAAAAAAAAGTAAAGCAAAAGAGAGTGATGGAGAACATCATTCTAGAAGGGTGGTCAGAAGAGACTTTTACAAAGAGCAGACACTGGAGCGGAGGAAAGTGAGATGGGAAGCCGGGCAGGTGCCTTAGGAAGGGCTCCCCAGGGGAGTGCAGTGGTGCTCAGGCCCCTCCTAGCCAGGGCTAGCCTCTCTGCTTGGGGAATGGATCTCCTCCTCTCTCAACACAAGGATTCAGTTCCTCAAGTGTTTCTCTTCTTTTGCCTCTCTTTTCCCTCTCTACTGGATCGATCTCAGAAATCCACAGAAATAATCTACTGTTATTTACCATATCCTTAAAAAAAAAAATACTCTCATGGGCCAGGCGCAGTGACTTAGGCCTGTAATCCCAGTATTTTGGGAGGCCAAGGAGGGCAGATCACCTGAAGTCAGGAGTTCGAGACCAGCCTGGCCAACATGGTGAAACCCCGTGTCTATTAAAAATACAAAGATTAGCTGGGTGTGATGGCAGGCACCTGAAGCCCCAGCTACTTGTGAGGCTGAGGCAGGAGAATCGCTTGAACCCAGGAGGCAGAGGTTGCAGTGAGCCGAGATCACACCATTGCACTCCAGCCTGGGCGACAGAGAGACTCTGTCTCAAAAAAAAAAAAAAACCTCTCATGATCCTAACTTTCCCTCCAGCTCACACCCATCTTACTGTACCTTTTTACAGCAAACCGAATTGTCTACACAACTAACTCCAATCCCTCTCTGTCCTTTCTCTCTTGAACATGCTCCAGTAAGCTTTTGCTGACACCATTTCCTGACACTGCTCTTGTCACCATCATTAATGACCTTCCTCTTATTAAATCTTATTCACTCAATTCTCAGACCTCTGCTTACTCGATCTTTGATACAACTAATCACTTCCTCCTCCTTCAAACCCCTATTTCTCTAGGCTTCCGGAATGCTACATTTTCCGATTTTCCTTCTACATAACTACTGCTTCTTTCTCCGGCTCTTCTCTCCAGCCTTTTAATATCAGAGGCTCTGGGGGCTCCTGGGTCTCTTCTATTTTCTATTCACATTTATATCCTCAGTGCCTGCATCTACTCTTGTGGTTTTATTTATATTTATTATTGTTAAGATTATTATTTTAGAGACAAGATCTTGCTCTGTCACCCATACTGGAGTGCAGTGGTGTGATCATAGCTCTCTGCAGCCTTGAATTCCCAGGCATCCTCTTGCCTCAGCCTCCCCAGTGGCTAGGACTACAGGCATGTGCCATCATGCTGGCCAATTTATTTATTTACTTTTTGTAGAGACAGGATCTTGCTATGTTGCCCAGGCTGGTCTCAAACTCCTGGCCTCAAGGGGTCCTCTCACCCCTCCCAAAGCTCTGGGATTATAGGCATGAGCCACTGCAGCTGGCCCACTCTTGTGGTTTTAAATACCACCTACACACTGATGACTCACAAATGTGCAGCTCCAGCTCAGATCAGTCCCCTGAATCCAGACTCTAATACCTGACTGGATTTCTAAGGGGCATTTCCATTAACACATCTAAAACTGTCCTTCTTATCTTCCCACCCAAACCCACTCTTCTCACTATCTTCCCATCTCAGTGCAACTCCTTCCTTCCAGTTGCTCAGGCAAAATACAAAAAAAAACCTGGTTTCCTTTCTTTATTCTCTCCCCACACATCCAAATCCATCAACAAGTCCTGTTGTATCTGCCTTCAAAATATGTTTAGAATCTTACCAATTCTCACCACCCATCATTACCACCCAAGTCCAAGTCACCATCATCACTTACCCAGTCATGATTGTCCCCCCGCACCCCCCCCAAAAAAAAACAGTAGGAGGAAGAGGAGGGAAAGGGCAGCCCAGGTGGCAGAGGGGAGCAACAGTGTGATGGGGGTGGAGGGGAAGCTCCGGGTAGTTAAATACTACTGGAGCGGAGAGCAGGTAGCCAAGAGTGAGGAGAGCTATGCTGAGGTGGTGTCAGGAACCAGAATGTGGGAAGTCTGGAATGTCACCCTAGGAGCTTGGATTTATGCTGAGCCAATGAGGACCCATAGAAACTTCACCACACTGGCTTCAGCATGGAAAATGGGCTGAGGAAGTAGAGATGGGGAAGCCCAATAGAAGGCAGTTGTGACCTGCCAATTGTAACGGTGACTAGGACAAGGGAGGTGGCCATGAAAATGGAGGGAAGTGAGCAAATGCAAGCTTTTGAGGAAGTAGAGCCAACAGAACTGTTGGTTGTGGGTGAGGTCATAGGACAGAAAGGCTTGAGCTTGGGGCCTGAGTGGATGAAAATGCTTCTCACTGACACAGGGAAGGCTGGAGAAGGAAGGGTTCATGGGGGAGATAAGGCATCAATTTCGGACTTAGTGAATTTAAGTACCTGAAAGAGTTCATGGTTGGATATAAAGGCCTAGAGCTAAGGCGCCAAGGGGGAGCTGGGAAGATATTTAGATGTAACCTAAGTGTAGACAGTGACTGAAACCTAAGTGTAGACAGTGACTGAAACCTAAGTGTAGACAGTGACTGAAACCTAAGTGTAGACAGTGACTGAAACCTAAGTGTAGGCAGTGACTGAAACCTAAGTGTAGACAGTGACTGAAACCATAGGAGGAGTGAACTGTGGAGAGGGAGAAAAAAGACCCAGCTCAGAGCTCCAACAACACGAACGTTTCTAGGAAGAAGAACCTTAAGGAAGTCAGGAAGGGAGGGGAGTAAGAAGTGGAAGGGAACCAGGAGAGCTGTTTGAGAATATAGTTGACTTCTGCTGAGAGGGTCACAGCTGAGCATGAAACACGCCCATTGGATTTATCACAGTGACACTCATTGGTGACCTTGGGGGGAGCAGTTAGGACATGATGGTGTCTGAAGCTGCAGGGGGTTGAGGAGTAAGAGGTGAGGAAGAGGTTTGACCGCAGGGCTGAATTAACACCTTTAAAAGATTATGGTTCCCATCCTCCTACAAGTAATACAAAATGAGTTTTTTTATTTTCAAAATAACATAAAAATATATAAATGTTAAAATTAAAATAAACTTTCTAAATTATTTTAATTGCAGTTAACTTACTTGCACACTTGTATTGAAAATAACTGTCCTTCCCCTGTTCAATAATGCTTATTTGCTGTGTTGTCCTTCTTTGTTGGTGCCTCAAGCATGTGCTTTGTTTGTCTATTTGGTAATCCTGTAGTGTTTGGCTCTGATAAAGACAAGAGAGGTAGGAGGCTCACTGGAGCCCAGGAGTTCAAAGCTGCAGAAAGCTGTGATCATGCCCCTGGACTCCAGCCTGGGCAACAGAGCAAGACTCTGTCTCAAAAAATAAATAAATAAATAAAAGTCGAGGGAAAAGGGAGAGGTGAGAAAATGGGGTAGGATGGTTTTTCAGCCATAAAAAAGAAGGAAATCATGTCTTTTACTCCAACATGGGTGGAACTGGAGGCCATTATCCTAAGTGAAATACCTCAGACACAGAAAAACAAATACCATGTGTTCTCTCTTATCAGTGGGAGCTAAACAATGTGTACACATGGAAGTAGAGTGTGGAATGACAGTGGAAATTCGGAAAAGCGAGAGGGTGGAGGGGGATGGATGACGAGAAATCACTGAATGGGTTCAATGTATGTTACTCCAGTGATGGATCCACCACAAGCCCTGACTTCACCACTATATAAAATATCAACGTAACAAAATTACACTTGCGCTCCATAAATGCATACAAACAAAAAATCACTTAAAAAATTAAAAAGGAAGTTTGGTAGAGGGAGATTTGGGGAGTTTTTTAAATAATGGAGGCTTTATCATGTTTATAGGCTACAGACAAGAACTAATTGACTTAGAGACTAAAATGCAAGAAAGAAGGATGAATCAATAAAACCAGAGGGTCAAAGGTGCCCCCCCACCCCACTTTGCAGAGCACAGAAGGGATGGGCTGAGGGTGTGGCGTCCAGATTCTGCCCTCCCCTACCCATAGGCTACTGGAGGCAAAAGACACCCACTGAGCATAGCAGCCACAGAGACAGGCATTGCCGAGGCTGGGGCAGGAGCGGATGCTAAGGCTGGACAAGAGCAGGGAAAGGAGAAAGAGGAAGTTGGCACCTTTTGGACTGGAACATGGCATCCTGACCCAGGTCACAGGGTGCTTTCCCACCAAAGCAGCAAGGGGTAAAAAATAGACTCCGTCTTTCCCTCAGCATCCCCCAAGGTGAGGACTAGGGTGATATGGTGTGGATGTTTGTCCCCTCCAAATCTCATGTTGAAATGCGATCCCCAGTGTAGGAGGTGGGGCCTAGTGGGAGGTGTTTGGATCTCGGGGGTGGATCCCTCATGAATGGCTTCGTGCTGTCCTTGTAATAATGAGTGATTTCTCACTGAGTTACGAGAGATCTGCTTGTTTAAAAGAGCGTGGCGCCTCCTATCTTCTCTCTCTCTCGCCATGTGACACACTGACTCCCCTTCGCCTTCCACCGCAATTGTAAGCTCCCTGAGGCCTCCCCCGAGGCAGATGCTTCCTGTACAGCCTGCAGAACCATGAGCCAAAATAAACCTCTTTTCTTTATTAGTTACCCAGCCTCAGGTATTTCTTCATAGCAAAGCGAGAACAGACTAACACGTAAGGAGAGAAGGAAAGCCAGCTAGACTGGGGTGGACCCCTCTGGCCAAGGCCTCCTGCCCAGGAAAGCCCTTCTCCCATGCTGATCCCCCACCCCCATCCCGCCAGGAGGTCCCCTATCCATCTCCTGATAGGACGTGAGGACTGGAAGACCCTGTCCTGAAATGTCTCCCACCCAGACCTGCCTCAGTTTGCAGACTTTTACTTGCCCGCATGAGTGATCATTAAAATACACATTTCTGTGAGGGGAGGGGGAGACAAGCCCTGACCCCTGAGAGGAGGCATGTGGCTGTGGGAGGGGAATAAAGGCAGAAAGCAGAGGTAAGGATTCTAAGGCCACTTGGCTAGTGGTGACCCCAGAAAGTCTATGTAAAAGGGCACAGGGTCGCAATTGTGTTACAACAGGGGATGGGCCAGGGGACAAATTATTTTTACTCAGATTAGGCATTTTCTGCATGGCTTGGGGGAGAATGAGGAAGGGTGTTGAGTGTCTAAACTCTCCACAAGCTCCCGTTCGGTGCCACTCTGGAGAAAACATAACCCCAGATTGTGGCCCTGGAGAATCATGCTGGCAGAGCAAGGGTTAAAGCTTCCTGTGAGGGCAGGGGCCAGCCCGCCTGTGAGGCCAGAATGTTCCAGTCCAGACTGAGGCAGGCAGCTTGGGAAAAACTGCCCACCACCTAATGAATCAGATACCACGTTAGCTTGAGGTCAAGGCCAAGGCCGAAGGGGAGGGGAAGGGAGGAGGCTGCTGACAGAGAAGTTTGGTTCTCTTTGCCCCAGGAACAGGGAGGTGGCAGGGGCTACATAGTAACTGGAGGGCCCTGCCTCAGGAGCTCCCCCACTCACCCTACTCCTGGCTGGAACGTCCTCACTGCAGTGAGATTTTTCCCGTAAAGAGCACCTCAAGGTGACGTGCTCAGGACTCAGAACCTGGAATGAGACGCTGAAGAAAGGGGCTGGGCGCAGTGGCTCATGCCTATAATCCCAGTACTTTGAGAAGTGGGCAGATCACTTGAGGTCGGGAGTTTGAGACAGCCTAAACAACATGGTGAGACCCCATCTCTGCCAAAAATACAAAAATTACCCAGGTGTGGCGACATGCACCTGTAAACCTAGCTTCTCAGGAGGCTGAGGCAGAAGAATCACTTGAACCCAGGGGGCAGAGGTTGCAGCAAGCCGAGATCACACCACTGCACTCCAGCCTGGGTGACAGAGCAAGACTCCAACTCAAAAAGAAAAAAAAAAGTGCTGAGGAAAGGGCTTGGCCTGTCCTTCTCATGTCCAGATGGGGAAGAAAGGTCAGTGCTGCCTGAGGCTCAGAGAACCCAGACTTGTGCTTCCAGGGTACACAGGAAACACAGACCCTCTCGGTTCTGCTCCTCCTGTCCTGCTGTGTCCCACCTCCACCCAATTCTGATCTGGCCCCAGGTTATCCCCACCCTTCCCCCATGAGGTCTGGGTGGCATTGGTTCACCGTTGGTGCTCTGCCCCGGTCAGTGCACCCTGCCTCAGTCGCTGTGAGAGTTAGCCGCTCCTTCTCTAAATAATTACATGTTCTCAACCAAATGGAGTCAACTCCTTCAGGAAGTTCTGCACCCTCTCTGGGGTACAAAGGGCCATCCCACCAGCCTCAAACGGAAACAAACTCTGTGGTATAATTTCTGCTCCAATGCTCCCTGTGGGTCCAAGCTGAAGACAGTATCCACACACTTGCTTAGTTTTCTTCCTCTGTTCCATCCTGCTTCTCTCCCACCTCTTCTTCTGATAGGACTGCTCTCATAAATCACTGAAACAAGAATATTCATATCAGACTCTGTTCTCGGGAACCTGACCTAAGAGCCTTCCTTATATTACTCATAACCAGTATCACCCAAGATGCCACATCAACCACAACACATTGTCTCAAAATTCAGCTTTATCTAGTAACTAATACCTTGTGATACATCCCTTTCTGTTTAAACAGAGTATTGCAGGTTCTGTTGTCTGCAACCAAGAACCTTGACCAGTAAAATGATTCACACCAGAAATGGTTGCAGCAACCATCACTCAAGGGAGTGGGAGTCTGACCTAGAAGGGGACTTCTTGACCCAGCTGAGTTTGAAGGCAATGAAGATTCTCATAGCATTAGAGGATTAGACATTATATATTGTTTGTTTTAAAAAATAATATAATAAAAAATGAGCTCAACACTCATCCCAAGAGTTAAATGTTATCGATCACTTAGTTCTATCCATGCCTCCCCAAGAGGTAACCACTATTTGAGAATGTCGTCTATGTAGATGCCTACATGAAATATGGTTTTGTTTTGCTTGGTGTTGATCTTTATAAGAAGAGTGATCTTCAAGATTTGCTTTATTGCTCAAAATTATGTTACTAAGATTATCCATGTTGTGGCATGGAAAGGAATATCATTCATTTTTACTGCTGTGTCACATTCCATGTGTGAGCACACCACAGTCTATCCAGTCTGTAGTCGACAGGCACTTGAATGGTTCTTTTATTTGTGCTCTTACATATAGTGCTACCGGCTACACTCCTGTCAGATGTCTTCTGATATACCTGTGCAAGAATTTCTCCTGGGTACATATCCAAGAGTCGAATATCTGGGTATGTTCAATAACACAAGATAATGACAAATTGTTTTTCCAGATAGACACCAACCATTAATGTATAAGAGATATCACTGACCAATATTCTCTTTAGAAAGTTGGCCAGGCATGATGGCTCTTGCCTGAAATCCCAGTACTCTGGGAGGCTGAGGTGGGAGGATTGCTTGAGCCCAGGAGTTCAAGACCAGCCTGGGCAACATATCAAGACCCCATCTCTTAAAAAAAAAAGTATTATCATACCCCTTAATTTTTCGTTTTTTGCAGGGGAGGGTATTTGTTTGTCTGTTTGTTTGTTTGTTTGTTTGTTTGGAGAAAGGTCTCACTCTGTTGTCCAGGCTGGTGTAGAGTGGTGCGATCTTGGCTCACTGCAGCCTTGACCTCCCAGATCAAGCAATCCTCCCACCTCAGCCTCCCAAGTAGCTGAGAACACAGGTGCATGCCACTATGCCTAGCTATTAAAAAAATTTTTTTTTTGTAGAGACGGGGCTCTTACTGTATTGCCCAGGCTGGCCTGGAACTCCTGAGTTCAAGTGATTTTCCCACCTTGGCCTCCCAAAGTGCTGGGATTATAGGTGTGAGCCACAGTGCCCAGCCCATACTTCTTAGTTTTTGCCAATTGAATGGATGTAAATGGTATCTTATTCTAGACTTAAGTTTCCCTGATTATTAACAAAGTTGAGTATTTTCCATCCATTTACTGCCCATTCATGTTTCCTTTTCTGAAGGAAACTTGCAAATTTTTCTATTGAATTACTTCTATATTTCTTACTATTTTATAGGCGTTATCTGCACATACTAGATACAGTTGTTGATTGTACACATGTTATAAATATCTTCTTTGCTTGTGGCATGTATTTTTATTTCTTCTAATGTATAATAAATAAACAGAGGTGATAGAGCTATTAAGGATTATTTTAGGCTGGGCACAGTGGCTCATGACTATAATCACAGCACTTTGGGAGGCCAAGGCAGGGGATCACTTGAGGCCACAAGTTTGAGACCAGCCTGGGCAACATAGTGAAACCCCGTCTGTACTAAAAATACAAAAATCAGCCTGGCGTGGTGGTGCTCAACTGCAATCCCGGCTACTTGGGAGGCTGAGGCATGAGAATCGCTTGAACCTGGGAGGCGGAGGCGGAGGTTGCAATAAGCCTACGTCGCACCACTGCACTTCAGCCTGGGTGACAGACAGAGACTCAGCCTGAAAAAAAAAAAAAAAAGATTATTTTTATTCATATTATGAATACTATTATGCCAATAATTTTATGATATAATATAATCACTAGTATTCTGGCTTGTGTTACTTAAGTTGTTATAAACATCTCTCTCTTTTTTTTTTTAGACAGAGTCTCACTCTGTCACCCAGGCTGGAGTGCAGTGGCGTGATCTCGGCTCACGGCAACCTCTGCCTCCCAGGTTCAAGTGATTCTCCTGCCTCAGCTTCCCAAGTAGCTGGGACTACAGGTGCACGCCACCACACACTAATTTTTTGTATTTTTAGTGGAGATGGGGTTTCATCATGTTGGCCAAGCTGGTCTCAAACTCCTGACCTCGTGATCCACCTGCCTCAGCCTCCCAAAGTGCTGGGATTACAGGCGTGAGTCACTGTACCTGGCCTATAAACATCTCTTGACCTTAAAACAATATAAAGTTCTTCTAAAGATACCTAGTTAGCACACTTTCTCATTAAAATTGCATTAACTTTCAATCTATTTCCATATTTTTTGAAAGTTCTTAGTCATTGTTTTTGTGTACACAATTAGCAGCTTTCAAATAATCATTAATTATTATAGCACTTTACTCATGAAATATTAAATACACATGTATACCTCAAATGACTAATAGAATTTTGGCATATAAAGCCAAGGACATTTTCATGATTCTGTATCTTGAATGGTTACCTCTATGTGAAAGTGAATATTCAGATATTAACAATAAATTCACATAACATGGCGTGGTTCATTTACTGATATTGTTATGTTGATAAGATATGACAGAAATCAACACAGTCATGATCATGGATCACACACAGGTTCAGGGATGTCACAAGTGATACTGAAGAAGGTATTTGGCTATTTAACCTTGTAAGGGCTAGAGCCAAAGTCATAGTTGAATAGCAGATGTGAGCCAAATACTAAGTCCACAACTAAGCTTTAGTGCATCCCTAATATGAAATTCTTCACAGTCTACATCATAAAATTATTTATATCTAGGCTTCTCTATGGATTTGCATAGAAAGTGTCTAGAATGATAACCGACAAATGTTGAAGATAATTGTTAGGGGGTAGTGGCGTTTGGGGCAGTTGAAAAAGCTTTTTCAGTACTTTCTGTATTAATTATTATAATAAGCATATATCTTTTTATGAGAATTTAGTCAAGAATCTTTCCACAGTAACAATATCAATAATTACAAATACATAACAATAAATTTTACTGGTTTTTCGCTTGTTGCCATGTTTAACATATTATGCCTTCCTTGTCTTCCAGCTAACTTATCTCATTCATTTTTTCATTTGGCTGAAGTGTTTCCTCTCGCAGTTAGTTTAGGGAGGGTACATAGGCAGTTGTGCTAGGTATTCTCCATGTGCCTCTTTTGGTCCACTTTCCACTCTGCTGTGGCCCAGCACTGCCCTGCTGCCCTGTGGCCCTGCTAACCTTGTGAATTGCATCAATCCTCCCTGCATCCTAACAGCATTCAATCCAGAGTTGGCTCTGGCTTCCCTAACCCCTTCTCGGAGGCATCCAACACAAGCACAAACTCAAGTCTCCCTTACTAAGATGGTCCCAAGATTCATGCATTCTTTCCGCTGCAGCAAGCCAGATAAACCTAACTTTTATTAACTACAGGTATGGCCCTCACGGTCTTTTTGCTCATAGATTTTGACATACTATACAAACTCATTCTTTCTGAATCTGTGGTTGAAGAAAATAAAATTGCCCATAAAAAGCAGAGTGTTATTATTCTCAAGCTGTGTCTAAATCCCATAAGCAGAGTCAGAATATATCCAACTGATTATTTTAAAAAAAGAAATCAGATGGCAGCTGCCCAAATCTAATGATTAATGATTTCTGGAGCAGCCCAGCTGAAGAGTACTCCCAATATCATAGAAGAAACAGCTTGGTTCTTTCCTTTCTTACAATATGCCTATGAGAAATGTCAAATATAGGAGAAACTTAGGCTGCATCTGACATAAAGACCTGACTTAGTAACAACACTTAATGATTGGCATCTATATTTTTTTTCCATTTTACTGGGGTATAATTCAGATACAGTAATACGTACAAATCAACTTTAAATACATATCCCCCCATGTACTCACAACCCAGATCAAGAGTAGAGCAATTCCAGCACTTCTGAGGACTCTCCCGTCCCCTGCAAGTTAATACCACTCCCTTGGGTAGCCCGGTCTGGCCTCTTACCACTATAGGTTAGCTGCACCAGTTTTCAAACGTCATAAAAATTGCAGTCATACCGTGTGTATTCTTTTGTATCAGACTTCTTTTTTTTCTTTCAATCAAAATTATGCAGGGTTCACCCATGTTGTTTTATTATCAGTACTTTGTTCTTTCTTATTGCCACGTAATATTCCACTGGATGAGTACAACACAATGTACCCACCCATTCTTCTGTTGATGGACGTTGGGTTTTTCCAGTGTAAGCGATCATGAATAAAGCTACTATGAACATTCTCGTACTTGTACTTGCCTTCTGGTAGACAGAAGCACTCATTTCTGTCGAGTATATAGCCAGGGATAGAATTGTTGGTCATAGAGTGTACGCATGTTTAGCTTTAGTAAACATTGCCAAAGTTTTCCAAAGTAGCTGTATCAGTTCACATTCTCACCAGCAATGTAGGAGGGTCCTCATTTTTTCCCGTCCTTGACACGGAGATATATGATTTTTTTTTTTTTTTTTTTTTTTTGTGAGATAGGTTTTTGCTGTGTCACTCAGGCTGGAGTACAGTGGCGTGATCAGGGACCACTGCAGCCTCAAACTCCTGGCGTCCTCGTATCACCTCAGCCTCCTGAGTAGTTGGGACTATAGGCATGCAACACTACACACGGCTTCTTTTTAAATTTATCTTTTTTTTTTTTTTTTTAAACAAAGATAGGGTCTTGTTTTGTTCCCCAGGCTGATCTGGAACTCCTGGCTTCAAACCATCGTCCCTCCTTGGCCTCCCAAAGTGTTGGAACTACAGCATGAGCCATGGCACTCAGCAATATGATTTTTAAAGGACTGAGAAATAATGCTCTGATTTTTAAATTTGAGGGGTTTGTGTAGATAGATATAGATATAGGCATAATATAAAATAAGAGCTGCCTGACTACTTGTATATTTGATCTTAATAAAATAAAAATAAGTTATCTAAATTCAGTTTTAGAGTAAAAAATACATTCAATTACAATTTTGATCATTTCTCTTGGGGGAAGAATGACTGACAGCATCAACTGCTTGGAAAGCACGTGGAACTTCTTGAGACAATGGGTGTTGGTGACACAGTGCGGCAAACCCCAAATTGGGGCTTAGCCCAGGAAGGTCCTTGGCTTCACTCAGGAAAGAATTCAAGAGCAAGTCAGTGGTAGAAGAAAACAGCTTTATTGAGGTGGAAGTGTGGCGGTACACCTCTATGACAGCTCCTGCAGAGCAGTGTATACAGAGTAGCAGCTCAGGGCAGTTCTGCAGTTACATTTATACCCACTTTTTTTTTTTTTTTTTTTTTTGAGACAGTCTTGCTCTGTCACCCAGGCTAGAGTACTGTGGTGTGATCTCAGCTCACTGCAACCTCTGCCTCCCAGGTTCAACTGATTCCCCTGCCTCAGCCTCCAAAGTAGCTGGGATTACAGGCACCCACCACAACACCTGGCTAATTTTTGTATTTTGGGTAGAGATGGCATTTCACCATGTTAGCCAGGCTGGTCTCCTGACCTCAGGTGATCCACCCACCTGGACCTCCCAAAGTGCGGGAATTACAGGCATGAGCCACTGCACCCAGCCTACACCCATTTTTAATTACATGCAAATTAAGGGGCAGATTATACAGAAATTTCTAGAAAAAAGGTGATAACTTTCAGGTTGTCAGGTCATTGCCAAGGAAAGAGGTGGTAACTACAGGGTGTTTCCCTAGCAATGGTAAACTGACATGGCACTGGTGGGTATGTCTTAGGGAGAGGTGATTTTGCCTCTTCTCTGTTTTAGCTAGTCCTCAATCTAGTCCAGAGTCTAAGTCTCACCTCCAGAAGTGAGTCCTGCCTCCTATCTCATTCCCCCCTCAGAGATTAGATACTCCTCTTTAATCTTAAAGGGACTACAGAAGGTTGGAGGTCTACCTCCTGTAACCGTTTCATGCTGAATTTATGGATGCAGGCCCTGTCTAGCCCTGGAGAAGTAGAAATCTCTGGATACCTGATCTAAGGGGCCCAGAGGCAGGACACTTTCATTCTCCAGGTGAGTAGGCAGGTCGAGTTGGAAGCCTTGTGCCAGGATTGTCTTTACCTGGAACTGTTGTAATAGAAAACAAACTTTACTAAGAGGTTAAACAAGCAAGGGCCAAAGATTAGTAATAACAAGACAGCTATCAAAGGTCCTAGGAGAGGTAAAAGCCAGGTGAAACTTGGGAAGGCACTTTTGATAGTTGGCCAGATACAGTTGGGATTAATGCCCTGGTTATAGCTACGTAACCAGGTAGCTTGCTCACAGATCTTTTGAATGTTAACTTCAACTGTCCAGAGTTGTTGATGTATGTGCAACAGGTTTCAGTAGTAACTGCGCAGACTCTACCTTGTGCAGCTAGTAAATAATCCAGTGCTAGTCTGTTATTGAGAACTACATTTGCCAAAGAGTCTAGGGACTCTTGAATCCCCTTTAATGCCTGACCTCTATTGGTGGCTAAAGATTCTAGGGTTGGAGTCAAGTTCTTTAGGGTTCTTTAAGGTTCACGTTCTTTAGGGTTGACTAGGGGTGAGTAGATAAGCAAAGCCATGCTAGGGCGCTGCTAGTCCTCTTGCTGTCCACATTCCTTACAACTGAATTAATCCAATTGCTCACTTACTTCTGGCGTTCCTGGGTCTTATGAGGTTAAAGACCATGACCCCTGGAGGGGCAAGGGTGGCCAACATACGTTCATCTCTGTTCCAAGTTTCATTCTTTTTTTGAGGCAGAGTCTTACTCTGTTGCCCAGGCTGGAGTGCAATGGTGTGATCTCTGCTCACTGCAACCTCCGCCTCCCAGGTTCAAGCGATTCACCTGCTCAGCCTCCCAAGTAGCTGGGATTACAGGTACTTGCAGCAAGCCCGGGTAATTTTTGTATTTTTAGTAGATGGGGTTTCACCATGTTGGCCAGTCTAGTCTCTAACTCCTGACCTCAAGTGGTCCATCTGCCTTGGCCTCGTAAAGTGCTCGGATGACAAGTGTGAGCCACCACACCCAGCCTATTCCAAGCTTTTTATATACAGAAAGCTAATTCTAAAAGAACAGGTGGCTTCCTGGGGAGTCAGGAGTGGTTATGGGGTGTGAATTCTTCCCACTCATGGCCACAAACAAAATGAGCCTGGGGGGGATACAAACAGAGGCCCTAGGGGGTGCGATGTTTATCCTCTGCTGCCAAGTTGGGTCTCTAGAGGAGATATTTTCCCCCTGTTCTAATGGGAGTGGTCAAACAATCTTTGTTTTCCAGAAGGAACAGTACTCCCACCTTCCCAGATTGGGCAGTTGTTTTTCCCTTGTATGTTCTGATCCAGGAGAAGGCACCATATATGGTCTCCTCACTGACAAGTGGAATCCCATTTACCTCACTGCAGCCTGGGGAACTTGGCAACTAGATTTGGATCAGAGTATCGCAGGGAAACGTCTGCTTTTGTGTCACTAACACAGCAGTGGGTGCAAAAGCTAGAATCATTAGTGCATTGGAGATATGGATACCCAACTTCCCAGGTCAAGGTAATAGTGGCAGGAGTTGGGGGGTGATATTCAGGTGGAATTGGAGGGGAATCAGGAGGAGAGTTTCACTTAACAAGTAGGGATTTGGGTATTTGGGGATCACTGTGGCTAGTTAGGAGATCTGGAGAGATGGCCATGAAATGTTCTGGGTAGGCCAGAAGGTAGAACTCTCTACCCTGGGAATATGGATGACAAATCCAGCAACCATGAAGATGATTCCCTGAGGCTATAATTTTTGAAATATTTACTATAGGATTATGTTCCCACCTGCACCGGATCAGGGTAATTAGGAAATCAAACAGGATTAATAGTGACAACATGGTGTCCAGTTGGGTCTTAGAGTGGCCTCTACACCCAACAAGGACAAATGAGGTGTTTCCTGGGAGGTTGGCTAAAGCAACAGAAAAGAAGGATTACGATCAGGAAGAAGATAAAAATTATTACTCCTGTTCCCACCCACAGCATCACGTTACCACCTCTGGCTGAGGGTGGATTCTTTTAAACAGGCAGCAGAGGTCCTCCAAAGGCTCACAGATGTGGGTCGTGGGGGCTTCCTTTTGTGCTGCAACTCATAAGAAACAGGTTTAACCTGGACAGGTGTACCAAACTAGTTATACTCTGAAGTTTAATCGCAGCAGGTATACTCAACAGCACCTGATACAGCCCTGATCAATGTGTAATTGATCGTTGGAGGATTCTTCTTTCCAAGTTTTTACTAAGACTAAGTCTCCTGGTTGATTGTGGGGGTTAACTATTTCCTTTGTTGAAGGGAGCAATATTTTGTCTCCATAGGACTTGGAGGGCCTTTTGAACCCAGCCTAAGTTGATAATATGGGTGAGCATTCTATGTGTCTCTTCATCAAACAGGAGGTCTGAAGTTAAAAAGGGCCTCCCCAGAGCTTGCAGTGAGCCGAGACAGCGCCACTCAGTCTGCGACAGAGCAAGACTCTGTCTCAAAAAAAAAAAAAGGGCCTCCCATAAGTCATTTCAAATGGACTGTTTTAGTGTTCCCTTTGGAGTCATCCTTACATATAAAAGGGTGATGGGAGGCAGGGTGTGGTGGCTCACGCCTGTAATCCCAGCACTTTGGGAGGCTGAGGTGGGTGGATCACGAGGTCAGGAGTTCGAGACCAGCCTGACCAACATGGTGAAACCCCGTCTCTACTAAAAATACAAAAATTATCTGGGCGTGGTGGTGCCTGCCTGTAGTGCCAGCTACTCAGGAGCCTGAGGCAGAAGAATCCCTTGAACCTGGGAGGCGGAGGTTGCAGTGAGCTGAGATCACACCACTGTACTCCAGCCTGGGCAACAGAGCAAGACTCTGTCTCAAAAAAAAAAAAAAGAAAAAAAAAGAAAGAAAAAAAAAGGTGATGGCTAGGAGAGAAACCTAGGCCTCTGAGGTCTCCTAACAGAGCTCTGCTAATGTCCTTTTAAAAATACGATTAGTTTTTTTCTACCTTCCCCAAGAATGGGGTCTCCAGGAGGAGTGAAGATGATAGGTAATGCCTAAGGCTCAGGACACCTGCTGGGTCCATTATCACTCTGCAGACTTTTAGGTAATCGAAACCTTGGGATGATCTCTTTAAGTAGGAACTGACACTTCTAATGCCTTTTCTGTTCTTATGGGGAAAGCCTCTTTCCACTCGGTGAAAGTGTCTGTAAACACTAGCAAATATTTCAGTCCCCTGTATGGTGGCATCTGAGTAAAATCTATTTGCCAATCTTCCCCATGGTATGTTCCTTGATGTTGTACAGGAGTGAGTAGGGATAAGGGTATGGGCAGCTTCCTGGGTCATTACCAGCATAAAGTTCACAGGCCCTGGTGACCCACTTCACAGCCTGGAATAATTTCTTTCCCAAGAAGATTTAAGAAACTAATTTGAATAGGGAGCCCTGTCCCAAATGTGAGGAGTCATGGGAATACTTAATTATTTTCCATTGCTCAGCCTCAGGGAGAAAGAGTTTGTTGTTTTCTAGCAATCATCCTGAGGGATCCTTCTGTAAGCTTTTCTATTATGTCCATTTAATTTCCTCAGGGGTATAGTGTGGTGCTGCTGACATGGGCGGAGTACCTGGCATTAATGCAGTGCATGGGAATACTGGTGTCTCCTTAGCTGTGGCTTTAGCTGCTCTGTCTGCCGGAGCATTTCCTCAAATAAGCGAGGTGTCTCCCTTTTGGTATCCCCGGCAGTGACTAACTGCTACCTCCTTTTCCCAAAGGAAAAGGACAGCATCTAAAAGTTCCAGGATCTCTGAGTGATGTTGTATGGGGGATCCCTTAGCTGCTAATGTTCTCCTTTCTTTTCATATGGCAGTATGAGCATGGAGCACCAGGAACCCATATTTGGAATCAGTGAGTATATTGACCGTTAAGTCTTTTCCCAATTGCAGGGCTCTGATTAAAGCAATTAATTCCACTTTTTGAATGGAAGTCTAGGGAGGCAAAGCTTTTGTCTCAATGATCTCTTGTTGGCTAACCACTTCATAACCTGTCTTCCTCACCCCTCATGCATAAAGCCACTCCCATTTATAAACCACCCAACACTGGGGTTAGGCAGGGGCTCGTCTTTGAGATCAGGCCTGCTAGAGTAGGTCTGTTCTACGGTTTCCACCCAGGAGTGAATGAGTTGGGGATCTGTTTGTTGGGACATGAAGCCCATCAACAGAGTCGCAGGGTTTAAAACTTTGCCTACTTTAAAAGTAACAGCTGGGTGTCAAGCAGAAGGGCTTGATATTTAAGTAAGTGACCTCCTGTTAGCCATTGGTGTCCTTTTGTCTCTTAGGTTCCCTATACTTGGTGGTGGGTCATGACATCTAATTGTTGTCCCAAGGTAAACTTAAAACTGGCCTCTTCTACCAATAGAGCAGTGGTGGCCACAGCTTGCAAGCATCCTGGCCATGCAGCTGCCACCTGGTCTAGCTGTTAGAAAAATAAGCCACTGGTCTGGGACTATTCCCGAGCCTTTGAGTTAGGACGCCCAAAGCTGTCCCTTGTTTTTCAGCCACATAAAGCCATAAAGTGAAAGGTTTTTCTAAGTTAGGGTGTCCCAAAGCAGGAGCTGTTCCCAGCTTTTCTTTTAGTGTTAAGAATGCCTGTTAGCAGGTTCCATCCCAATTCAAAGGCTCATGATCACTCCCCCTTAGAGCTTCACAGAATGCCTTTGCTCTAAGCTCAAACCCGGGAATCCAGATCAGGATTCCCAAAAGACTATTATTTGCTTCTTAGTCTGAAGGGGCTGGAGTGCCAGGACGGTCTCTTTTTGCTTCTGAACAAAAGTACTTGTCTCCGGAATGAGCACATACCCCCAATATTTAGCCTTTTGCATAGAGATCTGGGCCTTGTTGGGGGAAACTCACTATCCTCACTTTCCCAGAAAATTAAGGAGCTGAATTGTGTTCCTGTCAGTCTTCCCTAGTGAGGCTGGAGAATAATAGATCATCTACATATTGCAAGAGGGATCCATTAGTTAACTGTAGTTCCTCTAACTCTTTGGCCAATGCATTGCAGAAGAGATGGAGGTGGTCCCTAAAACCTTGAGGGAAGGACTGTCCAGCTAAGCTGAGATGTGGCATCAGTGTCTGGATCAGTCCATTTAAAAGTAAAAATGTACTGGGAGTCTGGGGATAAAGTTATACAAAAGAAAGCATCCTTACCATGAACCAGTGAGCATCTTCAGAGACATGGGTAAATATTGCGCAAGGATTGGGAACTATTGGGTGGACTGGGACTGCTGTCTCATTAACTGCTCTCTGGTCCTGAACAAATTTATATTCCCCATTTGGTTTCTTTACAGGTAAAATGAGGGTATTACATGGGGACTGGCACAGGATTGTAGGAATCCAAACTTTAGGAACTTTGTTAGTAGGGGCTGGATGTTATTCTGAGACTTGGGTCTCAAAGGATATTGTTTCTTCCACATGTAATTAACACTGGGTTTTAAAATAACCTGGAATGGGGGTACATCAACAGCTCTAGCAGGAACTTCCATGACCCAAACAGAGGGGTCTACTTGAGAAGCAATATGTGGTGGGAAGAGCATCTCCTTATCCGTGTTGAGGTAAGCACTTAGAGCTAGAAGTGTCCGTTCCCAGCCTGTTGCCTTCTTATGAGGCACTAGAAGTTGAACTGTGGCCTATAATTGGGAAAGTAATTCTCTCCCCAGTAGAGGCACAGGACACTCAGGCATAAGTAAAAACCTGTGGGAAAATGTATGGTCCTCCAGGGTGCAACCAAGGGAGTGGGTAAATCTCCTAATTTTGGGCTGGCCATCAATCCCCATTACTGTACAAGAGCAGGAAGACAGTGGCCCTGAGAAATGGGTTACAACTGAGTAGGCTGCTCGCATGTCCATTAAGAACCCAATATTTTTGCCTGCTGTGTCCAGGTTTACCCAAGACTCCTCTATGGAGATGTTAAGGTGTCCAGTAGGAGTCGTAGAGGACCGCAGGCCCCATCAGTCCTCTGCTTTCTTGGTCACTATGGATCTGGGTGTCTCAGACTCCCCTTTAAGCCTGTGACAGTCCTTCTTCAAGTAGCCTTCTTGTTTACAAAAGGCACACTGGGCTGGGCACAGTGGCTCAAGCCTGTAATTCCAGCACTTTGGGAGCCTGAGGTGGGTGGATCATGAGGTCAGGAGATCAAGATCATCCTGGCTAACATGATGAAATCCCAGTCTCTACTAAAAATACAAAAAATTAGCCTGGAGTGGTGGCTGGCGCCTGTAGTCCCAGCTAATAGGGAGGCTGAGGGAGGAGAATCGCTTGAACCCAGGAGGCAGAGGTTGCAGTGAGCCGAGACTGGGCCACTGTATTCCAGCCTGGGTGACAGAGCGAGACTCCATCTCAAAAAAAAAGCCGGGCACAGTGGCTCACGCCTGTAATCCCAACACTCTGGGAGGCCGAGGCGGGCGGATCATGAGGTCCGGAGACCGAGACCATCCTGTCTAACACGGTGAAACCCCGTCTCTACTAAAAATACAAAAAAATTAGCCAGGCGTGGTGGCGGGTGCCTGTAGTCCCAGCTACTTGGGAGGCTGAGGCAGGACAATGGCATGAACCCCGGAGGTGGAGCTTGCAGTGAGCTGAGATC
Organism: Macaca nemestrina; assembly: GCF_043159975.1. Lineage (NCBI taxonomy): Eukaryota > Metazoa > Chordata > Mammalia > Primates > Cercopithecidae > Macaca > Macaca nemestrina. Next base: position 189,645,914 of record NC_092125.1, read on the forward strand.
ACGCCACTGCACTCCAGCCTGGGCGACAGGGCAGGACTCCGTCTCAAAAAAAAAAAAAAAACAAAAAAAAACAGGCACACTGATTTGATTTTGGCCTAGAGTCCAGAAAGCAGTGGGACTCTCATCTGAGCATCCCAGACACTGATCTTCCCACATTTTCCTAGGGTGGGTAACCTTGAAACAGCTGAGGGTCTAAAGCAGCCACTAACAATTGTACTTTTTTGGCCAACTTTTTGGCTTTTGCCTCTTCGCCTGCCTTGTCCCTATTGTTGTAAACCCTAAAAGCAATGTTTAAGGGTTGGCTCACGGGGGTTTGAGGCCCCATTGCTATCTTTTGTAGCTTCCTCCTGATGTCGCGCAGATTGAGTGATAAAATGCACACACAGGAGAACTCACCTTTCTGGGGAGTCTGGGTCTGTATTAGCATATTTCCTGAGTGCCCCAAGAAAACGGTCCTGAAATAGAGCAGGATTTTCATCTTTGTCCTGAGTTATTTCTCTCACCTTGTCATAATTGACTGGCTTAAGCACACACTTTTTCATGTTAAACAAATTAGCCTATGATTTCTGCATTTAAGATCTTGAAACCTGTCTAGTAATCCAATTGAGAGCCTAGATCTGGAACTGCATCTCCTCCCACATGATATGGCATGGCCTGCGTCATGAGTGGCTACTCCATCTGCATGTTCACGGGCAGTAGCTAGAATTCTTTGTTTTTCCTCTACAGTACAACAAGTACATAGTAATATCTTCATGCCATAACAAGTTAAATCAAAGAATACGGTCAACTTAATAAACTCCTCTACAAACTTCCCTGGATCCTCTAAAACACAACCAAATTTTTCCTTGCATAAAGCCAAATCAAACATGGAAAAAGGCACGTATCTTGTGGTTGCTCCTCCATGCCTGTCACAATGGACATACTTCTCACAATGGACACAGGTCCAATTTTGGCAGCCGATATGGGGCCCAACTCCTGGTAGTACCGGTTGGGTTTACTTCCTCTGGCAGCGGGGGACATGGGCCAGAGCCCCCTGGATAAAGGGCAGGGATGCCTGCTGACTTTGAGGTGGAATTCTGCACTAGAGAAGTGGTGGCCCCCCCACTCAGAACTAGGGGACTGGAGAGGCTTCAAGTGGGGACACAGGCCTCATAGGGGAACAGCTAAGACAGGGTCATCTACAATACGGTGTGCTTCTGGGTGGCTGGGAGTACCATGAGCCAGACACATTCTACAGCTAGCCCTTAAGTTAGGATCCTGGTAGATGGCCAGAAACACCTGCACGTAAGGAATTCTTCCCGTTTTCCTTCCTTTTTACAAAACAAATTCTAATTGTACAATATCATTATAACATAAAGAATCGTGAGGCCAGGTGCAGTGGCTCACGCCTGTAATCCCAGCACTTTGGGAGGCCAAGGCGGCCAAATCACCTGAGGTCAGGAGTTCGAGACCAGCCTGGCTAACATGGTGAAACTCCATCTCTACTAAAAATACAAAAAAACTAGTCGGTCATGGTAGCCTACACCTGTAATCCCAGCTACTTGGGAAGCTGAGGCAGGAGAATTGCTTGAACCAGGAGGCAGAGGTTGTGGCAAGTCGAGATCTTGCCACTGCACTCCAGCCTGGGCAAGAGAGTAAGACTTTATCTAAAAAAAAAAAAAAAAAAAAAGAATCCTGCCTAGGCCACATCTGTTTGTTTGCCAATTTGTATTGAACCCACACATAGTTGCAACAGAAAATAAATTTTTTCTTTTTCAATTTGTCTAATTTGAATTTACTCCAATTGCCTAAAAGACACCCTCACGTCAAGTCCTTCAGGATGCTCGCTGCTGCCCCATGTCTAGTAAGGCTCTCTACGGGGGTTTTAGTGACCTAAGCTTAGCAAATGCCTAGTTACTTTTCCCTTTTAAATTCCCACTTTCTACAAAGAAGGTGTAAATATAGACAGCAAGGTGTAACAAAAGTGGATTATAAGCTACAAATGGGCAGTAGAATGTTGGCCTAAATTCCACAGAGAGTTTAGGCAGAAAGAGGCTAAACAAATGGTGACAGTGGAAGGGAGGAAGGGCGGGGGTAAGTAGCGTTGCCCAAGGGGAGACCTCAGGGGCCCTGACTGCCAGAGAACCTACCTAGTAGCAGAGACCAAAAACAGTGTTGAGGTGGCCACCTTTCTACTGCTGTTGGTGGCTGTCCACCAGGTCAGGGGCCTGGGAACTCTCAGTCCCCTTCAACCAAGAGGGCTTCAGCAAGGCAGTTACGCAGTTACAAGACAGCACACAGGAAGAGGTCTGCAACCGGCTATTAGGAAAATAATAACTTCTAACTTCAGAGCAGAAAAAGGCGAGACCAAGATTTCCCCAGGGGAGAATTAGCTTTTTCTACCTTACCTGAGGATTGAGGTCTCCAAGAGTAAAGATGACAGGTAATGCCTAAGGCTTAGGAAACCTGCTGGGTCACTTTAGCTGTGAAGGAGGGTCTGTTATCACTGAGCAGACTTCTAGGTAACCCAAATCTTGCAATGATGTCTTTAAGTAAGAATCTGGACCCTTCTAATGCTTCTTTCTGTTCCTGTGGGGAAAACCTCATCCACTCAATGAAAGAGGGAATGTCAACACCGAAAACCCCAGAGCATTTTCAGCAATATCAATGCTGAAAAACCTGGAGTGCCTGAGTGTCAACCAACGAGGGTCCCCTCACCAAATGCTGAAGAGCCCAGGGCACCGGGGGGTGGCCAACAGCAAACCTCAGGCCAAGCTGGAGGTCACAGAACAACACAACGGGAGGCCTTGCACAGCCAAGTGTCCTGCCTTCAATCATTCCCCAAATATAGTCAACAGAAAATCAAAGTGAAAACTAAGACTGCCAACAAAACATACATCTTAGGACTCAAAATAAAGCAACTGGTGGAGCAATAAAATGGAGTCAGAAGGGAAACAATCAGGGAAAAGGGTGACAAGGACAAGGAAGTGCTTCAGGGTATCCAAATGATGAGAGACTTTTAACTGACCTCTTAGCCAAAGGCTTTTCAATTCCTTAGCTTACCTGATGTTATGGGGTGGGGGCAGGCAAGACACTCACCCATCCACAGCAGCCAAAACGGTGGGGACCAATCTTCCACGTGGCACCCAGGTGAAGGTCTCTTCAGGATCCCCCAGCTTAGGTGGGCTCAGCTGCCATGGTGGGAGGGTCCCACGTGAGGACTGATAACCCTCCAGCCTGCTGGTTCCCACATGAGGCAGCAGCAATATGGCCACTAGCCTGTCTGCTTGGCTCTACCACCTGCCAGGGAAAATGATGGCTCTAAAAGGAGCCTTTGGTTAGTGTTACAACTCTTGCAGCCTCCATCACTGACTGCTTCTCTATTTCTTGCCATCTCTCCACTTGTCATCTTGCCAATCACCGTCGCTTGCCATCTCTCACTGTCTCTCACTGTCTTGCCAACTGCCATCTCTCATTACCACCTTGCCAACTGCCATTTTTTTCTCTGTCTCTCATGCTGTCGTCTTCTCTCTTCCGCCCCATGTTTGGTGCCATGTTGCTGCAAGGCAGGTGAACCTTAGGGCTTTGCCCAAGAAGATTCTTGGTTTTGCTCGGGAAAGAACTGAAGAGTGAGCCGACGGTAGAAGAAAACAGCCTTTTTTTTTTTTTTTAAGACGGAGTCTTGCTCTGTCGCCCAGGCTGGAGTGCAGTGGTGCGATCTTGGCTTACTGCAAGCTCCGCCTCCTGGGTTCAAGCAATTCTCATGCCTCAGCCTGCTGAGTAGCTGGGATTACAGACACATGCCACCACGCCCGGCTAATTTTTGTATTTTTAGTAAACAGTTTCACCATGTTGGCCAGGCTGGTTTCAAACTCCTGACCTCAAGTGATTTGTCCACCTTGGCTTCCCAAAGTGGTGGGATTATAGGCGTGAGCCACTGCAGCCGGCCAAGAAAACAGCTTTATTGAGGAGGCAGTGTAGTGTTAGGGCTCTGTGACTGCTTCTGTAGAATAGGCCTACCCCATAGGCAGTGTGTAGACAGTAGCAGCTCAGGGCAGCTTGGCAGTCATATTTACGGCCACTTTTAATTACATTCAAATTAGGGGTGGATTATGCAGAAATGTCTAGAACAAGGGTGGTAACTTCTGGGTTGTCGGGTCATTGCCATAGAAAGGGGTGGTGTCCAGTTGTTGCCAAGGCAATGGTAAACTGACATGGCACTGGTCGGCATGTCTTATGGAGAGGTGCTTTTGCCTCTTGCTAGTGTTTTTGCCTTTCAGCTAGTCTCAATCTGGTCCAGAGTCCAAGTCCTGCCTCCTGCCTCATTGGCAGTGGTGTGCTGGTAATTATTTTACAACTGGCTAAGAAAGAAACTCTGATTTGTAAAAGTTGCCAATTTCTGTGGTGTAAATAACTTTTATCATTGCTGAACTCACACATTGCTGGTGGCAGCATAAATTGACACAACCACTTTATAAAACTATGTGATGCTATCTACTAAAGGTGTAGATAAGATGTGCACATGCCAGGAGACAGTAACTGTACTCCAAGATGTACAGTATTTCTCGGCTTAACTGGACATCCTGAATCACCCCAGGCACGAATCCAATTCTGTTGGGAGAGTTACTGGCTATGCGTTCTTTTCCTACTTAAGTCACCTTAGTCTACTCCAAAAGATACACATTATTTGAAACTGAAAAGCTAGAATGGATAAATTATTATATATTCATGCAATGGAATAGTATACCACAATGGAAATGAACAAGCTGCTACTACACATAACAACACAGATAAACCTTATAGATTGAAAACAATATATAGGCTGAGTGCGGTGGTTCACACTTGTAATTCCAACACTTTAGGAGGCCAAGGCAGGTGGATTGCTTGAGTCCAGGAGTTAAAGACCAGCCTGGACAACATGGTGAAACCCCATCCCTACAAACAATACAAAAATTAGCCAGGCATGGTGGCACATGCCTGTAGTCCCAGCTATTCAGGAGGCTGAGGTCAGAGGATTGCCTGACCCTGGGAAGCAGAGGTTGCAGTGAGCTGAGACCGTGCTACTGCACTCCAGCCTGGGTGGCAGAGTGAGACCTTGTCTCAAAAAGAAAAGAATATATACTGTGTAATTCTAATTATATGAAGTTCAAAAACAGGCAAAACTCCTCTATGTGGTTAGAAGTTAAGCTAGTGGTCACCTTGGTGGGGGCAGAGGACTGGGATTGGGAGGTAGCACAAGAGAGGCATCTCTGCTGGATGGTTATTATTATGAACTAAACTATGAACAATGCCCGCCAAACTCATGCATTGAGTCCCTAATCCCAAATGTGATGGGATTAGGAGATGGGGTCATTGGGAAGAAATTAGGTTTAGATGCAGTCATGAGGTTAAGGTTCTCATAATGGGATTAGTGTCCTCTAGACCAGGGCCTGGTTCGGTGGCTCATGCCTGTAATCCCAGCACTTTGGGAGGCCAGCACGGGCAGATCACGAGGTCAGGAGATTGAGACCATCCTGGCTAACATGGTGAAACCCTGTCTCTACTAAAAATACAAAAAAAAAAAAAAAATGAGCCAGGTGTGGTGGCGGGCACCTGTAGTCCCAGCTACTCAGGAGGCTGAGGCAGGAGAATGGCGTGAACCTGGGAGGTGGAGCTTGCACTGAGCCGAGATCATGCCACTGAACTCCAGCCTGGGCAACAGAGCTAGAATCTGTCAAAAAAAAAAAAAGAAGAAGAAGAAGAAGAGACCAGAACTTGCTCATGCTCTCTCTACACTGTGAAGACACAGTGAGAAGGCAGTCATCTACAAGCCAGGAAGAGAGCCCTCACTAGAACCCAACTCCGCCAGCACCTTGATCTTGGACTTTCCAGCCTCCAGAATTGTGAGAAATAAATGTCTGTTGTTGAAGCCACCCAGTCTGTCCCATTTTGCTATAGCAGCCCCAGCAGACTGAGACAGTTATGTTTACATAGATGTGTTCAAGTTGTGATGACACATTAAGCTATATGCTTATGATTAATGAATTTTTCTGTGTGAATGATTCATTTCAATAAAAAGCTTATTAAACCCAATGCACTGCGTGCACACACAAAAACAAAGAAAATGAGTCATTATCAGAATAAATCAACTTTGCGACACCTCTAACTTGTAAGTAAATGTTACTGTGTTCAAAAATTAAACAAATTATACTGTGGCCAAATACACAGAAAATTTCACCAAGAGAAACTTAGGTTAATAATAAAACAATGTGTTTATGTACTTAGGAGAAGCCATCCAAACATAAAGAATATTTCCTAAAGCCCCAAATATTCATTTGTAACCAACCAGCTTCAAATCCAATCATATCAAAGAAAGCCTCCAGCTCAAAACACAAAAAGAGTGCAGCACCTTCTCCAAAGAAGAAAAACACACATTTTAAGACAAAAATACTCACCATTAAGCAGAAACCTCTGACTCATCTGTTCTTATCTTCTTTCCCATAAAGCCCTTTCATTTCCCCACTCTGACAAAAGCGTCCTTTTAGCTCACTGTGGGTAGGAAGTCTCATGGTCTTCTGTCTGCTCTGAGTGAATGAAGGGGATCTGTGGAATCAGTATTTCTCAGCTTAACTGGACATCCTGAATCACCCCAGGCACCAGTCCAATTCTGTTGGGACAGTTACTGGCTATGCATTCTTTTCCTACTTAAGTCACCTTTGTCTACTCCAAAAGAAGCGGAAAGTTCCTACCTCCAAGTTTTGGTTTTCCCACATTTTTTCATCTCTCTGGGCCATTGCCATTAGCTACTCCCACAATTTGCCTCTGTAACCGTTTCCTTGACTTCTGCATGGTAAAGTTAGGAGAAGCCACACAGCCTCCAACACACACGTATGCACACACACACACACACACACACACACACACACACACACACACACACTGTTCTCTTATGGTCCCACTTTCCAAACACTCTGGATGTCAATCTTCCCTTTTTTGGATTCAGCCCACCTTTATCGGCCACATCCAGTAAATAATACTATGTAAATTCACAAAGTGTCCACTAGAGGACACTACAATCCTACTGCTAATACCAAAGTGCTGCAGTATGGCGTCTGTAGACTCCCAAGGGAATCTTCCTCTTCCCTATCTAAGCTACCCATGTGTTCCTATCTAATTATTCCTTGTACCAGGCATCTAAGAAGGAAATAGGTGATATAAACAAGGAAGGAAGTAGCACCCCGACTCGTGCTCTTATTCTCAAATCCTTGGTCCCAGGGCAGGATGCTCTCACGATCTAGGCATTCTTTCCCTGAAGATGGATGTGACTGATGGCAGATGGGCTATTAGTGACGTTGATGTCACTGTGCTGGTTCCCCAGCAATGCTCCAGGGGAAACCAAGAGTTGAGCTGGGCCTCAGATCATCAACCAAACCTCAAGGATTTATCAACCGTGGCAGCCCCATCTCATGACTAGGCTGGAGCCTGTCCGGACCTGGTTCTTCTGCTTCCCACCATCTGTCCTTCTCCTCCCTCCATACCCCACCACCCTTCACCCCAGGACCAGTGCTTATGGTTCTGTCTCCTCAAGGTCGTCATATCAAAATTAACAGCCAACCTCTCATTAGCCCACTTGGAGGAATGGGTGGCTCAATGCTATGAGCAAAATTGCTTCATCTTAGAAAAACAAAAATGGGCAACCCTTTACAAAGAAAACATTTCTATGACCGAGGCTTACTGACTAATACAACATTACTTCTTCTTGTATATTTTAAAATAAAAACAAGCATATCTAAACATAATATTTTCTAATCGCAGGAGGCAACAACAACAACAAAAGTAAGCAGAAATACTTTCAAGGACATGTCTGTAGCCTAGGACTAGTACGGAGAAGGCTTTGTTTTTGTGTTTTTTTTTTCTTTTTGAGACTGAGTCTTGCTCTATCGTCTAGGCTGGAGTGCAGTGGCACGATCTTGCTCGGCTCACTGCAACCTCCACCTCCCGGGTTCAAGCAATTATCCTGCCTCAGCCTCCTGAGTAGCTGGGATTACAGGTGCACGCCACCACACCTAGCTAATTTTTGTATTTTTAGTAGAGACCAGGTTTCACCATATTGACCAGGCTGGTCTCGAACTCCTGACCTCAAGTGATGCACCTGCCTCTTGGCCTCCCAAAATGCTGGGATTACAGGCGTGAGCCACTGTGCCCAGCTAAGAATGCATATTTTTAAGCCACACTGCCTAGATCAGATTCTAGATTTGCTATTTACTAGCCACATGAACTTGAGCCAGTTACTTAACCTCTGCACATCCATTTCCTGAGCTGTTACAATGAAGAACATACAGTATGTACTTCATAGGATTGTTCTGAAGATTAGATGAGTGTGCACATATATACATATATATATGTACCCATACACATATATGTGTGTGTGTATATATATATAGTGCTTAGGCTGGGCATGGTAGACCATGCCTGTAATCGCAGCACTTTGAGAGGCTGAGGAAGAGGATTGCTTGAGCCCAGGAGTTCGCAACTAGCCTAGGCAACTTCAGCAGACCCCATCTCTGCAAATAACATTTAAAAAAATTAGCCAGGTATAGTGGAATACACCTGTAGTCCCAGCTACTTGCAAGGCTGAGGCAGGAGAATCACTTGAGTCCAGTAGGTCAAGACTGCAGTGAGCCATGATTGCCCCCACCAGACTTCAGCCTGGGGGACAGAGTGAGACTCTGTCTCAAAAAAAATAAAAAATAAATAAAATAAAATAAAGTGCATAGAACTGGCCTGGTACTAGCAAGTGCCCAATTAATGTATGTTAGCTATTATTATTATTATTGTTATTGTCCTTTACCAAATCTTGTGGATGAATTCTTCATACATAGGCTGACACCTGTTTTATTTTTCTTATGTTCCATGATAAGATCATCCTAAATAGAATATTAAGAAAACGTCTACATACACCAAGACTGGGTGACAATGATGGTGTTAGGAGGGTCTGGAGGGCACAGATCTGACACATCACCTAGTGATGACATTGGGTTATATGCAGCTTAGTTATGCGTGAGTCTGTGTTGCTGATGGCAGTGTCTAGAGAACATTGGATGCAAATGACTGTGGGAGGGACACATTCTGGATGAAAATGGGCTCAGGACTAAACTGGGGTCAAATAGTTTGGGGATAACACTGGATTGTGTGTGAAAGTATGTTGAGAAAGAATTTGAGTGAAATAGTGTTGCGGGTAAGACCAGGCCTGGATAAAATAAAGTTTTTGTGACAGTGGTGTTGGACAGTGGGTGCTGGCCACCGTTTAACTATTGTCTCTTCAAGAAAAATAAGACACTGATTTGTAGCATTTCCAAATTCCAGGGTGTAAATAGTCCCATCATGGTGATGTCAAGTCCCCCACATGATGTCATGATGAGCATCCTAGGAAGGTTCAGAGAAAAAGGAGAAGAGAGTCCGGAATTGAGCCTCAGACATTTCCAGGCTTGGCAAGAAAAGAAGTCAGCAAAGGAGACAGAAGGTGCTGCCAGAGGAGAAGGAGGACAGTCGGTGGAGTGTGCTGTCCAAAAAGCTAGGGAAGAGGGTTTCAGGTGGAGGAGGAAGTGTCGAGAAAGTTGAATGTTTCTGAGAGGTTGGTAGATTAGCTCACAGGGCAGTCCCGCAACACGAGGTCACCTGTAATCCTCCTGGATCAGACGCTGTGCCAACCCAGGTGCACCGACAACCTTTGCATAACCATCTGTCATCCTGGTCACTCGACTGCCTTCTGTCCTTCTGGTAAGAACATCCCGCCCCTGCGGAAAACAGCCTGTCCTTCCTCCAGGCAGGTGACTCCGATCTCAACCATGGCACCTCGAGAAACTATGGGTGATCATGGCCAAGCTCAGCCAAGCAGAGCCGTTCTTCGGAATTTATAAGTGCAATACTATACCGAAATGGGGAAACACTTCTCTCTTTTCCTCTGATACCATTAAACTGACATGACGTCAGACTGAAGTGGCTTTTGGCAATGGAAAAAACCTGTGTGAAGTAGAAGCCAGAATGAGAAAGGGGAACCTGGATGTGTTCCTCCATCCAGGTCTACTCTTGTTTTCTCCAGCTCTGAACCAATAAACAGCACTGGCATTTTGAACACTTTACAAGCATCAGCTCAGTAATCCCAACAACCTTAGATGGGTATTACCCGGGTACCCCATGTTAGAGATGAGGAGATTTGCCCACGGCCGCAGAGTGCAAGAGCTGGGATTTCACCCTGGGTAGTTGGCTTCAGAGTCTACAGTCCATTAGGCCAGATGGTTCTTTGTTGTTGGGGAGTTTCCAGTGCACTGTAGGATAGTGAACAGCATCCCTGGCCTCTGCCCCCCTAGATGCTAGTAGCACCCCCATCTCAGGTGTTACAACCAAAAATGCCTCCAGACACAGCCATGCATTCCAGGGTGGGTGGAGAGCCACGGCTACTGTTCTGCCTCCTTCCGGTTCTTTTTTAATTGCTGTCACTGAGTCACCTAGATGACTCCGTATTCGCCACAGCTCAGGCTCACCTAATCTGTGTGTCAACTACAAATAACCCCATGTCCCTTGAACCCTGAGTCATCCCAAATGCATTGCCACCCGGACCTTGTGTTATCTAAAACCCCACGCCAGCTACAAATCGGTGTCCCCAAGACTTTCTGTCAACCACAGTTCAGTCATTGAGACTTGTGTGACCCATTATCCAGTGGTGTCCCTGCCTTCTGCCAACAACCACAGCTTCCCAGAGTCAGGGTCACAGAGCTGTTCACAGGACAGAAGGCATACATGGAGAGAGGGACAGAAGGAAACACAGGTGCACATATTCAAAGGCAGGGAGAGCCAGAGAAACCCACAAAAGCAGAAATACACAGAGAACAGGCCACAGCTGGTTACACAGAATAGGTCACTGGCACCTACCAAGGCCCCTGGCAGAGCCCAGTGTCTTTAGCCCCTCCCCCACCTCTGGATTAGCCCTGGGGGCAGGCAGGAAAGCTAGGTTCTGCGGGTAAGGAGCTTAGACCCAATGTGACAGCTAATCACCCACATAAAGCCTCTGTCTAGGTCACAAAGCCCTGAGTGGCCTTGCCCCCACCACACCATAGTCACCCCTCCCTCCATGGACTCAGGTAACGACACCCCGCCCTCAGTGTCTCACCAAGCCCACACCCAGGCGGGCAGAGGAAAGAGTTCAGACTGTCTCCACTCCCTCTTGCTCTCCGGCCAGAGTGCATGCAAAGGGTGTTGACAGGGGCTAGGGGCCCAGGACAGAGAGCTTGGGCTTCCCAATAGATCGGCCCAGGAAGGATCTGGCCGAGACCAGAGAAACGCTTTTTCCTGAATCAGGAGACCTGCTAGGAGCAACGGCCCCTTCCCTCTGGACACTGTGATCTGCAGGGCCCCGAGGGTTGCCAGGATGAGAGAGTCAACCTATGTTTTAGGGCAATAAAAGGCTGTGAAGGAGCCCCACGCCTCTCCCAAGCTGGCCTGGCATGGTTGCCATGGGGATGCCCCAGTTGCTCCAGAGGTGGCTTCTGGTCCCGGAAGCGAGGATGGCAGAGACAGTCAATCCTCCCACCGAGGCGGGTAGGGGTGAAAGGTCAGTGCTGTCTGGGAACATTCCCGACCATAGCTAGGGGCTGACAGCCCAGGGTTCTCCCCCATGCCTGCTTCTCCCAGCTCACACCCCTGTCTCCACCACTCCCTTCCCCTCCAGCTCCCACTTCCTCTGCTGCTCTCTCTAAAGGGATGGTCTCAGAGTCTGACTCTGCTGCTAGTTAAGTGGTTCAAGCGCAGGGTTTTGGTGTCAGGGCTGACCAGCAGGTCAGATGTGTAGACTCAGGTGAAGAGTTCACGAATGTTGCCTCAAGTAAGGGCTCAGGGAGGTTCCAGGGAGGAAAATGGGTATGAAGACCCAGTATTAAGGTTCTGGAAAAAAAATTAGGCAAGACAGCAGTATAAGGGTTCATGTTTGGGGCACACATGTCCTGAACACCGTACGGGGCTTCAGAGGACTCAGGGTTAAGGGCCCAATGTGAGGGCTCAGCTGGGGCTCAGTTTTAAGGGTGTGGGATCTGTGCTGGTGTGGTAATTTTTTACTAACCCTTTAGTGGTAATTTGTTACTAAGAACGATCGTTAAAGTACTAAACTTTAGATGAACACCTTTTTAAATGTATACATTGAAAGGGATTTAAGGTCACCTTTAATTTTTATCTATGCATTAGAGAGGATTTAAGGTCAGTTACATACCAACAGATTTATCCTCATCTCTCTGAGGTTGGGTTTTCTTATCTATAAAATGAGAATAATAACAGTATCTAGCTCACAGGGTCATTGTGAGGATTAAATGAGAAAATGAACGTAAAGTTCTTAACACAGAAAGTGCACAAAAATAATAGCTTTTTTACAAATGTGCTTAGAGGGCCAGGCACAGTGGCTCACACCTGTAATCCCAGCACTTTGGGAGGCCAAGGTGGGTGGATCACTTGAGTCCAGGAGTTTGAAACCAGCCTGGGCAACACAGTGAGACCCCTGCCTCTCCAAAATAAAACAAAAAACAATGAGTTTTTAGCACCTGCCAGTCATGGTGGCACATGCTACTCGGAAGGCTGAGGTGGGAGGATCACTTGAGTCTGAGTAGTTGAGGCAGCAGTGAGCTGTGATCACACCACTGCACTCCAGCCTGGGTGACAGAGCAAGATCATCAATAAATAAATAAATAAATAAATAAATAAATAAATAGTGTGCTTGGAAATGAAAGAGAGAGAATTAACCAAGATCACCAGAAATTGCTTCAAACCCACGGCGGGCCAGCTGGTGTCACATGTCCTGGAGGCAGTAACTATGAAGAGATCCATTTTTCTCCCAAGAAAACCAGGGGCTGTGTGGGGAGCAGGTGACAACATGTACCTTCCACAAGGGAGGGAGATGCTGCCAACCACGCTGGGAACATGCTAAAAACCAGTAGCTCATATGCACTGTAATGTAGTGGTAAAATAAACTTTTTCTTTAATAGTACATTAATATGAACAAAGGTTTAGGGCAAAAAAAAAATCAAGTTGTTTTTGTTTTGTTTTGTTTTGTTTTGTTTTGTTTGAGACAGAGCCTCACTCTGTCGCCCAGGCTGGAGTGCAGTGGCACAGTCTTCGCTCACTGCAAGCTCTGCCTCCTGGATTCATGCCATTCTCCTGCCTCAGTCTCCCGAGTAGCTGGGACTACTACAGGTGCCTGCCACCACACCCAGTTAATTTTTTGTATTTTTAGTAGAGATGAGGTTTCACCGTGTTAGCCAGGATGGTCTCGATCTCCTGACCTCATGATCTGCCCGCCTCAGCCTCCCAAACTGCTGGGATTACTGGCGTGAGCCACTGCACCTGGCAAGTTATCTTTTTAAAGCAAAACTCTAATTTAGTGGTTTTCAAACTTTGTGGTCTCAGGACCCCTTCACACTTTTAAAAATAATTAAGAACCCAAGCCGAGTGCGGTGGCTCTTGCTTGTAATCTCAGCACTTTGGGAGGCTGAGGTGGGCGGATCACCTGAGGTCAGGAGTTCAAGACCAGCCTGGCCAACATGGTGAAACCCCTGTCTCTACTAAAAATACAAAAAATTAGCTGAGCATGCTGGCAGGTGCCTGTAATCCCAGCTACTCAGGAGGCTAAGGCAGGAGAATCTCTTGAACCCGGGAGGAGGAGGTTGCAGTGAGCCGAGATCACACCACTGCACTCCAGCCTGGGTGACAGGGCAAGACTCCATCTCAAAAAAAAAAAAAAAAATTAAGAACCCAAAGAATTTTAAGTGGTTTTATCTCATGATCTTCAAATGGATTCAAAATTAAAACTGAAAGTTAAAATATATATTAATTCAAAATAACTATATTTTTATTATATTTTAACTGAAAATATACCTATGAAAGATAGCCGTATATTTTCTTTTCTCTGTTGCGTTTTTGTTTTTGTTTTTTAGACCCAGTTTCGCTCTTGTCACCCAGGCTGGAGTGCAATGGCGCAATCTCAGCTCACTACAACAGCTTCCACGTCCTGGGTTCAAGCAGTTCTCCTGTCTCAGCCTCCTGAGTAGCAGGGATTACAGGCACCTGCCACCACGCCTGGCTAATTTTTGCATTTTTAGTAGAGACGGGGTTTCACCATGTTGGCCAGGCTGGTCTAGAACTCCTGACCTCAGGTGATCCATCCGTCTCTACCTCCCAAAGTGCTGGGATTACAGACATAAGACACTGCGGCCAGCCAGATAGCTGTATATTTTCTAAAACCAAAATGTTAGTGAGAACAGTGGCACCGTTTTACACTTTTGCAAATCTCTTTACTGCCTGGCTAGTAGAAGACAGCTAGATTCTCAGCTGCTTCTGCATTCAATCTGTTGCAATGGGTTGCTTTGGTTAAAATATGTGATGAAAACTCAGCTTCATGATATATGTAGTTGGGAAAGAGAGGAGTATTTTAATAGCCTTTTCAGTGAATTGTGGCTATTGTTCTTTCTTCCATACCAAAACTCGAGGTGGTAGTTTCTTAAAGGTTAGTTAGTACGTGGACATTTCATACTCTGTTAACGTTACGCTCCACTGGTTTGCCTTGCACTTTGAATAGATCTTTTACTCATGCATGGTTTTGTAACATTACTTATTGGTCATTTGGAAAATATTGGTTCACCGAGTTATGCAGATCTCCCGAATGTTGACACATTTCATTATACAGTATTTTTTAAAAAGCACACTCATCAATGCTATCACCGGTCTCATTAGAATTGAAAGCTTTCAAACTCAATGTAAGTAGATAATCAGTTTTCCAAATCCTAATTTTCACTTGAAGACGCTAATTTTGTCATTGGCAACAAACACTAATTTTCTTCTCCTTGCATTGATAGGCTCACTTGATTCACTTTTGAGAAAAAGTATGCCGAAGACCCAAGTCTGATAACTATGGTTTATCATTTGTTCTTTTAAGTAAAACTGTTGTTTGATGCATTCAGTTCACAATTCAATTGCGTAAGTGCTTTTCCTTGAGATAAGCATACTTCCCATTTTGTCACACAAAATATTTCAAAGACATATAATCAAGGCTTAAGACTTAGTAAAGTTAATAATGTTACTGCTTCTTCTAGACAATATAAAATAATCAGTACAGTGTGGTACCGACATAAAGACATACAGATCAAAAAATGTTCAGTATCTTTTATTTATTTAATTTTTTTTGAGACGGAGTTTCACTCTTGTTGCCCAGGCTGGAGTGCAATGGCTCAATCTCAGCTCACTGCAACCTCCACCTGCCGGATTCAAGTGATTCTCCTGCCTCAGCCTCCTGAGTAGCTGGGATTACAGGCATACGCCTCCATGCCCAGCTATTTTGTATTTTTAGTAAAGACGGGGTTTCTCCATGTTGGTCAGGCTGGTCTCAAACTCCCGAGCTCAGGTGATCTGCCCGCCTCAGCCTCCCAAAGTGCTGGGATTACAGGCGTGAGCCATTGCGCCCAGCCGATGCTCAGTATCTTACAGGCGTGAATCCAAAATAGATCTGTACATATATGGTCCACTGATTTCTTTTTTTATTTTTTGTAGAGATGGGGTCTTGCCATGTTGCCCAAGCTGGTCTCAAACTACTAGCCCCAAGTGATCCTCCTGCCTCAGCCTCTCATAGCGTGGGGATTACAGGCATGAGCCACCACCTCCATCTTCACGATCCATTGACTTTTGACAAAGATCACAAGTTAATTCAATAGAAAAAGGACAGTATTTTCAACAAACAGTGCTGGAACAATTGGAAATCTGTAATCAAAACAAGAACAAAGACAAACAAAGCTCAACTCCTTCCCTTGCATAGTTTAATAAAGCAAAATGGATCATAGAACTAAAGTAATAGCTACCGTTATAAAACTTCTAGACAAAAACATAAGGGGAAATCTTTGAGGGTCCTGAGTTGGGTAAATATTTTCTTAGATAGGACTCAAAATGTACAAACTATAAAAGAAAAAAATAATTTATTTTTATCAAAATGAAAAGCTTCTGTTCTTTAAAAGGCACTGTTAAGAAAATGAAAAGATAAGAAACAGACTGTGAAAAATAATTGTGCTCTTACAACTCAGTGATAATAATGCAAACTCATTTTTTAAATGGTCAAAAAGGCCAGGCATGGTGGTTCATGCCTATAATCCCAGCACTTTGGGAGGTGGGAGGATCACTTGAGCCCAGGAGTTCAAGGCCTGCCTGGATGACATAGTAAGACCTTGTCTCTATAAAAAATAAACAAATTAGCCAGGCATGGTGGTGTAGGCCTGTAGTCCCAACTACTCAGGAGGCTAAGGTGGGAGGATGGCTTGAACCCAGGAGGTCGAGGCTGCAGTGAGCCTTGTGCCACTGCACTCCATCCTGAAGGACAGAGTGAGACCCTGTCTCAAAAATAATTTCAATTAAAAAAAAAGTCAAAAGATTTGAATGAATACTTCACTAGGGAAGATATATGAATGGCAAAAAGTCCATGAAAAGATGCTCAAATCATTAATCATCAGGAAATTGCATATTAAAACCACAATAAGATGCCACGGTACACTTATTACAATTGCTAAAGTTTAAAAGGTTGATAAGTTGGTGAGAATGTAGAGCAACTAGAAGTCTCAAAATTGCTGATCAGAATGCAAAATAGTACAGCAACTTTGGGAAACTGGAAATTTCTTATAAAAGTACCTATCATATGCTCCAACAATCCCACTCCAAAGTATTAATTCAAGAGATATGACAATATACGTCCACACAGAGATCTGCATGTGAATGTGCATATCAATTTTATTCATAATACCAAGAAACAGAAAACAGCCTAAATGTCCATCAACATGTAAATGTTTAAGCAAATTATGTGTCTATACAATGAAATACCAATCCATAATAAAAATAAAGTAACTACTGATACATAAATCACAAAACAATGATTTTACTGCTTCACAAGGACAGAAAACCAAACACTGCATGTTCTCACTCATAGGTGGGAACTGAACGATGAGAACACTTGGACACAGGGAGGGGAACATCATACACCGGGGCCTGTCGTGAGGTGGAATCTGGGGGAAGGATAGCATTAGAAGAAATACTCAATGTAAATGACGAGTTAATAGGTGCAGCAAACAAACATGGCACATGTATGCGTATGTAACAAACCTGCACGTTGTGCACATGTACCTTAGAACTTAAAGTATAAAACAAACAAAACAGATGCCTTTAAAAATAAAATAATAATAATTTTACTGCTTCACCAAGGACTTTTAAAGAGAAACTGAGGCTGGCATGGTGGCTCAATCCTGTAATCCCAGCACTTTGGGAGTTCCAGGTGGGTGGATCACTTGAGGTCAGGAGTTCAAGACCAGCCTGGCCAACATGGTGAAATCTTGTCTCTACTAAAAATACAAAAATTAGCCAGGCGTGCTGGTGCGCCCGTGTAATCTCAGCTACTCAGGAGGCTGAGGCAGAAGAATCACGTGAACCCAGGAAGTGGAGGTTGCAGCGAGCTTAGATTGTGCCACTGCACTCAAGCCTAGGTGATGAAGTGAGACTTCATCACAAAAATAAAAATAAATAAATAAATAAGGCAAAACTGGCCCTTTTTTTTCCTCCTATTGTTACTATTCACGCACCACGGTGGAGAAGAATACAAAGACTACTGGTACAGTTGAGTGCCGTGCCTTGATTCACGCTTAGGTGCCAACAGTTTCACCCACTGTTGCTCTTACATCATGTGCAAATATCGATAAAGTGAAAGTGGCAAATAACAACTTAGTATTCTTAGGAAAATAGCTTTTGCCTTGTGGATCCCCTGTAAGAGTCTTAAAGATTCCCAGGGATCTGCAATCAACACCCTGAGAATTGATGTTCAAATTAATTAGAATAGTCACATTGGCTTTTTAAAAATGACACTTCTTTTTAGATATCACTCAAAGGCATGTAAAATGCTTTCACAAATATCCCATGGAAAAAAGGAAGACCAACTCCATCTGTGGTACTATTTGCTTTACTTCCTCGAAAAGTAAAAGGGGGGCTGGGGGAAGGAGAAACCGAGTAGTCCCCTGGGAGTGTGTTCGGCATGTGAAGCCATCCATCATGCGGTCATGGTGAGCAGATGCAGGCCTAGGACCAAAAAGGCAAGTGGCGCTGGGAACTCAGGGCCCTTCGTCACCTTTCGCTACACAATCCCACTGGCTATACATCCCTCCACAACACAGTCATACCGACACACACACACACACACACACACAGAGTCAGGCCAGCCCCTCACGCCACGGCTAATCTCTCACAAGCCCAACCATGGCTGCACTCACACAATACAATCACACAGCCACACCAAAGTCACAAAAAAGCCAACACACCAGGTCACACTATTCTATATTCACAGATGGAGAATCTCAACGGCCATACACTCAACCATAGGTATACTCAAACTAGCAGAGTGGCTCATAATGTAAAACATCTACTGGGCCCTGTGGCCATGCCAGCACATCCCCCCAAGTATATTGTGCATGGGGTGAAATAATAGCTTTTGGACACAGGCCAACCTGAATTCAAGTTCAAGTTTTGGACACAGGCCAACCTGAATTCAAGTTCACGTTCTACCACCTATTAGTTCTGTAACCTGCAGCCAATTATTTAACCTGCCTGAGCTCTCATTCCAGAAAATGCAGGTAATTCCTACTTTGAAAACCTGATGTGATGGCATAAAATAATCAGACAAGGGGCAGCACCTTGTCTGGCCCAATGTGTCCTGGGGATGCAGCTGTAACTGCCATGTATGGCTTTTGTCACCAGAGGGCACCAGGGCCACAATGTGTCTGGGGAGATTGCTGGAAGAAAATATGCCGAAAAGGCCAGGATTCCTGGGGAGTTTCAGGGTGAGTACAGACAGGGTAGGTGTGGGATGTGTGGGGGGCTGGGCAGTTTTTGGAAACCCCAGCTAGGCCCCGGCCACCCAAGTATGCCGTTGGGTATGGTGGGCAGCTCCCGGCGAAGATCAGATCTAGGAAGGAGGATGGATGAGTGCTCTCTATGAGCCAGGCCCTCTTCTGTGCCGATTTCACACACATTAAATCCTTTAATCCCCACAACAATACCGTGGTTGATAGTCACTGCTAATATTGATAGTATTCCTGGTGAGGAATATTGAGGAAGCTGAGGTCTGCTTACATAGCCATTAAGTGGAGACCTGGAATACAAATGCAGGCAGCCTGGCTTCAGAATCCATGACCCTAACCACAGCTCCACACTGCCCCCAACAGTGACCCTGCATCTCCCCTTGCTGGGGTTCTGCCAGGACTCCCTGACCCTGGCTTTCTTCCCTGGAGTTCAGCCAGCCCCAGCTGGCCTTTCCCCTCTTCCGGCCTGCTCCCCACCTGCTCCCTGGGCCAGCCCATGGTAAGAGGCTTATCACATATGTGTGGGGGACAGATAAGGCAGGGCCCCGCACAGGGCTTATCCAGCCCTGCCATCCCTGCTGGGGAGCTGCCAGCAGATGGAGCCCCGCCCGGGGCCTGGGGTCACTCCTTGTGATGCCAGAGCTCTTTATGATGTCATCATTTGTAGTGACATCATTGCTCTGTCCCTCCTTTGAATCTGAGAGGGATACTCAGATAGGAGTTGGGGAAGTGGAGTCAGACAGGAGCCCTACCGAGGCTCTAGGTCAGTGGGCCGGGTTGGGCTGGAGTGGAGGAGGGAGTGGTGCCAGAGGATCCTCCCAAGGGCAGATGGCTATTTTTGGTGTCGACTGCTCGGCTTATAGCCACCCCTCTTCCTGTCTTCCCAATCCAAAGAGGCTCTGGGTCCAGCAGGGGCAGGAGCAGTGGGAGAAATCTTTAGCCCTGCTGCAGGGCGGCTCCGGGGTCAGTCTCTAGCTCAGGAACCAGTCTGTTCCTCCCTACAGGGAGGCCTGACCCTCGGTACCTCGGGTCTGAGGGGAAGGGGGGCTTTACTTCCAATCCTTGAAATAGCAGTGAGGCAAAGAGGGATTATTAGGCTGGCTGGACAGACAGACATAGCCAGACCCGCCATTATAGTCACACACGTTAGCTTGCTGCTGTGGGCTGCGGGCACAGCCTCACGCCAACACCATCACACAGCCATTCATTCTCATAGCCATGCCCGCAGCCACACATGGACCACAGACGGCTGAGCCACACTGACATAACAGCACAGGCACAATGTCATCACCTGTCCCATCTGGGAGAACAGGAACCCCTTCTCTCTCACGGTTGTACTCCCAGAGAGTAGCTCAATTCCCAGCACATGGCAGATGTGCACTAATATTTGGTGAGTGAATGAATGGACATTAAATGCCACAGGGCCTGTGACCGGGCTGAGGCCAGAGGAAACGCCATCCCACCTGCAAGTCTGCTCGACCTCTCCAGACCCAGGATGGGAGCATCGAGGAAGCTGCCAGCACTACCCCAGCCCCAACTTCAGTCACGGCCACTCCTCAGATCATAGGTCATTGAAGGGACCTTGGTAATGCAGGGACCCCACTCCCTCCCTCTAGGTCCAGTGAACTGGAACACTGGCACTCTGAAAATGGGATGTTATGAATATGGGGTGGTCTGGATGTTGGGTACCCCAGGCCCCCGGGAATGGGGTACTGGGGGCTCTGGGGTTTGGGTCCTTTACAGTGTTAGGTGCTCTGGCACCCCTGACATTGGGAATTCGGGACTTCGGGAGCTCAAAGCTATTTAGGAGTCTGGGTGTTCAAAGCTCCTGAGATTGGGGCTGCCCCTTGGACAAGGCCAAAGTCAGTACTTCCTGTCCATATGCCTGATTCTACCTGGAGCCACGGAGGTCCAGCCTGGAACCCCTGTTCTGAGCCCCATGAGTAGCTTATGCTGTCCCGGAGCTGGGGTGGCGGGGCTGGGGTGGCGGGGTTTCAGGGGGAAAGAAACCACAATAGGATGGCCTAAGGGGTACCTGGAGCCCCAGAGACAGCTCTCGGATCTGGAACCAATCTAACCTGCTTCTCTGCGTTGGGACAGGGCAGGGGAGGTGCCAGACACTGGCCACTGGGCTCCAGGTTCAAGAAAGGAGGAATCTGAGAGCAGAGCCCAGGCAGGCACTTCCCAGTAATGCTTCCCGGCTACTGAGGCTGGGGTTCTAAGGAGGTGGAGACCCCTAGCCATGCCTGGCTTCAACTATAGGCAACGTCCACCTTCCCCCACCTTCTCAGCAGGTCCCCAGCACCCATCCATCAAGGTGCCCAGTGCTCCCAGCTCTTGCAGTGACCACCAGAAGTGACCCAAGTCTGGCATTATTCGTATTCCTACTAGACACACACCTAAACTGACTTACGTGCATCCCAAAACAGAGGCCTTGATCCTGCAGGCTGATGACACCACTGGAGGAAACCAGCCAGCCCTGGGGCCTCTGATGCTGGATGCAGCCCTCCCAGGAAATAGCTCCACTGGCTGCGGTAACTGGAGGCTCCTGAGACACATCTCAGCCTGCAGTGGGTGGGCCCCCCAGCCCGCTGCAGCCCTGCCCCAGGAAGAAGCAGGCCAGTCAAACTGGCTGACCCCATCAGTCCCCCCATCCCCTCCCCCGCCCCAGTCTGTCAGTCCTGATCCCCCTGCTTGCCCCACAGTGGCCCAGGCTGGCCATGCCCTTCCCAGCCTGCGGGCCAGCTGCTCAGAGCCAGGGGCTCACAGCCAGGGACGGAGGCTATCCCAGCTCTGACCTGGGCTGGGCCCAAACCTGCCTCCTTTGGGCCTCATTCTGATTGGAAAAAACAGCCTCTCTAGTCCGTGTCTCAAGGAGATGGCT
This sequence comes from Macaca nemestrina, assembly GCF_043159975.1. Classification (NCBI taxonomy): domain Eukaryota; kingdom Metazoa; phylum Chordata; class Mammalia; order Primates; family Cercopithecidae; genus Macaca; species Macaca nemestrina. The sequence goes on from NC_092125.1 coordinate 189,667,673, forward strand.
TTTCAAACCAGAATCTTTCTCACAAGTGTCTCCTCAGGACACAGCTCACTGTGCGGTTTCCTGAAGCTCTTTCTGGGTCAAGGTGGGTAAAACATCCATGAATCTGTTTCTATGTATACAAATAGACTTTGTGCTCTGCCAGTTAGTTTAATAAAGCCCTCTGGCCAACATCCCCAATCTTCCTAAACACTCCAAGGAAAATGTTCTCTTTTCTTCACCGCATGGGCTAAAGTGCTAGGCTGCCTCCCTGTCCCCAGGTTAGTCCCCAAGCCTTCTTCTTTCTGACGGAGCCTCAGAGGGCTGTCCCCTGAGCACCCATCCCCCTCTCTTCTAACTGCCCAGGCCCCAAGCCCCTAGGCCTGAGGGCATCCTGGAATCTTGCTCTCAGCACCCCACACCTGCCTTCCTTCATATGGATTCCCTGAGCCATGAAAACTCTCAGAATCTTCACTGTGTTCTTAGCGCTCAGTGCCCTCTTCTAGGCCTGTCCCCAGCCCAGCCTACTGCTGGAAGGGAGAAGGAGGGAGGCCTTTTCCCCTTCATACTCTTCCTTGTCCGCCTTCCTCTACTTGGGGGCCTCTTCAACATCCTCCATCTACCTTCCCTGGGGTGATATCCCTTTTGATGAGCCCCAGGGAGGAGGCAAGGAGGAAGATCCTAAAAACAATTTATGGAGGAAGTTAAGTCCTGGCAGGAGAGATGTAGAGGGCTTGGACCCCATCTGCCCAGTCCCAGGAATTGGGCACACACACAACTACACAGACCTGCTGCAGTGCACACAGTCTTCCACAGATGTACCTACACAAATACACAATCAGGGGCTCAGGCGTCTGGGGGCACAGACACAACAGGTTGCCTAGATCCAGGTGTGTGTGCACACACCTCACACAAGAAACACCTGCACTTGGTTTGTAGAATAAAAATCCCAAGCATACTATATCTACTAGGTTTGGGGACAAAGTGAAAATGAAAATAATCTTGCTGATAAGACTAAGGTGTCTTCCCAGATCTGATCAGGAGTCCAATGTGAATAGGAGACAACAGAGAGCTGTCTTTGTACTTTGGCTCTGAGAAAGGTTTGTGGAATGGACTGCGTGTGGCCTGAAAGAGCTTGCATTGCAGGGAATGCCTGGGTTTGATGCCTGTTACCTTGTTCAGTGCCTCTGATAAATTAATAAACTGCAATCTCACTCAACAATTGGTTTCGGCCGGGCGCGGTGGCTCAAGCCTGTAATCCCAGCACTTTGGGAGGCCGAGACGGGCGGATCACAAGGTCAGGAGATCGAGACCATCCTGGCTAACGCGGTGAAACCCCGTCTCTAGTAAAAAATACAAAAAAATAGCCGGGCGAGGTGGCGGGTGCCTGTAGTCCCAGCTACTCGGGAGGCTGAGGCAGGAGAATGGCGTAAACCCGGGAGGCGGAGCTTGCAGTGAGCCGAGATCCGGCCACAGCACTCCAGTCTCGGCGACAGAGCAAGACTCCGTCTCAAAAAAAAAAAAAAAACAAAAAAAAAAAAAAAAAAAACAATTGGTTTCACGTGAGTTTGGCATGTATTGGGGGCTGACAGTCCCAAGGAAAAAAATTAAACTGTTTCATGACCAGAAAATGGTGAGGACTCAGGGTCCAAAGTAGAAATTGCCTCTGTAGGTTGGGCCCCTTCCCTGAGCAGATGCCCCACTCAGGTTGGGGCAAAAACCAGTTCCTCTGACAGTACTAACTGGCCACTTTCCCTGAAAGGTGGTGGCTCTCACAAGGTATGCAAATGTGGGAGCCTCATTCCACATGCCAGGCACCCCTCCCCAGAGGCAGCCTGGAGCAACGGGCTTTACATACACACACATGCATTTCCTTAGCCCCTTCTCTCCATTTCACAGAGGAGGAAACCGAGGCTCACAATGCTCCTTTTGGCAAAGACTTTTTTTTTAGCTGAGATTGTAACCCAGGTCTGTCTCACCATGGAAGGAGGAGGGATCCCAGGTTGGTGTCTGCAGCCCCTGTAACACCACCTCAAAAGTAGAGCTGACCAAGCCGGTGGTCCAGGAGGGAAATTTGAGAAAGGGCTCCCTGGAGCCCTCTAGTTCCAAGGAGTAGGACCTAGGCCTTACCCAGCAGTGCCCACAGTCTCTAGCGGCTCTGCTCCAAAGGGAATGGAATTTGCTCTGACTTCTCTCTAGGGGAAACGCAGGCGCAGAAGGCCAGGGGCCTGGAGGGCTAACTCCAGCCTCAGCCCCCCAAAGTGCCCCAGGCCTTCTGGCTTTATTCCACCCTAGCCCGAAGGGGACCACATCTGCTTGCTCAAGGGCCCCAGCTGGAGGGCAGCGAGGCAGGGGCGGAGAAGGGGGCTCCTTTGTGGAGCCACCAGGGGTTCGTGGGGATCAATCATCTGAAAGCTGGAGAGACTTGTAATTTTATTCCCTGGGAGGAGGAGCCTGAGAAGTCTGCACGGGGGGAGGGGATGGGATGGAGAGGGGAGGACGGCCAGGGGAGCTCTTCGGGTAGGGGAGGGACTTGGCTAGATCTCCCAAGCCTTCTCCACTCTTCAAACTTTCACCAAACTCTTAGCCCCCGCCTCCCCGAAACCAAAACACAACAGGCTGTGGAAGAGCTGCGAGCGGCGCGGCGGGGCGGGCGCGGCACAGAGCCTCGGGAAGCTGATGCAACTTTCACTTTAAGAAAGCCACCTGGGCGCACCGCGGTGCGGACCCAGCACGCCTGGGCAGGGGGCTGCAGCATGGTAAGGGGGCTGGGGGAAGGGAACGCTGGGGCCCGCGCCTCCGTCGGTCCTGCCGTCGGTCTGAGCTGACGCGGGGCTGAGCCCCAGGACCAGCGTGTGCATATGTGTGTGTGTGTGTGTGTGTGTGTGTGTGTGTGTGATCGCGCATGTATGCGGGCATCTGTGGGTAAGAGTGTGGGTGCACGCACCGGGATGTCTGTCTCGCCGCAAAGGTCGGGGTAGGTGCGCGCGGCTGGGTGTCACCGCTGTCACCAAGGAGCTGAAGCGGGAGGGAGAGGGAAGCGGGGGGAGCTCCTGCGTGGGGTGGGGGGGGCGCCAGACGCCGGTTAGATCGGGGGCGGCGGGCGCAGGCTGTGCGGGTAGCGCCGGAGCCAGAGCGTGGCACGGTCCGTCCGGGGAGCCAGTGGTTCTGCGCTCTGGGGGCCTGAGGGGGTCGATAATCGGCCGTGCCTGCGCCTAGCGTGCGGGCTCCTGCGCGCTCCAACGCCTCTCAGCTCCCGCCAGCCTGGCTGCCTGTCTGGTCCCTCCAGCCGGCCTGCCTCCCTATCTGCCCTCCCGGTGCCGGTGCCGGTGCCTGTGCCCGTGCGCTCGCGGGACCCGGGAAGCCGCGCGGGAGAGTCCTGGCGCACTCAGCCTCTCTTTGTCCGCGCTCTGGCCGCGGCTTTGGGAAGGGACTGCGAGCGAGCGAGGAGTTCTTTGGGGGCTGCTACCCTGGAAAGAATCCGTGCCCTCCCCACCCCAACCCTCATTACCGGCACGCCTAGGGCGGGGCCGGGCGGCCGCAGGTGAGGGCAGGGGCCTAGCAGCCCTGGGCGCCCACCCCCGGCCGGCGCTCCGCACCCGGCAGCCACTGCAGATCGCGAGCCGGCGGCGGGGCCGGGCGGGAGAGTGGGGCTTGCCCCGAGGGCCGGGAGGGGCCGGAGCCGGCCCGGGGGCGGGGCCGTGGGGCGGGGACCTCGGCGCCCCGGTACTTTTCCACCGCAGGGGCCGGGGGCGGGGCCGCCGCCTCCACGCCAGCTGAGGCCCACACGTGGCGGCTGATGTAACGCCCGTGCCCCCACATCTCTCTCCCGATTAAAGCGGACGCGCCCCGCTTCGAGGAACCGGGACGCTGCGGGCGGTGCCGCTGCTCTGAGACCGACCGCGCCCCTGCCTGCTGGCCCGGGGCCTCCGCGCCTCGGGCCCGCAGATACCTAAAGGAGCCGCACCCCCTTTCGGGCCTGCTCTCGGCAAGCCACACCCCCTCGCGGATCACTCTTAAAGGAGACTGGACCCCAGCTCGCTGACAGCTTCCGCACAAAGCGCGGTCTATTTCTCCGCTGAAAGGAGCGTGAGGGTACGGCCGTTGGGAAATGAAGGCTGCGGGGCGAGGAATGGGGAAGGAGAGAATAACCTGAAAGGTTAAAGACTCCCAAAGTGAGGGAGCATCAGAAGGTTGGAGAGTAGTGGGTGAGGGGACTGGTTCTAGCGACTAATGGGCGACACTGAGCATGCTCAAGTGTTTCCAACGACCGCAGAGAAAACGCCCCCTTTACTTGGCCTATGCGGCGACTGCGCTGTACCCGCTCAGTTCCCGGCTCTGGAAACACAGAAGAAGCACACCTCTGCCCTGAAGAACTCTCCATCTAGTGGGGAGCCAGACTTGGGCACGAGGAAGCATGCCGCAGTTGCTACGTGTGGCAAGCGTGCTGAGACGTACACAGTGTGGGGGTACAGTAGGAAGGCTGACAGCAACGGGGAGAACCTAGGAAGGCTTCATGAAGATAATAGCATTGGGATAGGTTTTGAGGATGCGTAGGATATATACAGGTGGATATCAGGACAAGGGTGCTCAAAAAAGAGGGAACGGGTGCTGGGGCAAAGGCATGAAGCAGGAGCCTTCTGCAAATGCTGGGTAGTCTCACGTGGCGGCAGATGGCCACAGGTTGCTGACCTGGGCTCCCAGGTAGAACTAAGGGCTGTTTCCTGCTCCCGAAACTCCTCCACTTCCTCCATCACAGTGAATGGAAATTATGCTTCTTCCTCTACCTACCTACTAAACTGTGAGGTCCTTGAAGCCAGGGAAAGAGCCTGTCACCTTTCCATCCCCAGTGAGGACTCCAGGGCTTTTCCAAGATGGACCGTTAAAACTGATTGACCTGACAGCCCTGATACTCAGCGGTGAGACTGTCAAGATGGGCCAGGGTTCTGTGACTGATGTCTCAACATCTGCCTTTGGGTGACTCACACGCAGCTCAGACCAGCTTGTCCAACCCAGCCCTCCTGTCCCCGCACCGAACCTGCAGCCTCACCGTCGTTTGTCCTCTGGGATGGGCTTCCTCCCACTGCACCAACAGAAACCAGAGACTCCTTCTTATCCCTCCCCCTACCCAGTCCGATTCATCACCAAGTCTTCCTATGTTGCCTTTTATATTTATCTGAAATCTGTGCACTTCTCCTCACCCTGTTGTCACCTTCCTAACCTGAGCCCCCTCATTTTTGACCTAGCCCCTTTCTTCCTTTCCTTTCCTTTCCTTTCCTTTCCTTTCTTCCTTGTTTCCTTCCTTCCTTCCTCTCTTTCTTTCTTTCTTTCTTTTTTTTTTTAGATGGAGTTTCACTCTTGTTGCCCAGGCTAGAGTGCAATGGTGCCATCTCGACTCATTGCAACCTCCACCTCCAGAGTTCAAGCGATTCTCCTGACTCAGCCTCCTGAGTAGCTGGGATTACAGGCATGTGCCACCACGTCTGGCTAATTTTGTATTTTTATAGAGATGGGGTTTCTCCATGTTGGTCAGGCTGGTCTCCAACTCTTGACTTCAGGTGATCCGCCTGCCTCGGCCTCCCAAAGTGCTGGGATTAGAGGCGTGAGCCACCGCACCTGGCCTGGCCTGGCCCATTTCTAATTGATTTCCTCTCTTCTACTTCAGCCTCCCTCCAGTCCTTTCTCCACACTGTATCTAGGGGGATGGTTTCAAGATGCATATTCCACCAATTGCTTCTCCTTGAGGTTGATCTTTTGCTTAAAAGCTTTCAATAGCCACCCTTGCCCTCAAGATGAAGACCAAAATCCAGACCCCAAAGGCCCTGGCCAGGCCTCTCTGTCCACTTTAATCTTTGACCATTTCCCCCTGACTATCTGAGCTCCAGCCTCAGAGCCTTTCCACATATTGTTTCATTTGCTTGACTCTCTCTTCCTCTTCTCTTCCTCATTATTGCCACTTTGCCTAATTTACTTCTTTAGACCCTTAAACATCACTTCCTCAGGGAAGCACTCCCCTAGTCTTACACAAGGCCAGGCCCCCCTACTGTAGAGTCTCATAACACAATCTTTCTCTTTACATCCTTTATCTCAGTATGCAATTCTTTATTTTTTTATTTTTTGAGACAGAGGTTCCCTCTTTTTGCCTAGGCTGGAGTGCAATGGCACGACTTCGGCTCACTGCAACCTCTGCCTCCTGGGTTCAAGTGATTCTCTTGCCTCAACCTCCCAAGTAGCTGGGATTACAGGTGCCCACCACATCGCCCAGCTGATTTTGTATTTTTGATAGAGATGGGCCTTCACCATGTTAGCCAGGCTGGTCTCAAACTCCTGACCTCAGGTGATCCACCTGCCTTGACCTCCCAAAGTGCTGGGATTACAGGCATGGGCCACCGCTCCTGGTCTCAGTTTGTAATTCTTTAAATTTTAGTCATCAGTTTAACTCTTTCCCCTTAGTCTGTAAGCTGCAGGAGTAGAGATACCTTTGAGTTCTTGGTGCCTAGCACAGTTCTGGCCCAGAGCAGACCTGCAATCAATATTGCGGAATAAATGAGTCTAGCTGTGGTCAGCCATAAATGCCTGCTAAGCAGTTTAGGCCATATCCTGTTGGCTGTGGAAAACTGTTGGAGAGAATCAGGGATTTAGGGCTTCGGGAGGATTAACAGATTGGAGGGGAGGAACATGTGGAGGGCTTGTGGTAAGGACAAAAATTAGGCAGAAACTTCAGAACTTATGAGGAAATTACTATTGGCCCCATCTTCCAGACTGAGAAAACTAAGGCTCAAAGAGGTTGAGTAACTTACTTGAAATCATATACCTAGTGAGTAGCTGAGCCAGAAATCCAGCCCAGGCCTACCAGATCCCAGAGCCCGAGCTCTTTATCTTGTGCTAAACTGCCTCTGTGACCCGCTACTGCCTGTCAGCGGTGGCCCACAAATGCTTCAGGGGCATGTGTGGGGCCTGGTGTTGTGGATCTTCCACACGTAGAAGGGGCTGGACGCCATGGGCAATCATTTGGTGTTTTCTGAATGGACGGATGGGGCCACATAACAGGAATGTCAAAGGCAGGAAAAGGAGCAAAGCTTTACACCCAGCTCATTCTCCTGGAAGCCGCCATGAAGCAGTCTTTTCCCTCCAGTCCATGAACTACCTGAGGGCAGGGATTGCATTTGCAGTCAGAGATGTCAGAGTCAGAGATGTCAGGTCTGAAAACCTAGTTCAAGTCCTCACTCGAGCACTTACAAGGAAGGCATTTGACCTCTCCGAGTCCGTCTTTCTGATGGTAAACTGGGAGGAATTCCAGAATAACCTGGGTGAGGGCCCTCTGCAGCCTAAGTTTGGAGACACAATGTCCTCAGTTCACTTACCTGACCAGTGGGCTTAATAATTTCCAACCCATGACGTGGCTTTTTTGTTTTTTTTTTTTTTAAGACAAAGTCTCACTCTGTCACCTAGGCTGGAGAGCAATGGTGTGATCTCGGCTCACTGCAATCTCTGACTCCCGGATTCAAGCGATTCTCCTATCTCAGACTCCCGAGTAGCTGGGACTACAGGCGCATACCACCACACCTGGTTAATTTTTGTACTTTTAGTAGAGATGAGATTTCACCATATTGGTCAGGCTGGTCTTGAACTCCTGACCTCAGGTGATCCGCCCATCTTGGCCTCCCAAAGTGCTGGGATTACAGGCATAAGCCACTGCACCCAGCTGACATGGCTCTTTCTAATGCCATCTGCTGTTATTACTATCATCATTGTCATTATTAGTCCTTGAATGAGGAGAGGTGGCTTTAAGGGAGTCAAATCTAGAGTTTACAGCTTGAGAGGGAGGCACAGGGGTGAGAGAGGACAAGGTATGATCTCATTTTGAGGGAGCACACCCCCGTCTTTCTTTACTTGCCCCCAGAAGACCAAAGCCATGAGCCGGAACCTCTTTAGGAGAAGAAGTTGAGCCACAGGCCAGCCTGGGTCACATCTTGTCCCCACCCTGCCCTAAGAGAAGCTCTGCAGGAGACCAGGCAGCCAGGGCAAAGGGCCTAAAAAAGCCAAGGGCTGATTTGCATAGGCAAAGAGCAGCCTCCTCATCTCTCCTCCAGCCTTCCAGAGACTTCCTGGGCTTGTAGGTGAGAGGTGGCCCTTGACAGGTGGCTGTGGGTAGGGCAGAGTTGCCCAGAATAGCCTTGGGAACAGACTCCCTGGGAAGGCAGGAAAGGCTCCAGAGAGAGGCAGAGCCGAATCCTTCCTGGGTCTAGGCCCTGAGGAGGGGTTTCCTCCCATGAGACAATTCTTTTTTTTTTTTTTTTTTCCTGAGACCGAGTCCCGCTGTCGCCCAGGCTGGAGTACAGTGGTGGTGGGATCTCGGCTCACTGCAACCTCCGCCTCCCAGGTTCCAGCGATTCTCCTGCCTCAGCCTCCCGAGTAGCTGGGATTACAGGCATCCGCCACCACGCCCAGCTAATTTTTGTAATTTTAGTAGAGACCAGGTTTCGCCATGTTGGCCAGGATGGTCTCGAACTCCTGAGCTCAGGTAATCCACCTGCCTTGGCCTCCTAAAGTACTGGGACTACAGGTGTGAGCCACCACGTCCGGCCAAGATAACTCTTTTTTTTTTTTTTTTTTTTTGAGACCGAACCTCACTCTGTCACCCAGGCTGGAATGCAATGAGACAACTCTTTAAGGCTCTCTGAAGATGGATTTCTCCTGAGGCCTGTCAAAAACTAACCTTTCTTCCATCCCATCTGACATTAAGCCCGTGTGCACCAGCATTGCCATGGGGCTGCTCCTTCCACGTGGCTGCTGCCCCACAGCTCGCCAGCCCCACCTTGCCCCTCAGATGCTTCCCACAAGATCCTGGGCTGGCCTGGATCCCTCATTCCAGAGGTCCCGCCTTCGCTATTTCCCTCCATTTCAATTCAACTAACACTTCTTGTAAGCCCAGTGCCGTGCAACGTGCTGGGCACAGAGAGCAAAAGAAACAGTCCCAAGCCCTCGGGGAACTCACTGACTCATGGTCGATGAACTTAAAAGCAAATAAGTGTCATACGAAATAAGAATACTAGTAGAGATTTGCACAAAACAGAAAAGAGGAAGCAACTTTTTTATTCTTTTGAGAGAGTGGGTCAGAAAAGGCTGCAGAGAAGAGGTGACATTTAGCCCGGTGCAGTGCTGAGGATTTGTAGAATTTCACCTGGTGAACTGCTGTGGAGGGGACAGCTGGGAGTGGAAGGAGGCGTGGCTGCACAGGGGTGTGTGGCTGGCCCAGAGCTTGGTCCAAGTGAATGACATGACAACAAGCCCAGCTGCCCTGGAGCCCACACTGGGTGCCACCCAGATGGGGAAGGGCCATCCTGGCTGCCTGGCTGGGGTGAGGATGGGGAGAGTGTGCTGACCGGAGCTGATTCCCCTCCGGGAAAGGCTGAAGCCATTCACATAGACCATGAAGGAATTGGACTCCATCCCAGTTCCGTATTCATTTTTTATCTTTTACAGGATTGGGCATCTGGAGAGTCAAAAATAGACCTTTGCCCATTGGGATACGAAGCCTGGAGATCAAGAGATCCAGGGGAAAGGTTGGGGGCACTGGGAAGGAGCTGGATCTGAGGGTCTTCCAGAAAGAAAGGAGCAGCATGCGGACATGGCTTGGCAGAGGGCCTGGGCCGGCTGGTGGTGGGTGGCTCTGCACTACCTGTCTGGAGAGCCCTGTGGGCCACATGGCCAAGTCTTCACCTCACCCTCTGCTCTCTCCACAGCTCTTGAGGTCTGTGGCCTGAAAGGCGCTGGAAGCAGAGCCTGTGAGTGTGGTCCCCATCACCAGAGCCCCAGCCCACCGCCGCCATGGTAGGAAAAGGTGCCAAAGGGATGCTGGTGAGTACAGAGGCCAGACTGTGGGGAGGAAGGGGAGTCCCAAGCTCTGCCCCCAGGACCTCCTGCCAGCTGCTTGCCATGACAGGAAGGCTTAGGAAGGCCAGCACTGCCAGGGCTCCTGAGTTCCCAGCTGACCCCAGCATGAGCAGGTAGCCCCTCATCTACCAGGTCAGAGAGTGTCAGGCTCCAAGCCCACAGAGCCCACGAAGATCTGCCAGAAGGCAGGAGGTGTGCGCCCCATCCTTGTCACAGAGGTGCTGCGGACAGAAGGAGGTCACTCATGTGCTGAGAGGACAGTGCAGCGTGGGGCTGTGCGGGCGGCTTCCGTCTGTGTTGATCAAGGGCTCCTCCCTCAGACCCTGCCTGGTTTTTCTCCACTTCTCTGGGTCCTTCTCAGTCTGAAAAGTAACAACATTTTGTTTTGAGTGCTCTCCTGAGGACTCTCAGAAAATCTCTCTCCACCCTTCCCCCATGTCCTGGCTTTTCTTTGCCCTCAACCTTAGAGCACAGGGGAGGTAGTGGTGAGGCCAGGAGACACAGCGGGGTGGGTGAGATCCTTTTTATTTTTTTAATTTTTTTGAGACCAAGTCTCACTCTGTGCCTGGGCTAGAGTACAGTGGTGTGATCTCGGCTCACTGCAACCTCTGCCCCCTCCCGGGTTCAAGCGATTCTCATGCCTCAGCCTCCCGAGTAGCTGGGATTACAGGCATGTGCCACCAAGCCTGGCTCATTTTGTATTTTTGGTAGAGACGGTGTTTCACCATGTTGGCCAGGCTGGTCTCAAACTTCTGACCTCAGGTGATCCACACGCCTCGGCCTCCCAAAGTGCTGGGATTACAGGCGTGAGCCACCGCGCCCAGCCTGGGTGAGGTTCTTAAAGGAGCAAGACTAGCTGATGGAGGGACCAGGTCAGCACCAGAAGCAGGAACCAGGAAAGTGATGCCAAATCCTGTCCCAGAGGCAATGGTTGTCTTCCTTCTCTTGAGATCTCCCTTGGGGACAGGCTAGACTGGATGGCTGCCGGGGGTGGGGACCAGGGACTGACCAGGGACAGTCCCTCCCTCAGCAGCTCCCATCCTGTCAATCTCCTGTGTTGCTTTTCTCATTTAATGAAAGATTCACTGGCCTGGGGTCTTTACTGAGCCCTCCCCAAACAAGCCCTGCCTCTCACCAAAGATTTCTGGGACTCAAAGTACCTGGTTTAAAAGAACAACTTGGGCTGGGCGTGGTGGCTCACGCCTGTAATCCCAGCACTTTGGGAGGCTGAGGCAGGCGGATCATCTGAGGTCAGGAGTTTGAGACCAACCTGCCCAACATGGTGAAACCTTGTCTCTACTACAAAAATTAGCCAGATGTGGTGGTACGCACCTGTAATCCCAGCTACAGTGAGCCAAGATTGTGCCACTGCACTCCAGCCTGGGCAATAGAGCAGGGCTCTGTCTCAAAAAAAAAAAAGAAAGAAAAGAAATTTTAAAAAATTTAAAAAGAACAGTTTGTGGGAGAGAACCGGGTGGTTCTGTTCCAAGCTCAGGATCTTCTATCTGGCCCTGTTCTGAACCTCCTGCATCCAACCCCTGGCCCCATCCCTCTGGTCTAGCCCCCTGCTCATTGACTGATTGGAGTAAGTCTGAATGAACCAAGCTCCTGAAAGTATTCCTAAGATTCCTGAAATCTGGGTGCTCAGAAATGGGCCCAGATGGAGGTCTTATGACCTGAACACTTGCTAGGGGTGAATCCCATCTGAGAACCCAAACATGGCCCCGCCTTTCCTGGAGAGGTCTTGGAATTGCCATGGGCTTGTGACAGGAAGTGGGGTGTGGCCCTGTCCCTTTCTACCATGGAGATTCTGAGCCCCATGAAACCTCTGAGTCCTCCCTGGTTGCTCTTCTTTCTCTGGAGTGACTTGGAAGGACTGGGAGGAGGGCAGGCGGAGAGATGTGAGCAGCACAGAGGGCATGGGTCCCAGTGTCCCAGAGTCCCTGCCTGAACTGAGCTTCCCGGACTGTGCTCTGCCGGTCGGCCCGGCCAGCCTGTCTGTGGATGGGAATGCTGCCTTGGGACTCCTGTTCCCAGCACTAGGATGTGCCTAAAGATAGCTGAGGCTCGCTCTCCTCCCCGCTCTCTGCCCTTTGGCTTTTGCCCACTGTTGCTGCGTTTGAGGCTCATAGCATCCGTCCCATGGGCACCCCCAGTGGTTGCTTGGAGATTCTATTCCTGCTTCCTTTTCAGCTCTGCTGATGACCTTGGACTATTCCACTCTATTCTTGGGTTCCAGTTTGGGACTGAAGCCACCTCCGTTTAGTGCTTGCCTCTAGACACAGCCTCTGAGGTGCACAGGGCAGCTGGTCCCAGCCGAACCCCATCTCTGCTAACACAGGCAGCCCAGTCAGCACGTTTGTGTCTTCCGTGTCTTCCTATGGCCAGTAACTAAGGAAGCATCATTCTGACAGGCTTCTTCTTTGGATACCCTGGTAGATCAAAAGAGGATGTTAAGGGGCGTGTGTGTAACCATGCACTTGGACCATCACAATTCTCTGTGGCTTCTGCTGCTCTGTTTGTACCCTGGCATGCATGGAGCAGGCACTGGCCCCTACCACGGGATCCTCACTTCTATCCCCCTTTACCCAGGTTTGGGTGTGAGGACACTGGCCCTCTAAGTCTCTTCAGTGTCGGCAGACACCCTGTGTTATCCTTGGAGCTTCTGCTGGATGCTACAGCCAGTGCCCCATGGGTAACAAGCAGCTTACCAGCACGTGCCCAGGCCCACATGCCCGCTGCACGTGTCCCTCCCTCACTCCCAGCCCAGATGGTCTCTGCCAGGCCAGCTCAGCTGCCTCCCTCACGCCTCAGCAGCTCCTAGGACAGGGCTGTGTGAGAACCCAGCTGGCCAGGGTGCCTCCAAGCCTGGGAGCAGCTGGGATGCTTGGGGGCACTAGGGGGTGGGTGGGGTGGTCCTTCCATGGAGACCTAGGCCCTCGTACACGTGTGGAGCAGGGCCACCTAGGTCTCAAAGGGCAAGGGGCTGGAGGAGAGGGACCCAGGACAGGAGGCAAGAGAGCCCCCACTAGCTCAGTTTTAATCCTTCACCCACCAATGTCACACCATTTCCCAGGCTGGCCACCTCAGTCCCCTCCCTAGTGCCACTACCCACTCATGCAGAGTCTTGGGCAGTCCGGGCCTTGGCGGGCTTCCTTGACCTCTTCTCATGTCTGAGCACGCTGATTGTTTCTGCCACTGGGAAGCCTCAATGAACAGGAACAGACTCATTTGGATTAGGGCTCTGGGTGCCAGAGCATCCAAATCCCAGGAGGACTTGCAAGCACCACAGGCTGCCAGGGGCTGCCCCACCCTGACCTGTTCTCATATGTTTTGCCCTGAGGGTTTGGGCACCTCCTGTCTATAGCATCCGTCATAGGACCTGGCACATAGTGGGGACTCACCCAGCCCAAGTGTTGGCATGTAGCAAGTGCTCAACTAGTGCAGGCTTGGTGCCTTACTGGGAGGTCACCAAGCACAAGGTTTGGCACACCTTGGACACTCCCTTGGTAGAGGGCCTGTCCCTGCCTGGGCACTCACCTAACCCAAGTCTTAGCATGTGGCAAATGCTCAGCTAGTGCAGACTTGGCACACATTAGACACTCCCTTAGAAGACAGCCTGTCACCCTGTAGGCATTCGTCTAGCACACTGCCAGGCACGCAGTGGGTGCTCACCCAGCTCAGAGCTGGGCACACACTGGGTCTTTACCTGGCACAGAATTCGGCATACCTGGGGTACTCCCCTAGTGCAGGACCTAGCACACCATAGGGGCTCCTCACCTGGGGCTGACACACAATGAGTGCTGTCTCAGCTTCGGACATGGCACATGGTGGGCATTCTGCTGATGCAGGTTCTCGCACACAGCAGGTGCTTCCAGCACAAGATTTGACACCCAGTAAATGCTATCCCGGCTCAGGGATTGGCACACAGTGGCCATTCTCCTTAGATAAGGCCTAGCACAGTGGAGGTGCTCTTCTAGCCAGGACAGCCTAAGCAATGACCTTCCACTGATCCTAGATTAGCAGCTACTGGCTCCTCAGTGAAATGGACAATATCTAGATCCAGAGGAAAAGGCCCAGCCTTCTTCAGCTTCCTCTCAGGTCAGGGGGCCTGCCCTCCCTCTTCCTCCCCACTTCCTCTGTAGCCCACCTACTCAGGGAGGCCTGTAGCCCGGCCTCCCACACAGCCGCCCTGCGGCCCTCCCCCATCCCTGGCACTTCTCAGTCCCAGCTCAGCGGGACCTTCCCTCCAGAGTCACAGGGGACAACAAAGACCCTAGCCTCCTTGCCCCTCTGGAAGCAGGCCCACTCTTATTAGGAAAAGTCAGAGGCGGGAGCTGGGGGAGTCAGCCTTCCTAAGTGGGGCTGGAGCAGCTGGATCTCGCTAATGAGGTCTCATTACGGCCAGGGCCCAGCTGGGCTGCTGCCGCCTCCTGTCCCCATGGCCAGAGCCAGGGAAAGCCATCCAGCCAGGGCTGCCTGTTCTGGGCACCCGGCCCAGGCCAGGGCAGCCAGAGCCCAGAGCCCACCCTGGGTGGAAGTGAGCATTTGGGCATCATGGGTGACTGGACCTTCCTGGAGCCAGTGGCCCAGCCAGCGCCTTGGCCCTCAGTCTGCGCCTGCAGGAAGTCAGGGGAGTGTGTCTGGGGACCAGGCGCATGAGGCTGGCTGAGTGAGCAGCTGAGTCAGTAGGATCTGAGGCCATCCTTAGGATACTTGCTTGAGCCAAGGCCTGTCCCCATCTTCCCCAAACCAACATGGAGATAATAATGGACCTACCTAATGGGACAGCTGGGAGGACCCAGTGAGTTAACATATGGGAAGTTAACTTGTACCATACTAGGTGAGTGCCCACAGGGTGACGGGCTGTCTCTGAAGCAAGTGTCCCACATATGCTGAGCCAGGACAGTGCCTGGCCCACAGCAAGCACTTACTATGTGTTTTCTGTTACCATTATTACTACTGCTCACTAGGTTCAGTGATTGGCGAGTGGTAACCCTGTTTTAGAGATGCAGGAACTGAGATCCAACATGTTAAGGGACTTGCCTAGGGTTATATATATGGTGAGAAACTAACAGAGCTAGGGTTTGAACCCAGGACTGTCAAACTCTAAAGCCTGTGACTTTTTATCTTATTTTAAAATTTATTTTTTATTAATTTTTTGAAACAAGGTCTCACTTTGTCACCCAGTTTGGAGTGCAGTGGTGTGATCATAGCTCACTACAGCTTCCAACGTGTGGGCTCAAGCAATCCTCCCTTCTCAGTCTCCTGAGTCGCTGGGACTATAGGTACACACCACCACACCTGGCCAGTTTTTTGTAGAGATGGGATCTCACTATGTTGTCCAGGCTGGTCATGAACTCCTGACCTCAAGTGACCCTCCTGCCTTGGCTTCCCAAAGCAATGAGATTACAGGCCTAAGCCACTGTGCCCCGCCTATCTTTTTATTTTTATTTATTTATTATTATTATTATTATTGAGAGGGAGTTTTGCTCTTGTTGCCCAGGCTGGAGTGCAATGGCGCGATCTTGGCTCACTGGAACCTCCGCCTCCTGGGTTCAAGTGATTCTCCCACCTCAGCCTCCCGAGTAGCTGGCATTACAGGCATGTGCCATCACACCCAGCTAATTTTGTATTTTTAGTAGAGACGGGGTTGGGCTCACCATGTTGGTCAGGTTGGTCTCGAACTCCTGACCTTGTGATCTGCCCTCTTCTGCCTTCCAAAGTGCTGGGATTACAGGCGTGAGCCACTGAATCCGGCCCTGTTTTTTCATTTTTAATGTCATCCTGTGCTTGACAAAACTCCTTATATTCCCTGTGGGGTTGCCACACTCACCAAACTCACAGGAAAGCTGTTCTTACACCAGAATTCATGCACGTGTCCATCTGACTGATATTTCCTGAGGTCCTACGATAAGCCAAGCCTTCTGCTGACTGACCAGTTTCCAGAGGGCCTGACACCTTCCCAGCACTGGAACACATATGCCCACCTTCTGAGCCACTGGTCTGCGGTATCTTGGGGTCAGCAGGAGACTGGCCAGTGTGTGTGGCCTCAGAGAAAGGGACTGGATGGGTCTGAGTGGCATCCCACCACAGTCATGGTGACTGCAGTCATGGTGACGACACCACTGGACCTACCAGCCCACGCTGCACACACTCCCAGACTAGCACCTCAGCTTCTGGGCATCACGGTGCAAATCCTCACGGGTTCTTATTCCACAGCCCCCCTTTGTCTGGACTCTGGGATGACTGCCCCCTTGGCTAACACCATCTTTGTTCAGACAGGTGACAGCGTGGTTCACTAGGCCAGGGCTTTCTTGCATGGTCAGTCACATTCTCCTAGGAAGACGCCCTATCATCCTGGCATGTTGGGAGTCCCCATCTCTGGTGGGCCGGGGGGGTCAGGTACAGCCTTAGCAGCCCTAGGCCTTGGTTTCTCCCAGCCTGCACCCCTCCGAGGAGCCTGAGCTGCTCTGGTGGTGCCCTGTGAACTGTGCCTTCCATCCTGCTGCTAGTCATCATCCAGGGCCCAACAGGGCAGACCCCATCACTCATCAGATACCCAACTACCCTACCAGGAGCCCAGCCTGTGGGCTCAGACAGTGTCTGGTCAGCTCTGTGGGGGGAGTGAGCCACCCTCTCGCCCGCTCTGCCCGACTCTGTGGGGTGTGTGTGTGTGTGTGTGTGTGTGTGTGTGTGTGTGTGTGTTTTGTTCCAGTTACTTGCTGGGAACAAGGGAAAAACAGAACAAACCCCACACACCCCACTCTCCAGCTCCGGAGCACCCGTGCTGGGCTGCATGGGGACTGGCCGGAGGGGCAGGGCCAGGGGAGGGGGTAGGCAGAGCTTAGGGAGGAGATGAGGTGAAAGTAATTGACGCTGCCCAGCCCAACAGTGGGAGAGGCAGGGGATGCGTCAGTGTCGCCCTGGAGCTGGCAGAGGTGTGAATGAGCGGCGGAGACACGCGGGCTGCGATCGCTCGCCCTGGGATGGCCGTGGCTCATGGACCTGTGGCCCCCTCTTCCCCAGAACAGGTCAGTCACCTTCCAGGAGGTTGAGCCCCCTCTTTGGTGCCAGGCAGGCTGAGAGGCTGGGCTGCGGGTGGGGAGAGGGGCTGAGTGGTCCGTGCCAGGGAGGGGCAGGCACAGCCAGCAAGCGAGACAGACACCAGCCAAAGTGACCCAGAAAGTTGCAACTGTGCAAAGGAGTGCAGGAAGAGTTAGCTGTGTGGCGGGGGCGAGGGGGAGGAGAGTGGGGGTGTGAGGGCTCCCCCAGCCCAAGGACCTGCTGAGAATCTGCTCTGTGTATCAAAGCTGCATTGTCCTAGCTCCCGGGGAGACGGGCCGGAGGTGCCCAGGAATTGTACTAATCAATACAGCCTCATTGTCTGTGCCACGGCAGTTACTCCTATGGGGAGAGTGGGTGAGGGGGCAGGGAAACGTGGTACATGGTTTCAGTGGTGAAGGGTGGGGGAAGGGGATGGGGCAAGAGTCTCAGCTGGAAAGAGAGAGACCCCACAGAACATTTTCCAGGGTCCAGGGCAAGTGCCCGCATGGGCTGGGAGCCGGTGTGTCCTCATCCCTGGACGCTGGCGACGGGTGGAGATGTCAGCGGATGGCAGCGAGGGTGAGGAGACTCAAAAGCTACCCTTCTCCCCTGTAGGACATCCCGACTTGACCTTCAGAAGGCAAAAGAGGGAATGTCCTCTGAGGCGATGTGGGATGGGTCTGGGAGGAGCAGTACGCAGGGCTGCCCTCAAATCTCAGGACTGCTAGGGTCAAGAACCAAAGCCACTTCCCAGAGTGCCTGCCTGCTGCCAGTCGGTGAGGGCAGACGCCGCCCCCAGCCGCTACAGCGCAGGACGGGGCCATTGCCTCCAGTCTTCCCTGCTGGGCTTGTCTGGGGTGGGAAGCGAGGAGCTGTCCAGGGCCCACCCGGGGTCCCCCATCACTCTCCCCAGGGCCTCCTGGAGTGGAGCCCAGCATGCCTGGGGGTGCCAGTCATCTGTCTGCTGCCCACAATATTGGCAGGTCCCTTGCTGCCAGTCAGGGCTCTGCAATGGATAAGCACAAGGTGTATTCTTGTCTCTCTCACCTGCTATATGAAGGCCTGGACTCAAGGCACCGGAGTCCTGAGAGGTGCCCAGAGATGGCTCTGAGGTTTTCCTTGAGGCAGGAGGCACTAATGGCCACTGGGGACTGCTCGGCCCAGGGGAGATGTTCCCATGTTCTGCCCCTCCAGCCCCAGCCCCAGACTCTCCTGTATCCAGGTTACTGAGGCCAGAGATCAGAGCTGCAGCTGGGTCTCTCTGCCCCTACTCAGTGCCATGTAGGTGAAGGACAGAAGATTCTGTCATTGCAGGCTAGGTGCTACCTGTGGGCCAGCCTGGGCCCCGGACTGATGGGAGAGAACAAACACCGAGGGATGCCTGGCAGGAAGGAGGTCATGGGGCCTTCTGAGGCAGCCACAATTTACTGTAATGGCTGTTCTGTCTACATTCCCCAGTGGGGCTTAGAGAAAGTTGCCAGCGATCTGATTGGGCTCAAAGTCAGTCTGGGATGTGAGGTCTTGCCCATTCTCCTCCATGAAGTTTGTCTTGGATGGGACTTCATCCCATGAGCAAACCCTGGGGCTGGAGAGTCCTAAACACAAAGCCTGCTGGGTTGCAGAGGGGCCCGCCCA
This sequence comes from Macaca nemestrina, assembly GCF_043159975.1. NCBI lineage: Eukaryota > Metazoa > Chordata > Mammalia > Primates > Cercopithecidae > Macaca > Macaca nemestrina. Next base: position 189,686,228 of record NC_092125.1, read on the forward strand.
GCCAGGGCAGCTCCAGGGTTCCTCAGTGTCCACCCAGAGCCAGAGGGGGAAGCTCACAATTCACAAAAATATCCACTGGGCACTGATCTGGGAGGCGGGAGGCTCACACCAGAGCAGAGTCACCGTCCAGGGTGGAGAGCTGGGCTCTGAGTCTGTGCAAGAGCAAAAGGCAGGAGTGCATCCTCAGACTGGCCCTGGTTCGCTCTGGGAGTGGGCCTTGCCACTGCATTTCCTCTTTACCTTTTTCTCTATTTTCTAACTTTTTTGCTTTTTTGTGATAGCTTATAAAGCTTTTATAATCAGAAAGAAAAGGGCAATTTTTTTTTTTTTTTTTTTTTTTTAGTAATCTGGAAAGCTAGTGGGAACTAATGGAATGTACAAGGGAAAGTCAGAAATAGCAAAATTCCAGGTGAGGGAGAGCTATGGAATATGAGTAGCTGCTGAGGCTGTCTGGCCTGGGAATCTGGCAGATCGATTGATAGTGAGGTTATCTAGTCTATGGCCATGCCATCCTTAAAGCACCCGATCTTGTCTGATAGTGAGTTTATCTAGTCTGTCCCCTGCTTTCATAGATAGCGATGCTGAGATACCAAGACTGGAAGTGACTTGCCCAGGTCTGTACTGGAGGAGTGGGCCCTAGAGCACCAGGGCTCTTGCCTGCACCGGTGTCCCACCTCGGCCAAGCCCAGGGCAGAGTGGGAGATCTGGATTCTGCCCTCGGAGCTGAGCAGCCTTAATTCCAGGGGCTCAGCCAGAGCAGTAAATCAGCCAAGCAGAGGGCTGTGTAAAGGACTTATGTAAGTGACTTTGCTCAGTGTGGCTCTCCCAGCTAGGCAGGGACGGGGCGGGAGGCTGTTAAACCAAGCAAGATCATAAGTCCTTGTGCCAGGGTGGACACTGCTGTCTCGATGACTGGTTCTAAGGGTAAGGGAACATCTGAAGGCTGTGTGTGTGTGTGTGCCAGCTCACCCCACCCCACCATAGAAGGAAAGCCTCCATTCCTTCCATGGCTGGGAGAGCTTGGGGACAGGGCAGGGTAGTCTTGTCCTGGAGACCACCTGCTGGGCCCATGACAGTGGCAAGCAGAGGCTGCTTTGTCCTGGCGGTGGCCTCTCAGAGCTGCCAGGAAGGGTGACAGGGCACGTAGGGGCTGTTTAGGGAGCCTGCAGAGGAGGGGGCCAAGCCAGAGGGAACCATGCTGCTATGGTTTAATTCCCCACTGAGATGTAAACAAGTGAGTGAGGGTGAGCAGAGGGGCGCAGATGGTGGTGACAGTAGTGGGGGGTAGGAGAAGCCTGGAGCAGAGCCCATCCATGGGGCTGAGCTGGCTCAGGCAGACAGGCAGCCAGTCTGGGTCAAATCGTGAGCACAAAGGGATCTTTCCATGGGCACCTCAGCTGATGACCACTGCAGGGACAGTTCATATCAGTGACACAGCCGTCCACCCAGCAGATCAAGAAAAACTAGAAGCTTAGAATAGGAAAGATTATGCAAGAAGGGAGGAAAAAAAAAAAAAAGCCATACAGTATTGAAAAAGATTTAGGGCCGGGCGCGGTGGCTCAAGCCTGTAATCCCAGCACTTTGGGAGGCCGAGACGGGTGGATCACGAGGTCAGGAGATCGAGACCATCCTGGCTAACACGGTGAAACCCCGTCTCTACTAAAAAAATACAAAAAAATAGCCGGGCGAGGTGGCGGGCGCCTGTAGTCCCAGCTACTCAGGAGGCTGAGGCAGGAGAATGGCGTGAACCCGGGAGGTGGAGCTTGCAGTGAGCTGAGATCCGGCCACTGCACTCCAGCCTGGGCGACAGAGCGAAACTCCGTCTCAAAAAAAAAAAAAAAAAAGAAAAAGATTTAGCTGCTCAGGAGGGAAGTCAGGGGGTGGTCCCCAGAGAAGATCTGGACGAGGAAGGGAACTAGAGCACCCAGAAAGTGCCTGGATTTTTTTTGGAGGGTCTTTCCTGCAGTTTGCTTGGAGAAAGGTAGGCTTGCTCTGTCCTCCGCTGAGAGCTCAGCCCTCCCCAGCCAAGCCACCTGAACATAGACAGCCCTGGAGTTGAAGTCAGAGGCCAAGCCTGGGCCAGGTTCCCGTGGTCGAACACCACAGTGCTGGGACCCAGGCCCAAGCAGAAGTGGGTGCTGCTTCTGCGAGGATCCTCTGCACAAAGCAGATCTTTAGTGTTGTCAGGAACTTCCTGCCAGAGCCCCATCGCCAACCCCAGTTCAGCCCCCGTCCTGGGGGCTGTGGCCTCCCTGGGTTACAGCCCGCACGGCTGAGCTGGTTAGCACACGGCTCATTAACGGAGCAGCGGCTGGCTCTTGAGGGCTCAGGCAGGCGGCTGTCTGTGGCACGTGGCTGGAAGCATCACCACATTCCCCGTACCCTCCCATGCCAGGGAAGGAGCAGACTTCAGGGATCCAAATGTGGTCCCATTTGGTCGGGGGGTATGGGGCATCTGTCCCTCATCCTGCTGGGAACAGGAGACAGGCCTTGGTCTTCAAGCCTTGGGAACCTGGATCTCTGAAAAGGGCCTTGCCCTTCCCCTGCCCATGGGGCCATCCTGGACCATCAGTTGTTCCTTTCACAGCTCTAACTGCTGCTCTGTGACCCCATCCGTGTACTGTGCTGCTGGCACAATCAGGCATTGTGGCCCTCAGTAAACAACCCTGGGACAGAAGAAAACTGGCATTGTAGGGTCAACATATAGGAGCCCTATTTGGCTGACATTTGTTTGGGACCAGAGAAACCACCCCCAGCAGGCCTCACAGCCTCCAAAAAATGGCCCCTTGACTCTGTGATCTTGCCACACCTGCCCCAGTGAAGGCCCCAGGAGGTGGTGACGTGCTCAGGCAGGATTCTGTAGGGGCATGTCACAGAAGGCACACTCAGGCCGGGGGCCACCCTCTCCCAGGGCCAAGCATGTCTTCAAGCCTCTTCATCAGGGAGGCCTTCTTTGACCTCAGTCCTGCTTTCCCACCTTGTCCTCCTTCCATAGTCTTGTGATTTTGAGATGATCCCCTCTATGGTCACACTGAAGCCGCATCTAAAGATGATAGGTGTGTACATTTCATTAATGGCTTGCGCCCCCACTGGACTTCCATCTCCGAGTGGGTAGGAGCTCTCTGCTGAAGTCCCACTTCCTGGCACAGTGCCTGGCACATAGCCGGTGTCAATAAATCTGCCATTGCATGAATGAATCAACGAATGAATGAAAGAAGGCTTGTTCAGCCACCGATTTGTTCTGGGTGCTCCCTGAAGGAAACCCATGGTCCCTGGCACTGCGCCCCTGCCCTCTGTGGAGTGTGTGAGGGTCACATCACGCCAGGATCGATGCTGGATTGGGTGCACAGGGTGGCTGCCCACAAAGGTGTCTTTGCTGCAGTGCCCACCCATCAGGTCTTGGTGCCTCCTTTGCCCGCATTCCCACCTGGCCTATCCAAGGCACTTGGGGCCCAGGGAGACCATTCGTCCCGTCTGTGTTTGTTCATCAGCATCAGGGTGTGATAGCATTTCACCTGCACCAGGCTGCCTTGCTTATTGGCCAGAGTGACTGCTGTCCTTGAATATGTCTCTTTCAAGTGGAGGGTCAATGTGACATTATTGGCATCTCTCTGAGGCTACGGGGCTCCATCTCTGATGCCGGGTCTGTCTGTTTCTCTCAGGGGAATAGCCCAGCTCTGGGAGGCTGTCTCTGGCACTAAGGTCTCTGTGTTTCTGTTGGTGACACTGAGCCCCTGTCTCCCTAGTGAGACCCCTTGGGGCCCTCGGGCTCTGGTTAATTTCCTGCTCACTGTGAGAGGGAGGTGGAAGGAGCATGGCACTTATTAAGGGACTTCTTTAACCAAGGGACTTGCAGAGCCAGTTCCAGCTTTTGGGCCTGGGGTTTCACAAGGGGCTATCCTCATTGAGGCCCAGGCCACCAGTCCAGTCCTGCAGGCCCCACATTCTTCCCTGGGGCAAATCCCCGCATCTGCTTCTCCTGACCTTCAGCCCCCTCCCCTGCAGGTGACGCTTCTCCCTGTTCAGAGATCCTTCTTCCTGCCGCGCTTTTCCAGAGCCACTCCTTCCATTTCCCTAGCAGAGTCTGTCCTCAAAGTCTGGCATGAGGCCTACAACTCTGGTCTCCTTCCCCAACTCATGGCCCAGCACTCCCTAGCCATGGCCCAGGTCAGCTCCCCAGGGTTCCTCCCCAGTCATGGGCAGTATAGCTAGCTCCCCGGACCCTCCCACCTACAGTCCCAGAATGCCCTCCCCAGGTCTGGCCCGGCTCAGCTGCTCCCCCATTTCCTCCCAGCCCTGCCCACTCTGTGCCCCCAGGAAGAAGCCTTCAGCTGGGGGAGGGGTCTAGCCTCCCCTCCTCCGCTGTCGCCTGCCCAGGGGCAGCGTGCTCAGCCTGGTGATGTGGTAGGCGACGGGTGGGGGGGCTGTCTGGACACAGGCCCCTTTGTGCCCAGCCTGACTTGGCTGCTTGGTATGAGGCTCAGCTGCTCCCAGGTCCTTACCCAGAGGTGCAAGGGGAGGTTTTGGAGGGGCTTAGGGGCTCCTGGCCCTAGCTCCCTCTTCAGTGTCCCGCCTCCCAGATGCTGGCAGCAGCTCCTCAGGTGGGCTGTGCACCTGGCACTGGGTGCTGTGGGGCTGGTGAGGGAAGCTCTGCTTGGCGCCCTCTGGCAGCCACTACTCTCTGCTTCCTTCCTTGCCAGGCCTGCCTGAAGCTCCTGCCAGCAGAGGGGAAGCCCGGGGAAGGGTGTTGGAGGGTCCACGGTTTCCCTGCTGGGGGAGGCCCAGAGGGTCAGGCATGGAGCACAAATGCCTTGCTGATGGTAGCTTCTCTCCTGTCCCCACAGAATGGTGCTGTGCCCAACGAGGCCACCAAGAGGGACCAGAACCTCAAACGGGGCAACTGGGGCAACCAGATCGAGTTTGTACTGACGAGCGTGGGCTATGCCGTGGGCCTGGGCAATGTCTGGCGCTTCCCATACCTCTGCTATCGCAACGGGGGAGGTACCCAGCGGGCACAGGGCAGGGACCACCCACTTGGGTAGAGCCCACCCACTAGGGCCTGGGCCACCCTCTCCCTGGCACAGACCCACTCCAGATAAAGGCTGGCCTCCGGCCTTGGCCTCCTTTGCCCCCATCCCTGGCTTAGGCACCCTTTGCCTAAGGCAGGCCACCCCAGACCCTGGCAGTCTGTTGTTCGGGCCTGGCCCTGCCAGTTGGCCCCCTTTGAGATGAGGAGAGGCAAGAAAGGACCTAACCCCCACTCAAGGCTCCCTGTTCTATTCCCTGGGGTTCAGCAGCCCCCCTAAATGGTTCAGGGTATTTGAGGATCTCAGCAACTTATGCTTGTGAAATCGCTTGGTTAAACCATCAAATCCCACCCAAGTATGGAGGCTCTGGGGCCTGGATTCCACTCTGAGCAGACTTCCTGAGAGCCTCTGTCAAGTTCAAAGACAGGCTGGGGGTGGTGTGCCTCAGCCCAGGGTCCTGCTCAAGCCTGGCACACTCCTCCCTGGGTCCTACCCAATCACGAAGGTTTTGCTGTTGGGTTCTGAGCAGGAAGCCTAGGGTGAGATCCCTCCAAGCCCACTCCTGAGCCAGACCTCTCCCTGCCTACCAGGAGCCTTCATGTTCCCCTACTTCATCATGCTCATCTTCTGCGGGATCCCTCTCTTCTTCATGGAGCTCTCCTTCGGCCAGTTTGCGAGCCAGGGGTGCCTGGGGGTCTGGAGGATCAGCCCCATGTTCAAAGGTGAGGCCTGGGCGGGGCCCTCGCTCACACACACACACACACACACACACAACGGCCTCTGAGGGCCGTGCCAACTCGCCCATCTGTACAAACACGGCTGACCTCTGTAGAGCCCTGATGCTGACCCCAAGCCCCACATCAATGGCCTAAGCCCTGGGATGCATGCTGGGACCCATGTTTACTTGGCCGCCACCCTCCCCTCCTACCACGTGTACACACAAAACTCCTTTGGCCCCCTGGCCAACTTACCCCTACCAAAACCTCGACTTGGCCTTCCTATGGCCCTCCATCTCAGCCTGCCCCTTGGGACCTTAGAGATTATTAACCTTGGGCCGGGCACAGTGGCTCACGCCTGTAATCCCAGCACTTTGGGAGGCCGAGGTAGGCGGATCACCTGAGGTCAGGAGTTTGAGACCAGCCTGACCAACATGGAGAAACCCCATCTTGGCCTGGCGTGGTGGTGGTGGCTCAAGCCTGTAATCCCAGCACTTTGGGAGCCCGAGGCGGGCAGATCACAAGGTTAGGAGATCGAGACCATACTGGCTAACACGGTGAAACCCTGTCTCTACTAAAAATACAAAAACAAAATTAGCCCTGCCTGGTGGTGGGCGCCTGCAGTCCCAGCTACTCAGGAGGCTGAGGCGGGAGAATGGCGTGAACCCGGGAGGCGGAGCTTGCAGTGAGCCGAGATCATGCCTCTGCACTCCAGCCTGGGTGACAGAGGGAGACTTAATCTCAAAAAAAAAAAAAAAGGGGGGGGGGAAAGAAACCCCATCTCTACTAAAAATACGAAATTAGCCGGTTGCGGTGGCGCATGCCTATAATCCCAGCTACTTGGGAGGCTGAGGCAGGAGAATCACTTGATCCCAGCTATCCGGGAGGCGGAGGTTGCAGTGAGCTGAGATCGCGCCATTGCACTCCAGCCTGGGCAAGAAAATAAAAAACTCGGCCGGGCGCGGTGGCTCACGCCTGTAATCCCAGCACTTTGGGAGGCCGAGGCGGGCGGATCACAAGGTCAGGAGATCGAGACCACGGTGAAACCCCGTCTCTACTAAAAATACAAAAAATTAGCCGGGCGCGGTTGTGGGCGCCTGTAGTCCCAGCTACTCGGGAGGCTGAGGCAGGAGAATGGCGGGAACCCGGGAGGCGGAGCTTGCAGTGAGCCGAGATCGCGCCACCGCACTCCAGCCTGGGTGACAGAGCGAGACTCCGTCTCAAAAAAAAAAAAAAAAAAAAAAAAAAAAAAAAAAAAAGAAAATAAAAAACTCTGTCTCAAAAAAAAAAACAAAAAAAACAAAAAAAAACAAAAAAAAAACACGCCGGGTTCGGTGGCTCACGCCTGTAATCCCAGCACTTTGGGAGGCCAAGGCAAGCGGATCACAAGGTCAGGAGATTGAGACCATCCTGGCTAACACAGTTAAACCCCGTCTCTACTAAAAATACAAAAATATTAGCCCAGTGTGGTGGTGGGCACCTGTAGTCCCAGCTACTCGGGAGGCCGAGGCAGGAGAATGGCGTGAACCCGGGAAGTGGAGCTTGCAGTGAGCCAAGATTGCGCCACTGCACTCCAGTCTGGGTGACAGAGCGTGGGCGACAGAGCAAGACTCCGTCCCAAAAAAAAAAAAAAAAAAATGAAAAGAAAAAAAGAAATTATTAACCTTACCTCCTCCTGCTGGATGCGTGAGGCTCCTCCCCCCTGCCCCTCCCCTCCTGCAGGCGTGGGCTATGGTATGATGGTGGTGTCCACCTACATCGGTATCTACTACAACGTGGTCATCTGCATTGCCTTCTACTACTTCTTCTCGTCCATGACGCACGTGCTGCCCTGGGCTTACTGCAATAACCCCTGGAACACGCGTGACTGTGCTGGTGTGCTGGACGCCTCCAACCTCACCAATGGCTCTCGGCCAGCCACCTTGCCCAGCAACCTCTCCCACCTGCTCAACCACAGCCTCCAGAGGACCAGCCCCAGCGAGGAGTACTGGAGGTGAGGCACCCGTGGGACCTGGGGTGGCGACCCTGTCCCCACTGGGCAGCCATCTGAAGACAAAGTCGGGTGCCTGCTGCAGGTTCAGCTCCCTGCTGGGCTGGGAGAGGGTAGAGGTGAGTGAAGAGGTTTAGGAGAAGAGCCTGATGTACAGAAAGCAATGGAAAATGGAGGCTGGGCGCGGTGGCTCACACCTGTAATCCCAGCAATTTGGGAGGCCGAGATGGGCAGATCACGAGGTCAGGAGATTGAGACCATCCTGGCTAACACGGTGAAACCCTGTCTCTACTAAAAATACAAACAAAGAAAAAAAATTAGCCGGGCGTGGTGGCAGGTGCGGGAGAATGGCGTGAACCCGCGAGGTAGAGCTTGCAGTGAGCTGAGATCGCTCCACTGCACTTCAGCCTGGGCAACAGAGTGAGACCCCATCTCAAAAAAAAAAAAAAAAAAAAAGAAAGAAGGAAAGCAATGGAAGATGGATGTTGAGTTGCAGGATGTTTACAGAGCAGCCGTGAGGAAGGCCGTCAGAAATCCAGCAAACCAGCCTTCAGAGGAGACTCAGGAAAGCAGGGGCAGATCCTGGGGAGAATAAGAGTGTGGGTAAAGACCCTGTCCCCGATGAGCAGAGGCTGGCCCCAAGGCTGGAGAGAGCCTGCTCTGATGAGAGTAACAGGTGTGGGGAGAATGCATGGGCTTCAGGTGGCCTAGGAAGTGGTACTGCTTTCATAAAGAACTTGCCAGGATTAGGCTTAGACTTGATGATGCAGAACAAAAGACGCCATGGAAGGTCTCTGAGCCGGGGGTGCTGTGATCAAGACACCGTGGCACATTTTGTTTAGAGGCGATGAAGAGACCAGAGTCTCAGGCCATCCTGCTGTGCCCTCCACCCACCAGTTGGAAATTCCCCGTGTCTTGCTGGGGAACCCCTGGGCATAGAGCTTTGGGGGCATGCTGGCAGGCCTCCACCACTCATTCCACAACATTCACGCCTCTGCTCTGCCAGGCCCTGTGTCCCCACGGTGGGTATGAACGGCCCAGAGCCCCTGTCCTGAGGAGCTCACAGGGTAGTGGGGAGACAGATCGCTAATCACAGTAGGGCAGGTGCCTCGGTCCAGGTGTGTGCAGGGGTGTCATGGGGACACAAAGAGGTAGTGCTTGGTGCTAAGGGGATGGGGCAAGACCAGGCAGTCAGGGCTTCCCAGAGAAGGTAGAGAGGAAAATAGAGAGATTGGGAGCCGCATGAGCAGGTGAGCAGAGGGGCAGGAGGCAAACTGGAGCTGGGGTTGGAAGCAGGTGGGACGCTGAGTGATAAGACAGAAGAGGCCAGCAGGCATCATATAACACAGGGCCTCCCATGCCAGGCTAAGGGTTTGAGGCTTTCTCCACATGTAATGGAAAGCCATGACTGAAATGCACGAGGGTCCGAGGATACCGCAAGTCACCACAGGTCCTCTAAGCCCAGGCCCGAGTGCTCTGACCCTGAAGGACCCAGTTTCCCTGTGCCAACCTCTGTGCTGGGCTGTAGACACTCAAAGACAGGTAAGATGGGGCCACTATTCTCAAAGACCCAGAGCATAGCGAACACAGCTGCTGTCCCCCAGAGAGGCATGGGCAGACTCAAGCACTCAGTCACCAGACAGGTCATTTCTCTTTTATTTTAAAATTTTTAACATCCTAACGTTTATTTTCTTTTTTAAAAACACCTGGAACTGAATGGACAGATTTTTTTTTTTTTGAGACAGAGTCTCACTCTGTTGGCCAGGCTAGAGTGCAGTGGCGCGATCCCAGCTCATTGTAACCTCCGCCTCCCAGGTTTAAGCGATTCTCCTGCCTCAGCCTCCCTAGTAGCTGGGATTACAAGCACCTGCCACGATGCCTGGCTTGTTTTTGTGTTTCTAGTAGAGACAGGGTTTCGACATGTTGGCCGGGCTAGTCTCGAACTCCTGACCTCAGGTGATCCACCCACCCTGGCCTCCCAAAGTGCTGGGGTTACAGGCATGAGCCACCATGCCCAGCTGATTTATTGAGCACCTACTAGGTACTGGGTACTGTTCTCAGAGGGGAGAGAGGGTGGGGAGGAAGACACTGTCCTCACAGAGCTGCTGTCTGACGGGAGAACAAGCAGATACTGCCGAGTGAGGCATTTTACTACATTTGAGGCATGATGTGGACTGGGCAACTTGATCTAGTCTGGGGTGATGAACCTTCCTGGAAGCTCCCAGAAACACAAAGCCTTGTGCACCCCCACCCCGGATGCTCCAGTGGTGGTTGTCCCAGGGACCGACTCAGAGATTCCCAGCCCTGGGCCCACCCAGGGCAAAGCTCTAGAGATTTTATCCAGTAAAATCAGAGGAGAAGAGCCTTCAAAGAAATCCGGCTGGTGGAGCCGCTGCACTCTACTCCCCAGTGCCGGCTGGAGCCAGGCCTGCCTAACTGGCCACTGTCCCATGCAGGACACCGTCTCAGCAGCATGGCTCCCTGCTGCCCTCTCCTGGAGAGTCAGGGAAATGGCCCTGAAGAGAGCAACCCAGGCTGGCTTCAGCAAGGGAAGAAAGGAAGCACCCTTATTGTTGATCACCTACTACGTGCCAGGCATATTATCTAAGTAGATATTAGTATCCATATTTTCAGATTCAGAGACTGCCCGTTTAGAGGTTAAGGAGCTAGGCAGCAGTTGCTGTCAGAATCTGCGTGCGTTGCGCCCCTCTGGTGCCGCTGTTGTTGGGTGTGCCGCGGTGAATTAGGTGGGGGCGGCTGTGCAGGTGTTTAGTCCACACTTTCCAACAACCCTTTGGATAGCTGCGCCATCTCACTGGAGTGCCACAAAAACCCTGTTAGGTAGCTTGTGTAGGGATTTTTAAAATCACCATTTTACAAATGAGGGAAGCGAATCAAAAGTCAGATGAAGAGACTCTTAAGTGAGAGAAGCTCAAAGGGTAGATTTCTGAGCCCATGTCTGCCTCTCACCCACTCAACCTTGTCACTCAGAGTCCTCCCCTCCCTCGCCACCCTCTTCACAATCTTGCCTTCCAGTCCTCTGTGCTGGTCTGACACTTGCTACTGGGCCCTAAACACATGACCAGGCCTTCTCACCTCTGCCGTCCCTGTGGGGCCCAGATCCTGTCCCCCAGGGTCTTCATGGCAGCTCTGGAGTCACACAGACCCCTCTCAAATCCTGGCTGTGCCACTTATTAGCTGTGGCCTTGGGAGGTCATTCACAGTCATTTGTCCATGAAATTGGGTGGTCATGATACCTACCTGGTTTTAAAGACAAAATGAGATAATGCAACCTAAATCACTAAGACTGCTGATAGGAGCTCAGGCAGCACAACCATAGCCCCTGTGGGACCTGTTCCTGAGGGTCCTGTTCTCAAGGTGCTTACCACCTGGCTAGGAAAATAAGATATGTCATGTGGAGACGTTTTTAAAGCAATGCAGAATAATTCTGGAGATGTCATGTGTAAAGAGGCCACTTGTAAATATGTTGGGTTCCAAATGTCCTTAGGCTGTTTGATCTCAAAAGCGTGTGCTCCAAAACCAAAACCAAACAAAAAACAGAATATGGTGCCATAAAAATAAAGCTAGAATTCATCATTTGGTTTCCAGGCTAGCCTTTTAAACTCTTCAGTCCCTAACATTGTAATGCTGTATACTTGCAGTCAAAAATAATATAGGCCAGGTGCGGTGGCTCATGCCTGTAATCCCAGCACTTTGGGAGGCTGAGGCAGGAGGATCACTTGAGCCCAGGAGTTTGAGACCAGCCTGGGCAATATGGTGATACCACAACTCTACAAAAAAATACAAAAATTAGCTGGGCGTGGTGGTGCACACATGAAGTCCCATCTACTCGGGAGGCTGAGGTGGGAGGATCGATTGAGCCTGGGAGTTCGAGGCTGCAGTGAGCCATGACTGTGCCATTGTACTCCATCCTGGGCTATAGAGCAAGACCCTGTCTCAATAATAATAATATAAAACACTACCTGTTTAGCATTTATGGTTAGACAAAGTATTAAAAAATCCTTCAGGCCGGGCGCAGTGGCTCATGCCTATAATCCCAGCACTTTGGGAGGCCAAGGTGGGCGGGTCACCTGAGGTCAGGAGTTTGAGACCAGCCTGGCCAACATGGTGAAACCCTGTTTCTACTAAAAATACAAAACTTAGCCAGGCATGGTGGCAGGCACCTGTAATCCCAGCCACTCGGGAGGCTGAGGCAGGAGAATCGCTTGAACCTGGGAGGTGGAGGTTGCAGTGAGCCCTGATTGTACGAATGCACTCCAGCCTGGGTGACAGAGCGAGACTGTGTCTAAAAAAAAAAAAAAAAGAAAGAAAAAAGAAAAACCTTCAAACAAGAAATGGTTTCTTTACTTTGAATGCTGGTGCTGGAGGTAGAGCAGTTGTTCTCTGCCCTCTTCCCTGAGGGCTGGGGAGATGCCCCTGCAGGCCTGTATGCCCAGCACCTAGCACAGGGCTAGGCACATAAATGTCTGGTTGATCAAAAGATCACAGCTGGTATGGCATAGGGTGCCAGATGGAGCCACCCAGAGGGGAGAAATTTGGGTTCAATCTTTTTTTGAGATGGACTCTTACTCTGTCGCCCAGCCTAAAGTGCAGTGGCACAATCTCAGCTCACTACAACCTTCGCCTCCTGGGTTCAAGAGGTTCTCCTGCCTCAGCCTCCTGAGTAACTGGGATTACAGGCACCCGCCATCATGCCCAGTTAATTTTTGTATTTTTGTAGAGACGGGGTTTCACTATGTTGGCCAGGCTGGTCTTGAACTCCTGACCTCAGGTGATCTGCCCACCACAGCCTCCCAAAGTGCTGGGATTACAGGTGTGAGCCACCACACCCGGCCAGGCTGCAATCTTTACTGAGCATTCCACTGCCCACTGCCGCCCTCAGTTTATCAGAGATAGAGCTAATTGGTGCACGTAAAATGCTCACTGGTGGCTTCCTGGAGGACCCACCTGACCTCAGGTGATCTGCCCGCCTCGACCTCCACAGAGCGCAGGGATTACAGGCACAAGCCACCACACCTGGCCAGGGTCCAGTCTTTACTGAGCATTCCACTGCCTCCCTCAGTTTATCAGAGATAGAGCTGATTGGTGCAGGTGAGATGCTCACTGGTGGCTTCCTGGAGGAGGTGACACCTGACAGGATGAGGAAAAGGCATTCCTGAAGGGAGAAACATGCAAACAAGGACCTGGGCTGAGCCCAACCGGAGACTGGGAAGACTACCCAAGCCTGGGGTGTGGCCTCCAGGAGCCCTTGAAGGGCCTGGGAAAGGCTGCAGAGCAGTGGACTGTGTCGGGCTCCCCAGGGGCTGCAGCAGGTGGAGGGGGATGGGCCGGCCAGGGCTGGGCCCCTGAAGTAGCTCCCATGTCACACAAGGTGGCTGCCGGGACCTCATGACAAAGGAGGGTATGGCCCAGGTGGGCCCTGAGCCTTGGGAATTTGTTGCTGGGCAGCGGGGGCTGGCCATCCGTAACAGAGTCTCCCCTTCCCAGGCTGTATGTGCTGAAGCTGTCAGACGACATCGGGAACTTTGGGGAGGTGCGGCTGCCCCTCCTTGGCTGCCTCGGTGTCTCCTGGGTGGTCGTCTTCCTCTGCCTCATCCGAGGGGTCAAGTCTTCAGGGAAAGCAAGTACCCCTCCCCCAGCAGGGTCTGTGCCCACCCAGAAAGATCCTGACCCCTACCTGGGTCATGTGTGTGTTGCAGGGAGGGGATGCTGAAGGGACTGCAGAGCGGGAGAGGGACTAGAGGCTGGTGGTGATTAGGGAGCCAGGGTGGTGGTGTCCAGGGTAGGGGAGAGCCCGGAAGAGTCCATGGAGCCCTCTTGTGCCAGGTGGTGTACTTCACAGCCACGTTCCCCTACGTGGTGCTGACCATTCTGTTTGTCCGCGGAGTGACCCTGGAGGGAGCCTTCACCGGCATCATGTACTACCTAACCCCACAGTGGGACAAGATCCTGGAGGCCAAGGTGAGAAGTGAAGGAAAGCGGAAACCAGAAGCGGGTTGGGGAAGGGCCGGGGAGGTGCCTGCCTCTGCCCACAGCTCCTCACCCGCCGGCCCCTCCCTGCAGGTGTGGGGTGATGCCGCCTCCCAGATCTTCTACTCACTGGGCTGCGCGTGGGGAGGCCTCATCACCATGGCTTCCTACAACAAGTTCCACAATAACTGTTACCGGTGAGTGCTCCCTGCCGGGCTGAGGCTGCCCCCTCCCTGCCCTCTCTGCAGCCTGATCCCAGCTCCAGTGCAGCCGTGGGCCCAGCAGGCCTCCTTTCCCCTCCTGATCTTGAGGTTCTGGGAATACTGGTTCTGGATAGAGTTGTTGGAGAATGGGGAGAGAGGCTTAGACAAGAGAGAGAAGAGAGATGGGGACAGTGATGTCCCAGGGGTCTGTGAGGACTCAGGCAGCTCAGGCTCACTTAAAAATGCCCAGAACAGACCAGAAAAGGAGTTGGGGGCTAGGCTCAGTGCTTCATGCCATAATCCCAGCACTTTGAGAGGCCAAGGCGGGAGGATCACTTGAGCCCAGGAATTCAAGACAGGCCTGGGCAACATAGTGAGACCCCATCTTTCTTTATAAAACATAAAAGAAAATTAGCTGGGCGTGGTGGCACACACCTGTAGTCCCAGCTACTCAGGAGGCTGAGGTGGGAGGATTGCTTGAGACCAAGAGGTCAAGGCTACAGTGACCTGTGATAGCACCATTGCATTCCAGCCTGGGCAACAGAGTGAAACCCTGTCTCCCACCCCCCAAAAAATAGTTGGGGGCGCCCTTGTTCCTAGAACTTTCCCTGTCTCCATGTCTGCCTTGGCCCAAATTGGGGAGAGGGAAGCTGAACTCTCTTTTCCTCCCCATCAGGGACAGCGTCATCATCAGTATCACCAACTGCGCCACCAGCGTCTATGCGGGCTTCGTCATCTTCTCCATCCTCGGCTTCATGGCCAGTCACCTGGGCGTGGATGTGTCCCGCGTGGCAGACCACGGCCCCGGCCTGGCCTTCGTGGCTTACCCTGAGGCCCTCACACTACTTCCCATCTCCCCGCTGTGGTCTCTGCTCTTCTTCTTCATGCTCATCCTGCTGGGGCTGGGCACTCAGGTATGAGGTGCAGGACGTGGACCGGAGGCTTGGGGAAGGGAGGGGACAGGAACAAGGGGCAGGTCCCCCATCTGACAGCCACATCCTGCAGTTCTGCCTCCTGGAGACGCTGGTCACAGCCATTGTGGATGAGGTGGGGAATGAGTGGATCCTGCAGAAAAAGACCTATGTGACCTTGGGTGTGGCTGTGGCTGGCTTCCTGCTGGGCATCCCCCTCACCAGCCAGGTAAGAGCTGAGTAAGGGAAGGGCTGGCTCAGAGTTGCCAGGACATGCAGGGAAGGGTGGGGGAGCCGGGGCTGCAGGCGCCTCCCACAGCCGCCCACTGTTCCCCAGGCAGGCATCTACTGGCTGCTGCTGATGGACAACTATGCGGCCAGCTTCTCTTTGGTGGTCATCTCCTGCATCATGTGTGTGGCCATCATGTACATCTACGGTGAGCACTTGAGCCTCCGGCCTCCCGTGACCCGGCCCCTGGCCCGCCCACTCTGTCCTGTGGACCTGCTGACCCCTCCTCTCTCCAGGGCACCGGAACTACTTCCAGGACATCCAGATGATGCTGGGCTTCCCACCGCCCCTCTTCTTTCAGATCTGCTGGCGCTTCGTCTCTCCCGCCATCATCTTCGTGAGTTCCCTGGCCGGCCCCTCCCTTCCCTTGCTGCCCCTTGGCCATGTGTCCATCTCTTGGGACCCAGCGGAGGGAGAGCAGGAGCTCCCGCACCTGGCCAGAGCTCCATACCCATGACTCTGGCCTTTGGGAGGCTAAGGGAGGTTGGAGAGAGTCAGAGAGGCGTGTGGTGACTCAGAGCTGCCCAGGCCCTGGCCTCAGGTTAGGAGAGGAGTGCCACAGCCTGTATTTGACTGCAGACATTGCTCAGGCATTCCTGCCTGGCACCCCGGGGGACTCAGGAGTCAATACGGATAGCGTGTCAGCCTCTGCCTGCTGGCCTCATCTCCCATCCCTCTAGGGAGGGTGTTCCAGGGCCTTGGCTATGTGGTGGGAACGAGTGTTCCAGCAGCAGCCCAAGGCTGGTAGATCAGGCTGTGAAATCAGATGTCAGCTCTGCATGGGGGCAATTTGCAAGCCTTCCAGGCAGTGAGGTGGGCTGGCTTGGGTGGGGGGTGTTCCAGGTTTTATGAATATTCAACAGCTGAGAAATTCCCATCAGGGAGCTGAATTGGTGGAAGGAATCCACCATGGCAAGGAAGCAGGCACTTTCCACACACCGTTCCCATGTAACCCGTGATGGAGCTCTCCAAGGTGTCACTGTTATCCCCACCTTACAGATAGGAAACTGAAGCACAGGGATAAGTAATTGGCCCATGGTCACACAGCTAATAAGAGGCAGAGCCACAATTCAAATCAGGTAGTCCAATTCCAAGCCTGGGCCAGCGCCACACTAGAAGCACCTCTGCAGGAGGGAGGAATGGTCCAGGGGCTAAAACCGTATGACTTAGCTCCCTCCTGTTTGGGATGAGATTCGGGGAAAGCAGGTATTGACAGTGTAATGGTCACTCCACAGAGGACAGGCAGGGCCATCTCTGAGTGACAGTGAGAGGGCTGGCCCAGTGGCCCGGGCAGTGTTCAGAGCCACACTCTTGTCATGTTTAATGCCTCAGTGGCACAGGGGGCTCAGCACCGGACTTTCCCTGTGGCTCATGTTTCTGAATAAAGGCCTGTGGAGGGCTGAGGTCTCTACCGCATAGGGTGTGGGATGTTCCCGAGCCTGGCACAGGCTCTCCCTCTGGCCACTGGCCCAGCTTTGAAACAGGAGGAGCGGAAGTGTTGGTGGTGGGAGGCAGGGGAGGGCAGGCATCACCACCCCAGAGTACCATGCCTTCTGGGGCAGTGGCCCAAGGGGAGCTCAGCCTCTGTGGCTCAGAGGGTCTCCCAGCATTCAGACTAGATTGATGTCCTGGGGAGAGACCAGGGGGCACCTGCCAAGGGCAGTGGGGAGGAAGGAGATGAGCACAAAAAGGATCTGTAGGGGCACCCTTGGCTGGGATCTGGTGTCTCCACAAGATTGAGGCACAGTGGGCGGGGCCCTTCCTGTGCCCAGGAAGCCAGGCCGGAGTTACCTTTAGGGGAGCCTAGAGTCCTCTCCTTGGGGTAACTCCAGCCTGGCTTTCTGGGCTGTTGTGTTTTCTCTGGGGGCTTTCTTTTTTCATATTTCTGAAAAGCTCTTTTTGACAAACTCCACCCTTCTGTCAGCTCAAATGAGGGATTTGTCCACACGTAGGTCAGGATCTGTTCCATTTAGGAAACCTGTTATAAGCTCCCATCGTGTGCAGCATCCCTGGAGGGTCCTCCAGTTTGGATGTGGGTCTTGCATTCTAGAATATGGCCCTGTGCTTCAGGATGGGGCTGGAACCTCAGGAGGAGGATGCTGGGACACCCTCCCACCCAGGCCCTCCGGGTGACCCGCCAGCCACTGCCTGTGTTTCTGCCTCCTTTCACTCCTTTTGTTGCTGCAGCCACAAGTCTTATTTCCAGTCTCACTCATCTCTTTCCAAGGAGGCTCCCTAGAGCACCACAGCCCGACACTCACCATTTCAGCCCGTGGAGCTTCCCCAGGCTGAATGTCCCTGTCCCCACGGCCGTAGACAGGCAGGGCTTTGCCCTACCCTCTTGCCATCCTCCTCTGCCTCTCTGTACCAATCAGTTCAAATCAACACAAGAGACTGTGGCAGGCACTGTACTGGGCACTGCACCCCCAGAGTTGATGCAATCCCAGGAGCTCCCAGGTCTATGGGAATATTAAACCAAGCCACTCTAAGGGAAGCAGGTGGAAAACGCCGAGGGGAGGCCCTGCAGGAGGAAATGGGGGAAATCTGGGATGGCTTCTTGAAGGAGAGGGCACTGGCATAGGGTTTGACAGAGGAAGATGCAGAGGATGATTCCCCAGAATAAATGAAGAGAGGATGGGAAACACTGGGTGTGACTGAAACACTGAGGGCGGGGTCGTGTGGCAGGCAAGACAATTTGAGGTCACACTGCCAGGTGACAGCCTAAAGGTCCAGGATGTGGCCTTACTTCAGTCGGCCAGGGGAAGCCATAGCGAGTCTTTGAGCAGAACTGATTGAATTCCAAAGGCAGCAGCAGCTCGACTGTGCTCGGCCAGTTCAGGACCGCGGCAAAGACAGATTTCCCTCCGCAGAGCCTTCCCACCCATGGTGCCCCGGTCCCCTGGCCCTGCCTGCTTCTTCCACAGCCCAGATGTTGACAGCTGTCCCTGTTCTGCCCCAAATGCCCCTTTCTAGTTTGGGAAGCCAGAGAGGAAAGGGTGCTGATAGAGGGATGGCCTGGGTCTGGGCTCTGGGCCAGCCTCATGCCCACTCCCACACCTGCCCCATGCAGTTTATTCTAGTTTTCACTGTGATCCAGTACCAGCCGATCACCTACAACCACTACCAGTACCCAGGCTGGGCCGTGGCCATTGGCTTCCTCATGGCTCTGTCCTCCGTCCTCTGTATCCCCCTCTACGCCATGTTCCGGCTCTGCCGCACAGACGGGGACACCCTCCTGCAGGTGAGGGCGGGGGAAGGCTGGGTAGCCAGGTGAAATGGGAGGGGCCGGCTGGAAGGGGCTTAAGGGCTCCCCCCTGACGTGCCCTGCCCCTGTGCCCCATGCCTACCTCATGCAGCGTTTGAAAAATGCCACAAAGCCAAGCAGAGACTGGGGCCCTGCCCTCCTGGAGCACCGGACTGGGCGCTACGCCCCCACCATAATCCCCTCTCCTGATGACGGCTTCGAGGTCCAGCCACTGCACCCGGACAAGGCCCAGATCCCCATTGTGGGCAGTAATGGCTCCAGCCGCCTCCAGGACTCCCGGATATGAGCACAGCTGCCAGGGGAGTGGCCCCACCCCCATCCCGTGCTCCCAACACAGAGACTGGTGAGGCAGAGGCCAGGTGTCTCGCCTGCCCCCTGCCACGCCCTGGCCAGGACGGCTGCTGTCATCTTGGTCACTACTGCTAGTGCAGTCATTCGTGCTCGTGCCCCCAGTGTTTACACGTCCTTTGGATGCCAAGATGGCAGCTGTGGGGAGGGGTGGGAGTGGAGGGTTGCTGGGAGGTCCAAAGCACTTTGGAGGGGTCTCGGGCCAGGTCCCCAGTGGTCTGGGCGGCTTTACGTGGCCTCTGATACCCTTATACCCTGCCCTGAGCTGAGGTTCTGGGTGGGCCTCCAGCCCCATGGCTAGTGCTCCTGCCCTCAGAGCAGACCCCAGCCTCTGCCAGGCACATTTGGCTCTTCCTCCCTAGGGGCAGGATGAGGGGCTGGGGGCTGTGCAGTGTTACTTGTCAGGCTGTGCTGCCCAGCCCTGTTTATCTGTGTAATTATTTTTGTAAACGTTGTATTCTCTGTGGTTGCCACCTCCGCACCCCCAGCCTTGGGTCCAGTCTGTCTTCCAGGCCTGCTTGCACCTCACTGGGCTGCTCCGGGGTCTCTGCCCCTCATTCCAGCCCTGGCTGTCAGGCCCAGCCAGCAGAGGACCGTGACCCAGCAGCCTGCCCAAAGCATTTGTTTCTGGGGGATGGGGTAGGGGCTGCTCCACAGGAGGTTTGAGCCCAGCGTCCCGGGGAAGGGGACCCTGCACGACACCCCCTTGCCCTTCCTCCATCAGGCTAAAGGCCCAGTCTTCCCAAATGTGCTGCCCTTGTTCATGTGCCAAATGGCCCCAGCCCACATGCCCCTCCCCTCTCCGGAGCGGAAGCCCCCAAGTGTCTGAATCCCTGAAGTGTCCATTTGTCCGTCCTCTGTGTAGTGACAGCCCCGGCCAAGCCACCTCTAATCCTCTGTAGCAATAACGGTGCGCCGCCCATCCCTGCCCATCGTGCACCACTAAGATTTTAAAGTCCATAGATTTTAATGAAATTTCTATTCCTGTCTCTGAGCGGCTGCTGTGCTTTGTCTGGGTCCCCCAGGGGACAAGAGTCAGGCTGGAATGGGACCTCTGTCTGCCAGGCCTTTGTGAAGGCCTGGGAAGAGAAAGGCCAAAGGCTTTGATGATTGGGACCGATGCCCGGCCACTCAGCTCCAGACACCAGGGATCTGGCAAGGGGGTGGGGCAAAGGCCAGACAGACCAACAGCCTTGGGGTCCTGGCGAGAGCTCATCCAAGACCGATCTGAAGCTGGCTGGGCCAAAGCAGCTCAGGCAGCAGTGGCAGACGGGTGCATCCTGGCAGAAGCCAGAGCCTACTCGGTGACCAGCCCTTCAGGCTGGGGCCTGGGATGCTGCACTGGACATGGGCGTGGAAGCTGACCCTTCCCTGGGGCTGTACTGAAGCTGCCGTCCCCAGCGGCGGGTAGCGGCCTGGCCTCGAGGTCGAAGGCAAGGCTCCAGAGGAGGTGCAGGCAGGCAGCACTGGAGAGGTGCAACCCCACAGAGAGGAAGCAGGGGTCTGAGGCCCTGCGTGGAGGACCCCAAGGGCCACTGCCTGGACAGAAAGGAGTAAGTGTGGGGGGTGGTGGTCTGATCCTTCAGTCCACCCTGCCCTGTGTCTACTGTTGTGGTTTACCTGTGGTTGGGAGAGACACAAGGCGGCCCCACAGATGCCTGCAGCTCCTGCTCCATGGCCTTCTTCTGTTCCTTTAGCTCTGAAGGAGAGATTCGGCTGAGCCAGTGCCCAGCTCTTCTAGGGTGTGTACAAGTGCAGGGTGGGAGCAGGAGGCTGGGTGTTCTGGGCCCTGATCTGTGTCCTCACCTGCCAGGGTGGGCTCCAGGGCTGCCTCCGAGGGGTGGCAAGGCCTCATATACTCCTCTTCCAGGCAGCGCTGCAGGGAGAGGCAGGGAGAGCTGTCAGTGCCCAGACTCAAGGTAGGGGTGGCGCAAGGCAGGATACAGAGGCCTAGATCCCTAGGGCATGCCCATGTAGCCCCTTCAGCCCATCCACCATGAGGGCAGCCATGTTCCCCAGGGAATACCAGCCTTGCAGAAGAGCTGAGTTTGGCAAGATAATGGTGGGGCCTGTACCCAGACCCAGGTAAAGGAAGGAGGCAAAAGACCTAAAACCGTTGGCCCTGGCCTTAAGGGCTCAATTAGAATCCTGGGCCTCTAGGATTTTGCAGGTGCACACAAGCATGTATCCCTGAGGAACGGATGCAGGACTCACACAGCCTGTACACGCACCTATGCATGCACACAGGTACATGGGCCTCACCCAGGTGAGAAGCATGAGTGTCTATGCTCAGCAGTGAGGCTTGGGGGAGAGCGCAGGGCTGTGGCTCACCTGCAGGATGGGGATCTCCCTCTCCAAGGTGTGACACTCCTCCTCCAGAAGGCCCCTGGGACATGAGGGAGCAGCAGCCAGAACCCGAGACATAGGACCAGGGCTCAGCTGAGTCCACCACATGGCCGCAACCTCCAGCCTCAGCAGAAGCCCCACCCAACCTGTCCTTCCTCAGCCCACACTGCCCTCTGCTTCTTGGTGGGCTGCCCCAGCATAGACTTCTGGCCCCCACAAGGCTCTTTCTGGGCAGGAAGTGTCTTCCCCTCACCTACCTCACCCTAGCAGGCATCCTTCTCTCTCCCGCACTTCTGCGCTGTGATTCTACTTGCCTCCATCTTCCCTCACATCACAGCCCTTCCTCTGCTTAAAATCCTCTGTGGCTACCCCCAGAGTCAAGATATTTATATTTATTTTTAAAACAGGGTCTTGCTCTGCCACCCATCATGACTCACTGTAGCCTTGCCTTCCAGGGCTCAATCAATCCCCTCTCACCTCAGCCTCCCAAGTAGCTGGTACAGGCGTGCACCACCATGCCCAGCTAATTTTTGTATGTTTTGATAGAGATGGGGTTTTGCCATGTTGCCCAAGCTGGTTTCGAACTCCTGGGCCCAAATGATCCTCTTGCCTCAGCCTCCCAAATTGCTGAGATTATAGGCAGGCTCGGCCATGGCATCTGTACTTGGCTGCTTCCTGAAAGCAACCTCACTAGCTCTACAGCAGCCAGCTCTTTCCATCTCTCAGCCTGACACACATGGGTCTCCCCACCCAGTATGTTACCTTCCTCCTCTCTCACAATCCCAGCATGCCAAGATCCATCCCTGTCTCCACCCCTGCCTACACACATGCAGGTGCCCCTGGGCCTCACCTCAGATGTCTGGCCACCTGGTCAATGTTGGACACGTTCAGTTGGTCCTTGATGATGCTGAGATCTCTGTGACCACTGCTGGCAATGAAGTCACTATTACTCTCCCCATGTTGCTCACCCCAGGCCTTCAGGACCCAAACATCACTTCTCCTAGACAACTGTCTTTCTTTTCTCACAAAAACAATATAATATAGTGCAAAGAGTAAGAGTTTGGGAGCCTAGTTTTGCAAATGAGCTCTGCCACCCTTCATTGTGTGTGACTTCAGACAAAGCACTTATCCCTTCTGAGCTTTAATTTCTTTTCTTTTTGTTTTTTTGTTTTTTTGAGACAAGATTGTGCTCTGTTGCTCAGGCTGGAGTGCAGTAGCACCATCTTGGCTCACTGCAGCCTTGACATCCCAGGCTCAAGTGCTCTTCCCACATCAGCCTCCTGAGTAGCTGGGACTATAGGTGTGCACCACCACACCTGTTCAATTTTTTGCACAAACGGGGTCTCACTATGTTGCCCAGGCTTCTTCTTTTTTTTTTTTTTAGAGACAGGGTCTTTGTCACCCAGGTTGGAGTGCACAGGTGCAATCATAGCTCACTGAAGCCCCAAATTCCTGAGCTCAAGCAATTATCCCACCTCAGCCTCCCAAGTAGCTGGGAATCCAGGCATGTGCCACCACGCCTAATTTTTTTTTTCACTTTTTGTAAAGATGGGGTCTCCCTGTGTTGCCCAGGCTGATCTCAAACTCCTGGCCTCAAGCCATCCTCCTGCCTCAGCCTCCCAAAGTGCTGGGATTACAGGCATGAGCCACTATGCCCGGCCTTTAATTTCTTCTTGTGCAAAGTGCAGACTTTGCCCACCTCAGGCTGTGTGAGGATTAGAAAAAGAAGTTGCTGCCATTCACTTATGAATGTTTTATCTCATTCAGTCCCAGCTGTAAATACCATTTGTAGCCATCCTCTTCAGCTCTCCCTGCCTCCCTAACCCAGCCCTCACTCCTGTTCTCTAGGCCAGAGGAGCAATCGCCTGCTGGACTTTCTTCCCTTTTCCTACAAAGCTCTTCTCTCTTTCATCTCCCTGAAAACTGCTCCTCATACGACAACACGCAGATCAAACCACTTTCTCCAGGAAGCTTTGCCTGTCCCCAGGCTAGGCAGGTGTTTCCTCTGGGTTTCGGCAGCCCTCATGTGCTGATCTCTACCACAAGTGGTGGTGGAAGTGCCCAGCCCGTGACTGGAACCTCCTGCATGGAGCCAGGTGCAACCCACCAGTTGGCTAGGGCCCTCTGCCAAGCAGGGACAGATCCCTTTCTCCTACCATCACCTTACCTGGGCCTACCACCTCTCATCTGGAATATCTCCTGTTCTGGCAAATCACACCTGGGCTCCTCCAAGGCAAAGTGCAGGACCCTGGGGCTATACTGGACCCAAGCTTGGGCCTGGTCCCTGCAGAAGGTGCACAGGAAGGAAGATGAGAGGCTCCTTTCTGGAAACCACAGAAAAGGCAACCCTGGCTCTTTGTTAGGGGCAGGGCTAGCCCACCTGGTATCTGGGGAAAGGACCCAGGCCTGAGGCTCCCACCTGCCCTCACAGATGGCTTTGTGGTGGAGACCCTGGAGCAACTGCCGGAGTTCCTGGCGCAAGAGGTCCTTTAGGAGAGGCGGTGGTGCCAGAAGAGAAGAGGGGTCAGAGATGGGGCGGGAGCTGGGGGCTTGAGAGGATCGAGCCTCTTGGAGCAGTGCCCGTAACATCGCCACCTGCAAGGAGAGCTGGGATACCTTGCGACTGGGGAGGGGAGTGACCGGAATGGTGGGGGCTGGGGGAGTGAGGGAGAGGACAGAGTCAAAGGGGAGAGGGCCAGGACAGTGAGACCCAATAGGATCTCGGGAGTTCCCCGGCAGGGCCAGGGACCCGCAGGAGGTGGGAAATCACACCCAGGGGCGTGGCCCACCTTCCCTCTCCCCACCTCCGCCCGCAGCTCCAGGCTCAGGTCCACCGCCGCCTCCCCCAGAATCCTCTTCACTTCGGGTCGCTCCCGGAGCGGAATGTGCTCCTCCACCAGCTCCCACAGCGAGGGGGAGTGTCGAAGCATGACCCACCCGCGCCGCCGTCCCCAGCTCGGACCTACAAGCCGCAGGTCAGAGCGCGGGAGGTACCGCGGGCCAGCCGGCAACGCTCACCAAGCCCCGCCCCTCTATGAGGACCGCCCTCTTCCAAGCCCCACCCATGCTCTGCCGCCGGTCCCCTCAGCTGGGACTGCCCCGTCCAGAACCGCCATTCCTTGGCGCGCTCTTCTGCCAGGCTTTTGGCGAACTCGTATGCCGCGGGCCCAGAAGCCAGGCAGTGGGAACCAGCGCCCTAGCCCCACCTCTTCCGCGTGGCCATCACCCGGGAAACCGCGCCGCGCCTCTAGGCCCCGCCCCCTCCCGTGTGTGGTCCGGCGGCGGCGCCTGCAGGCTGGGAGTTCAGACTTAGTGCTCCACCGAGCCCCGACCCCAGGCACTTTGGGCTCGGCCCTGGGCACCTTTAGGCCTCAGGGAACGTGTTAAGACCTGAGAAATCTGGGTCCACGGGTTTATTACTTCGTCGCCTCCACTGGCCCGGAAGCAGTGCAAGGACAAACTTCCCCTTAAGGCCAATGGAAGCCTAGGGAGTGGCAGCGTTCCGAGAACCAGCATGGCCCGGATCAGGTTTACTTGTTGGGCCAAGTGCCCTTCCACCACAACACACTCAGGGTAACCATGTTCAGGGACCCGACCCCCACCCCCAGACAAGGGAGCTGCTCCATTCACGTTTTTTACTAAAGCACCCACACAAGTTTCTGTGCAATGTACAAACACGAGCCGGCCCTGGGGCTCCTGCCTCCTCTCTCAGACAGGGAGGCGGGCACCAGACTTACTGATCCAAGCCCCACCTGCCTCCCATGCAAAGGCCAACCCCAAGATCCCAGGCAGCGACACAGTATCCCCTCTGGTCCCCTCCTGGGGCAGCTCCTCAGCAGGGGGCGCACCAAAGCTTGCCCCCTACAATGTTGAATGAAAAAGGTTTCCCCTCCCCTGGGAGCAAGGGGGTTCCCAAGAGCTGAGAATTTCCCCCTGGAAGAGACACTGCCCCCTAGACATACCTCCCACCCTTCCAGGCCCTAGGGGACTCAAGGGGGGAAACTGAGGCACAGAGAGGTGGAGTGACCTAGCCCAGGCCACTCCGCGAGGCAGTGCAGGGGCTGGCCCGACCCTGACAGTGACTGGGGCTGGGCTAGGGGGAGGGGGTCAGGAAGGAGGGTTGACTCCAAAGAGGGCCACACTTGTGAAGAGCCTGCCCAGGCAGGAGGCCCCCAAAGTGGGTTCTGAAACTTCCGGGTATAGCTAGGGGGCCTATTGAAGACCCTCGGAAAACAAAGCCCACAGTCTCAGTCCTGGAGGTCCTCCACAGAGCAGCTGCCAGCCAGGCTGTGGTCAGTCCTCTGGCAGGCAATCCTCGGCACCGAGAGCCTCTGTCCATTAGTGTCAGCCCCGAGGGGGCCACGACGGGGGCCGCCCAATGTCCACTGTGATATTGGTGAAGAGTGGTTGCCGAGACACCTCCAAGACCTGGTACCGCACTGACCCAATGCCGTCCCGCTTCATGGTCAGCTTCGTGTTTTGAATCTTCGTAAACCTAGATAGGATGGAAATGGTCTGTATCAGGGCTAACAACTGTAAACTACAAATAAAATCCTACACCCCCCAATCAACTAAATGGACCCCCTTTTGGCCAAGGGGACCCCAGAGAAACCTTAAAAACAGGGTTTCCAGCCATGATGGGAAGGGACGTCAAACATGCCTTGTTATGCCCACTCCCTTTTGCAGTTTAGACACAACAAATGACCAGGATTAACGTCAAAGCAGAGATCACAAGACTGACAGAATGCATTCTTTGTGTCAATAAGATACCTGATTATAAATAGGATCTAAGGCCAGCCAGGCAAGGGTTAAGTCATGCACCTCTGCACTTAAAGAAGAGACTATGCTCTAACTGCCGCAAGGATTTTCTTTTTCTGTAGCAGCTACACAAGTACTGGACTTGAGATAACCAATATTAAAACAATTTGCATAATGTGGTAATTTATTAAAGCTAAAAATAATAGAAAAAAATTTGCAGCTCACCCACTGCCAGATGCTGACCCCTACACCCCTGTTCCACAAGCCATAACTATAGCTTTGGTGGGACAAGAGACTGATTTCAGTAACTTTCTCCTGATAAGACCATCGGCTGTGAACTGGTTCTAGCCAGTTTACAGAGGCTGCACACTTGAGTACTTTTGTCCTTTTGAGGTATAGGGCCTAACTGCAATACATTTAAATATTGTCTCCACCCCAAAGTGAACATAGATGATATATAACATGCATGTTTGTTCAATATGCATATGTCAGGACCCCCTCCATGAATATTCATAGCTCCTCCAATAACCTATTGACCAATCCATTCAACTAAAATTCCTATCTCACTCCTCCCTCCCTCGAAGTGCCTGTTAAGGCTTTGGCTGGAGGCTCTGCTTCCTAGCCAGTGGGATGGCCAGCCTGCAGGTTGTAACCCTTTATAAAGTCTCCTTTTCAAATTTGATATAGTGATTTTTTTTTTTGTTTTTTTTTTTGAGACAGAGTGCAATGGCGCCATCTCAGCTCACTGCAACCTCCGCCTCCCAGGTTCAAGCAATTCTCCTGCCTCAGCCTTCCGAGTAGCTGGGATTACAGATGCCTGCCACTGCACCCAGCTAATTTTTGTATTTTTAGTAGAGATGGGGTTTCACCATGTTGGTCAGGCTGGTCTCAAACTCCTAACCTCAGATGACCCACCCACCTTGACCTCCCAAAGTGCTGGGATTATAGGTGTGAGCCACCTCATCCAACTGATCTAGTTATTTTTAAGTTACCACCACCAAACCCAGTATGGGATCTCTGTGGCCTAAGCTTAAGCCATCCTGGCTCCTTCCAGGGTTGACTTGGCAGGAGCCCTTCTGCTCTTGCATTGGCCCTCAAAACAGAGATCTCACCTGCTTCAGTCAGAAAACAGAAGTCTGACACCCTCACAAATCTCTCAGCTCAGACTTTTTTTTTTTTTTTTTTAAAGACAGAGTCTTGCTCTGTTGCCCATGCTGGAGTACAGTGGCGCAATCTCAGCTCACTGCAACCTCTGCCTCTTGGGTTCAAGCGATTCTCCTGCCTCAGCCTCCTGAGTAGCTGAGACAACAGGTGCACACCACCAGGTCCGGCTTTTTGTTTTGGTTTGGTTTTTTGAGATGGAGTCTTGCTCTGTTGCCTAGGATGGGAGTGCAGTGGTGCGATCTCAGCTCACTGCAACCTCTGCCTCCTGGGTTCAAGAGGTTGCCTCTCAACCTCCTGCCTCAGTCTCCAGAGTAGGTGGGATTACAGTTGCTCGCCACCATGCCCAGCTAATTTTTTTTGGTATTTTTAGTAAAGATGGGGTTCACCATTTTGGCCAGACTGGTCTCAAACTACTGACTTCAGGTGATCTGCCCACATTGGCCTCCCAAAGTGCAGGGATTACAGGCATGAGCCACCGTGCCCAGTCTTTTTTTTTTTTTTTTTTTTTTTTGTATTTTTAGTAGAGACAAGGTTTCACTATGTTGGCCAGGCTGGTCTCGAACTCCTGACCTCAAGTGATCTGCCTGCCTTGGCCTCCCAAAGTGCTGGGATTACAGGCACAAGCCAGTGTGAGGTCAGCTCAGACCTTTCTATGCCTGAGACCAGGCATCCTACAGGCATCTCAAGCGCAACCAGATGCATCATTTTTACTCCCCACGCCTGTGCCATTTTCTCTGTTCCTCATTCTTTAGTGACTCTTTCGCCAGCTATTTATTGAGCACCACCACGTGCCAGGCTGTGCTCTAAGCACCAAGGCTACCGCCATAGCCATGACAGGTGGGGTCCCTCCTCTCAGGGCAAGTTGGCTTCTCTAGGGGAGGCAGGTAACGGAGAAAACATCAGAGTGCTAAGAGAGACAAGAGGGCATATGTGACATTGAGCTGAGGGCAGGAACAGAGCACTCCAGGCAGAGGTCACAGCACATGCTGACCCTAAATTGGGAAGATTTTGCACAGCTGAGTGGCTAAACCTGAATGGGACACCTGGAAAAGCAGAATATTAGCCTGAAGGTTCAATCACACTGTGCAAGGGCAGGGCTCTAAGTCAGAGTGAGCAGTTCATATTTTCATTCTCACAGAATGAAATGTGTAAAGGCTCTAAGAAATGTTTAACCCAGTTTGGGGGGCAAGCCATAAACAGGGAAACCAGTTAGAGGCCACTGCAGTAGTCCAGGCAGGATCCCAGAGGTTGAACTAGGGTAAACGTAGTAAAGGGGGAAAGCAAATGGACTCAAATGTTTTAGGGGTGGCAGTGATACAGCTTGCTGATGGATTTGGATTATGTAGGGTGAGGAAAATAATAATCCAGAACTCCCGGATTTTAGGCAACAGCAACTACGTAGAGAGAGTTCACAGAGTTTGTGAACTCTGAATTTGGTATCAGGCTGGCTGGGAGAAGGGCCTACAGGGTTTGTGAAATGTAAACAAGAGCTTCCTGACGCTGCTCTGTGACTTGTGCTAAACTTTCTGGGGGTGGGAGACTCAGAGTAGTCATACCCAATCCGTGAACCCAACATTCACAGAGTTCTTTAAGCCGGAAACTTCTTGCTATCTTGCCGCCTCTACAACGAAGCCAGACATGTGTAATTGATGGTGGCACCCAGGCAGGCTACTCCTGAAACAGGACCAAGGCTCCTGGTGTGTACTGTGGAGCTCCACTCCTCCCCCAGATGCCCTGAAGCCCCTCTTCTCTTGGTCTCTTACCCGTTTCCTGCTGACCAGTTTTCATCAGAACTGCTTTTTCATCAGCTCCCTGCACTCCCCAGTGCCTCATGCTTCTCCGAGGCACCAACCCCACACCAGGGCTACAAACCACCTCCCCCACTCCTACCCCGTGTTCAGAGTAGAAAAACCCTCCTGCTGAAGCTGGAGACACGGCATCTCCATCCCCAGACCCTGTCCCACCATGCTCCCTTGGACTCCTTAGATTCCTTCAGGCCGGGCTGACTATCTCTCCTGCTCCACCCAGCGGCTATGCCAGGCTTTCGCCCTGCTAAAGCTCAAACAGTGTGCCTTCCAAACACAAACCCCGCCCCGCCTCTCCCTGCTTCAGGTTCTTCCATGACTCCCCAGTCCTCTGGGACAAAAGTTAAACTCCCATCTGGTATTCAAGACCCCTGACACTTACATGGTGAAAGGGCAACAGAAGAAAAACCCCTAACATCCAGACCTGACTTTCCCTCCGCCCCACTGTCACTATCAGCCTTCAGAGATCTTAAAACCAAATAGCTTCAGACTCTTGGCATGTATCATACCCGTTCACATTCCAGACTCTTCCGGATATGATTCCCCTTATCCAGGCTGGTTTCCTCTATTAGCCTGGGGAATGTAACACTGTGCCCAAGGTAGGCGTGAGGCAAATCTTTGTTAAATGAGTAACTATTTCAAACTCCAGTTTACCATCGCCTCCTCCAGGAAGCCTTCCATCACCAATCCCTCTTCTGCCAAGAGAACACCTTGCCTTGATCACCTTGTGCTATAACTGCCTGTTTCCATAACTATTTCCCTGCCTAGAATGAACTTTGTAAGGAAAAGCACAGATTGGGTATGACTACTCTGGGTCTCCCATCCCCAGAAAGTTTAGCACAAGTCACAGAGCAGCCTCAAGAAGCCCAGGAAGCCCTTGTTTACATTTCACACACCCTTTAGGCCCTTCTCCCAGCCAGCCTGATACCAAATGTGGCTACCTCCTAAGAGATACACCCACCTCCTTCAATTTCAGAGGGGTGGGCATTGTGTTTCCACACCCCCTTCCCATCCTGCTCAGGTCCCCTTTGTCGGGTCCACAGGAGCTGTGCCCAGCACCCACTGGCTCTTGTCCTATCTGTCCCAGCAGGGATCCCACAGGTGCACAAGTGAGGTCTGCGAGGGCACCAACAGGAATGCAATCTACTCAATTACTATTTAGGCCTTGACATTAAATTCTAGTCACCTCTAGGAATCGGGCCAGGGGTAAGTGATATTGGGCTGAGGCTGGGCTGGAGGTTGGGGGACAATGATCAGGGGTACCAGCAGTCACCTCTAGGACTCAAGGGCCTTGGATCACCTCAGGGAATCAGTGGCACTGGGAGTCACCTCTTTGGAGTCAAGGATGCTTGGAGATCCCCCACTGGGGGGTCAGGCATTGGGCAACTTGGGGTTAAGAGCTGGGGATATTGGGAAGTTGCCTCTGGGGAGTAAGGGGTGAGGGTGCTGGGGTTACCTCTGGGGAGTAAGGGGTGAGGGTGCTGGGGTCACCTCTGGGGAGTAAGGGTGAGGGGTGCTGGGGTCACCTCTGAGGGTTGGGTTCGTTATGCTTGTCACGGTCGTGCTTGATCATGCGGTAGCGGCCGATTCGGATGTCTGGGCGAGAGATCTTCATCCCAGTGAGGGAGATCCTGAGGATAGGGATGGACAGACTGGAACAGGCCCCAGGAAGGGCAAGGAACCCCACCCAGTCTGTACCTCACCCCCCACCCACCCAGCCTATTCCCCACCCCGTGCTTACTCACCGGTTGAAGATGTCATCATCCTCGCCACCCCAGCCCCAGTACTCGTTGGGGAAGCCATTGATTCTCAGAAACTGAGCCTTACTCAGGCCTGACACACCTCCAAAGTAGCCAGCATAGGGCAGCCTGTGGCATGGGAAGTCAGGTGTCAGTAAGGGTCCCAAGGAGACTCCAGGGGAAGAACCAGAGACTGGGTTGGGGGGAATGTCCAATGGGGTCCAGGGAGGATCCAGCCTCGCCAGTGGGGTCTGGGCTGGGGCCAGGAGCAAGCGGGGCCCTGGGGCTGGAAGTGGGTCTGTGTCTGGTGGTGGCAGGAGGGCTGGGTCTGGTTGAGAAGACAGCCCTCACCGGAAGCCAAACTTGTCCATGGCAATGGCAAAGTGGCGGGGTTGGTCGCCGCAGCGGTATAGGTTGCGGTCATCCATGGGGACCAGGTCCACATCGCTGAAGATGAAGCAGTCATAGGTGGCATCCTCCTTCAGCGCCTCTAGGAAGCCCACGTTGAGCAGCTTGGCCCGGTTGAAGGTGTCCTCACCATGCTGGGTGAGGGGAGGAGCAGGTCAGCTCTGGGCCTGTGACCAGCAAGCACCTGCCCTTTGCCACTCTCCAGAGCAGTCTCTGGGGATTTACCAGCCCCCTCGCTGCCTGGCTCCTCCAGACTCTCAAGATCTAGTCCAGCTTCTCGACCGGGATCTGGCCTGCAAAGGCCTTTCATATGTGGCTCCAACCTCCTCTCTGGCCACTGCCCTCATATCCTGAGGCCCAGCCACACAACATCCCTCAGCAGCCCCAGAACATGCCAGACTCTTCCTTGCCTCCAGGCCTTGGGGTTAGCAGTACCTGTGCTTGTCACACTCAGGGCTGGAGCGGCTCCCCTGACCAAACTTCCCCACCCCAGTACACTTATTCCCTCCTTCCCGTGGGCTTCGTTTATGCCAATACCCAATGACAACGATGGGTGGAGTTCTCATCTCATTCGCTCATTCAAACACGCCCTGTGGCTCTCTCTCCTTTGTGCTAGTGGGGATTCTGGAGATGGCCAGCCCTGGTCCCACTCCTGCTGTGTATAGAGTCATGCAGTGAGACAAACAATGAATGCCCCAAATGACCAGTGTCTAAGATGCAGGAGCCATGGGGACTGCGCCAGGAGCCTCAGGCTCCCTGGAGCTGCATCCAGCTGCCTGGGCAGCCTCTGAGACCAGGACACGTCTGGGCTAGATTCACTTCTCTCTCCAACAAAATGACAAGCAGAGGGCCTACAAGCAGTCACAGCCCAGTGAGTCTGGGGTCCCCTGAGAATTGGGGCTGCAGGAGTCCTGGCCATGCAGGCCTAAGCACCAAACTCTGGACTAGCAGGGAGCATTCAATGGGAGGAGCTGACCCCTGAGCCCCTGCCCCAACCCACAGCCTCCAGGCTAGAGCCAGAAAGGTTCCTGGAGAGGGGCCGGTGAGTGGCCTTTCTGGAATGAGTGGAGAGAAAGGCCCTCCTCTCCACCAGCAAAGCCACTGCCGGAAGAGGTGGGAGCTGCTCCCCTCTGGAACCCTGACCTGCCCAACCCCGCCGGCTCTCTTCCCTCCCTCTCCTGCACCTCCTCTTTCCCCACCCTTGGAGAGACCGTCACTTTCCTCCCAGCTCATCAGCACTCCCCTGACCTCTCACCAGCCAGGAGCCCTGTGTCTCTCCCACATGGCTCATAAACATGCTCAATCCTCTCCCATCTGAAAAAACAAACCTCCCTCCAGCCACCATCCTACCTTTTGCCTTCCCTTCTCAGCAGGAATTTTTTTTTTTAAAGAGTTGTCTCTAATTGGTTACTTCCATTTCGTCAAATCCGATTCCTTCTTCAACCCACTGCAATCTGCTTCCGCCCCCACCATGCCCCTGAAATGGCTCTCTCTGGGCCCACCTTGTTGCTAAATCCACTGGACGAGTTTTGGTCCACATCCCTCCTCACACCCCCACAGTGCCCATGCAGCTGCCATGTCTCCTTCCTGACACTGACTGCTGGGTTTCCGGGATCCCACACTCCCCTAGGTCTCCTCCGGCCCTTCTGGCCAAGCCTCTCAGCCTCTGTAGTGGCCTCTTTCTCCCTCCATCCCTGAAGTGCTGGCTTCCTCCTCTCATGCCCCTTGCTACCTGGCAGGTCAGACGTTGTTGGTTTTAGGGACCAGACCGTCTACATCCTGGTGCTCCCAGATCCCTCTCTCCACTGCAGACCTCCCTTCTGGGTCCAGACTCATTTGTCTAACTGCCTGCTAAACATGTACTTCCCACAGGCACTCAAACTCATCACACGCAAGAAAGGATTCAGAGTCACACTCCCCCAGAACTGGCCCAGCTCCTGTGTCCCCATCTCACTCACAGGCACAGCCATCCCCACAGCCAACAGCCGAGGCGGAAACCCTTGCGCTGTCCTGACGTCGCTCTTTTCTAACTCTCCACTACTTGCGCAACATCCCCACTTCTTCCCCGAGACTCCCGCCCCACTCATCTGCAGGGTCACCGCCTCTCTCCTAGGCATTGTCCTCTCTTCCAGACGGGCCACCCTGCCTCTAATCTCCCCTTTCCATCCATGCTCCATATGCAACCAGAGCAACCTTTCTACAAGGCAAACACGCAAGTCACTCTCCCCTTACAACCTTACATGGTGCCCTGCCACCTTTGCGCTGGACTTACTGCCAGCATGCCTCCCAAGACACTTCTCAGTTTGACCTCCAACTCCTCCAGCCTCATCTTTGCTACCCAGCCCACATGCTGGACATATAGTCCACACCTCAGCCAATAAATGGTGAACACAAGGCCAGTTCTCTCACTGGGCCTGCATCCTCCAGGTCCCTCTGCCTAGAATACTGGCTTCTCTAGACCCTGATGCCTGTTCATCTCTCAAGACCCATCTCAGCAACTGCTTCCCAACCCCAGGGCTGGGCCAGGGCCCTCTGTGCTCCCACGGCCCCCTGCTCCACCTCCACTTGCACCCCATCATACAGGAGGGACCCAAGTCCAAGACTAGGAGGTCTCTGTGGTCGGGGGGAGGGGGGAACCTGCATCAGAAGTCCCTTCTGGGACCCAGTGGCCAGTCCTAGCCAGGCCCACCAAAAGCCTTAAGATGCTGAGCTGAGTGCCCTGGCCTCAGCTGTGGCTGGCACCTACCCCAAAGGGTTCTGCAGGCTTCCCCTTCTTTTTTTTTTTTTTTTTTTTTTTTGAGACGGAGTCTCGCTCTGTCACCGGGGCTGGAGCGCAGTGGCCGGATCTCAGCTCACTGCAAGCTCCGCCTCCCGGGTTTACGCCATTCTCCTGCCTCAGCCTCCCAAGTAGCTGGGACTACAGGCGCCCGCCACCTCGCCCGGCTAGTTTTTTGTATTTTTTTAGTAGAGACGGGGTTTCACCGTGTTCGCCAGGATGGTCACGATCTCCTGACCTCGTGATCCGCCCGTCTCGGCCTCCCAAAGTGCTGGGATTACAGGCTTGAGCCACCGCGCCCGGCCAGGCTTCCCCTTCTTTCAGGGTCTAACTCCCTCTCCTCAGGGCCCTCAACACCTCCTCCTACAGCATACCTTAGGCCTGCACCACCATAGGGTGAGGCCTGCCAAGGCTAGAGAGTGGGGCTCAACCCCTTCTGAGACCATGCACACCCCTGCCAGTGTGCATGCCAACATTCACATGCACACACTGTGTGCACACATTCCTGTGCACACTGACAAACACAGACTACCCATGCCCAGGTACATCCACATATCCACATGGCCATGGGCAGACAAGGACCCACAAATGCCCCAACCCACATATACACCAACAGGCACATGGGCCCCCACATGGGCACCTGGTTGATGACATAGACACCGTAGCGCAGCCGCTGCCGCCTCAAGATGGGGTGTAGATAGTGGAGCCAGTAGCGCAGGTGGTGTTCCCGGTGTCTAAAGGGGATGATGACCGCCACCGTCTGGGCTGGGGTGCAGTCGGGCGGTGTGTATCGGCCACCCATGAGCACGCCTGGGTTCTCCCTCTGCACCCGCTCCAGGGGCATGGGTGAGGTGAACTCGATCAGCAGTCTGCCCACTGCAGGCAGGACAGTGTCAGGAATCAGGCCAGAATCCACAGATACCAGCCCCCACCCTCAGCCTGGGGGTGGGCTAGGGAACCCCAAGAATAGCCCTCTTACAACAGACCTGGACCCTTGGCACCCCCATGGGTCCGGATGCCATTTCTCTAGTCAAATCAATAAAACACTGTTTCCCCACAGGCAGGCCCTACCCTCCAGGCTCACCAAGACCAGGTGGCGAGTCAGGACAGGGTGGCAGCATAGGAGCCGTGGGACCGGGCCGGGCACTGGGGACCTCAGGGAGCCCGGAGCTAGAGGCGGTGGCGTTGGGCCGGGAGCAGTTGCTGCTGCTGCTGCTGCTGGCAGCTGGGTGGAGAGCACGGGCAGGGCCTCGGGCACTGAAGCGGCTGAAGAAGGCCAGGTGCTGGGCGTAGACGTCAAAGTAGAGGATGACGGCCACGAGGAAGTGCAGCAGGCAGAGAAGGAGCACAGCCTTGCAGACGCGCTCCAG
Source organism: Macaca nemestrina (assembly GCF_043159975.1). Taxonomy (NCBI): domain Eukaryota; kingdom Metazoa; phylum Chordata; class Mammalia; order Primates; family Cercopithecidae; genus Macaca; species Macaca nemestrina. The sequence continues at coordinate 189,721,334 of NC_092125.1, forward strand.
CGTCCCCCCCAGCAGTCTGCTCATCCCGCAGGCGGCCGCTGGCCCGCCCAGTGGGCCCGGGCATCCGGCTGCCGGCCTGAGAAGGGTGGGAGGGAAACAGATCCAGCAGGTCAGGGCAGGACAAGCAAGGCTGCCCACCTACCTCCCACCCAGCTGCCCACAGTCGCGGGCCACACCTCACACTGACCTGCTCATACCCTTTCCCGCTCACAGACTCACGGACTTACCTGCAGACACCCAGGCACAGTTCCCGGCAACTCAATACTCACATCCTCAAGCACACCCCACTACTAAGCCACATACAATTACCTTCCTCCACCTCACTGACACACACACTCAGGCACTCACCCTAATTGCACAACTCTACACACACACGCATTCCCAGGAACACAGACATGAGAACTCTGACCACACTGGTTTGTACCTAAGCATGGAAACATGTTTACCTATAGACCCCCGTGTGCCCCGGTGCCTCTGAGAACAGACACCCCACAGGGCAGCATCCTTAACCCAGAACTCATGGCTTTGGGAAGAGGGAAGAGACGGAATACTGTGCACCTACCATGGAGGAGCACCTTATACTCATGACTGCATTTAGTCCTTCCAGGAGCCATGGTGGGAAGTGGTTTGGTCATTCAGATCCCAGGCCAGGCCAACTGGGACCAGGCTGGGAAGTTGCCCTCAGCATCCGGGGGGCCCAAATACAGACTGGATGTTTACAGAATCCCTTCCCACTGGAGCAAAACGTCAAAATATGGGGCGGGGCAGGGGACACCCCTCGCTTAAGACCTCAAAGCCAGCCCCTTGGGACTGGGACCAAGGCTCTGGGCCCTGTCCAGCACAGCTGGTTCTGATTTCCGGAACGAGATGCTTGGGCCTGCAGACGGGCACAGCACTGGGCATGGCAGGAAGGGGTCTTGCCTGGGCGACGGCTCCAGCTGTGGTTCCAAGAGAGCAGCAGCCACTTCTGGCAGTGCTTCAGGGAGCAGGGCGAGTCTCACAGGCACACAGAATCACAGGGACACCCTGGCCCCAGCTAGTCACCCACACTCAGACACACAGAGAACTACAGTCACAGACACACCCGGGTGACAGTAACACACGAAGTCCCACACTCACAAACAAAGCCACTGCTCCTGGACTTCCACAGCCATACATCCAGGCTCCCAGGCAGCTCACATCCAGACCCACGTGCAGACATTCCTACTCTCCCTCCAGCGCACGGGTTCTGGGTCAGGCTGGTGGCCAGGCTGAGGGGTGCGTTTGGGCGGGGCTGGCAGGCTGAACACGTGGCACCCGGGGAGGGGCAGGCCGCACAGACCGGGTAGGTATGCAGCCTGGGGGCAGGGGGAGTGGGTGGAGGGCAGGGGACGAGGCAAAGGCCAAGGGGAAACGTGTATGGAACGCCTCCCCGCGCCACGAGGCCGGGGCGAGCGAGGACAATGAGGGAGGCCGGCTGGACGCGGGCGGAGGAACCCAGGAGGGGCGCCGGGGTGGGGGCGGGGTGGGGGCAGCCAGGCCAGAGTCTGGCCGCCGGCGCCTCTCTCACCGGCTCCTGGGTTGGGATCTCGGGGCCGCGCCCGGGGTGCCCCTCGCGGGGCTGGGTCTGGAATCTCGGGGCCCTGGGTGGGGGCCGCGCGCGCCCTTCTCTCACCCGGCGCTCGGGGCTCAGCAGGGGACGCCGCTCCGGCTTGGGCAGGGCTCCCGGCTCCGGCGGCTGCTGACGGTTCCGTCCCCCATGGCCCGGCCCCGCCGCCTCCCGCCGCCCGGTCAGCGGCCACCGCGGCCCCCGGGTCGCCTCCCGCCGCCGCCGCCGCCGCCGCCGCCGCGGGCCATGGAGCCGAGCCGCCCCGGGGGGCAGGGCGGGGCCGGGCGGCCGGGCAGACCCACGGACCGGCGGACCCACGGAACACAGCGCCGCCGCCTCCCTCCCGCGCTACGGCGCCTCGGAGGGGCAGGCCCGGCCCGCGCGCCCGCGCGCGCGCCCCCGCGGCCCCCGCCTCCAGCACGCCCGCACCCGCCGCGCGCCGCTACGAGCCCGCCCTGCCGGCGGCGGAGCCCGGGCGCCTAGGAGGCACGGACCCCGGAGCGGAGGAGGAAATGGGTCAGGCTGGTCCAAAGGGTGGGCTTAGAGATCGGACCGGCGAGCGGGTGCAGACTGTCGAGTTCTTTAGCGGGGAGTGGGGATTGGATTGGAGCGCGAACTCCCTAGGAAGGGGACCTGGAGGTTGGGTAGACTCAGGCTGGGGGGTTAGGGATTTGTCAACTCTAATTGGACCAAGATTCAAGGTCGGCCAGCAGAGAGGGGGCAGGACCCTTAAAGGCGTGGGCTGGAGGTGGCTGGGGCTTCTAGGGTAACAGGAAACAGGGTCACGGAAGGAGAAAAAGAGATTGGACAGGGGTGGGAGGAGCTGGGGGCCCTAGGAACAAGGATCAGAGTACAGGTTTCTGGGAGGGGCTGCTATTGGGACAGGACCACCACTGAAGGCAGAGACCACTGCCTGGGCTCCAGGCCTCACAGGGACGGAGATGATGGTCCCCGAAAGTACAGCCAGGTAAGTAGATGTTGTTAGACAATTGGGGCATGGTGGTCAGAGCCCTGAGCAAACGGGCCTAGAAGGACCACAGGCACAAACACACCCAGGGGCCCATATCTGCACACTCCCTCATCCCCAAACAAGTCTGTTTGGGGGCCACAGAGTCCTCCACCCAGCACCCTTGCCTCCCCACCTAGGAGCAAGCTCTGTGCAGATCAGAAGTGTGCAGTCAGAAAGCTGACAAGGGATTGGCATGAGGCTTGTAAAGGCCTTTTTACCCTTCCTCTGTGAACGGTGGCGCAAGAGGGCAACAGAAGCTGCACTGACCCAGACAAATACCAAGTTTATTTCACAAACACTAGGAAGATGGGTTGAGGATGGAGGTGGGGGACACAGGTGCACAGCTGCAGAGTCATCAGCAGCAGCCTGCTCCCAGCACTGAGAGCCGGCCTGGACTGCAGTGCCTCCAAATCAACACGCAGCGAGAGGCGAGTGCAGGGAGGGCCCTGACCACCAAGCCTCTGAAAGGCTAACGGACACAGCTCCAGCTGTCCCAGGAAAACCATCAATAAATAAGAGTGAGGCACGGCCCCACCCACACATATCATCTAGTCACCCATCTTCACTCTGGAGGTCTGCAAAAGAAGAACAGGAAAAATCAGGCAGGGACAGAGGAATACGTAAGGCAGTGACAAATGACAGAAAATGAGACCTAGCACATGGTTGGATGGACAGACCACAAGAGATTTATGACTAACCAGGATGGACACACTGTGACAGACAAGGCAGACAGACAGGGACAGACAACCACAGAGTTACGCTGTGGGACAGATGGAGAGAGGAGGCATATGGATAAAGCTAGTCACTAAGAGTCAACCCAGTCAAGCACCCACAGTCACACTCAGACCCTCAGGCTGATCCTTAGTCACAAACTCACACACTGTCAGACAGACTAGACACACACAATTTAGACAATGCTGTCCTACTGACAGGCATGTCACAGAGAAATACACATAGCTCCGAGAGGCAGTCAAACACACCATGATAGACTGGTATAGACAGACAAAATTCCATCCTAGTCTAGATCACGAATACAGACTGGAGGCACAAAGAGCATGGCAGATAAAATGAGAGAACAGAAAGAGGGAGAGACTAAGTGAGAGCTATACAGATACAAAGCATTAGAAAGGGGGAAAACAAAACAGGGCTGTTGTCAGTGATACCAAATCAGAGACAAAAATAGCCCCTGCAGGAGAAAACCAGAAGATGGAAATGAGGAGGTGGAAGCTGTTTGGGGGAATCTATAGTTATAGGTAGAGAAGGAGAGCACTTCAGCTTCTCCAGAAGGAGGGTAAGGCTAGGTTGGGGACAAGGACACAGAGGCTCCCCAAGGGGATTCATCACCTGAAGAATTGCGACGATGACCCCAAAGAGGCCAATGGCACTGCCAAAGATCTCCACGATGAGAATCTTTACAAAGAGGCTGGGGTTCTGAGCATCGGCCAGGGCAGCCCCACTGCCCACGATGCCCACGCAGACTCCACAGAAGAGGTTAGACAGGCCTACGGTGAGGCCAGCCCCAAACATGGAGTAGCCTGGGAGGATAGAGAGGGGTGCAGTGAGGCTAAGCCAGGAATGGGGGAGATATGGGCCAATGGGGCCAATCCCCATGCCCACGCTGCAAAGCAGAAAAAGTAGGTGAGAGAATATCAAAATGGGGGTCTAAGCTGGGAGGGGAGAGAGTAGAAGCAGGCATGAAATCCCAGCATTTTGCATTCATACACCCATCCACCCACCTGCATGGTAGTTCCGATGGCCAATGGCCTTGGGGTCCGTGGCACTGAAAGGCTGAGGGAAGAAGAAAAGTAATCAGAAACCACCCTGATGCACCCCATCCAATCTCTAAGCAATGTGTAGAACACACCGGAATGGATTCCCGCCACCACCCTGGCCTTCCGTACCTCAGCCATGTTGCTAATGACAATTGCCATGATGATGCCGTAGATGGCCACAGCCTCACAGAAGATGATGCTGGTAGTGGTAGAGGTTAGGGGTAAGGAGTGGAAAGGAGAAAGAAATGAGAAAGAAACCATCCTTCCTGCCCAGTAAGTCCCCAGTAACCTTTCGCCGCTAACATCCCATCCACAAGGCGGCTTGTCAGAAACAGTATGTCAGATCACACACCCAGGCAGCGCCAACACAGCTAGTTCTGACAAAAGTCCGAGGGCCCTGACACTTACCTGACTAGGTTCTTGGTCTTGATCCTGGGGGCCTTCACTCCTCCACCAATGATGGAAGAGCCAGTAATATAGATACCCCTGGTGGAAGGATAAAAAACTGATGAGCAGAGCCCAAGCTGTCACTGCCCTCAGCATGACTAAGACCCCAGTGACACCACCTGCCATGACTCAGCCCCTGCCCCCAGTCCCACCACACAAGTACTCACCAGGCTGCCCCAACCACAGACAGGGAGATAGCTAGGCCAATGCCCAGGTTGGACCACATGAAGGGCGAAGTCTCCGTCAGGAACCTGTTGTGGAGGCAGAGAAGAAAGCAATTCAGCCCTAGCAGGGAAGTAGAGCACAAAATCTTGGCCCCCCAACCCCCCTTCAACCCCACCACCACTTCTGCATGCAACAACTGACTGCATATTTCCCAAAGGTCCATGTCCCAGGCAGGCGGTGGTGTGGCTCGAGAGGGACTCAGACCAGAGAAAAGAGGAGAGGCTGCAGGGAATCCTGCCCCTGCCCTCCCTTACCATGCCACATCAAAGCGGAAGCCCAAATCAAAAATGGTGTAGCAGATTCCTGCAGCAATGAGGAAAAAAAAGGGGGTTACGGGATGCTCTGTAGAGATAAGTTCCTCAACCTAAAGTAGCTGCCGAACTGAAGGGCCGCGCCGAGCTGAAGGACCACCTCCCTGAAGGGGAGTCCTCAGGTTGCCTGAGGGGGCGTCCTCAGGCTGCCCTCAGGTGACAATACAGCTATCTAGACAGATTCCTGTGCTTAGGCCTCCATTTTCTGCCACTCCCTTGCTAAAACCACCTCCCAGACCAAGCACCTGTGCAGGCAGGATCGCCACCCGCAAGCCTGAATCCGAGGCGGGACCGAGGGAGCAAGCGCTCCAGCCAGGCCCCGCCAGATCCCGCCGGTCCAGTCCGTTCCGCTGTTTACCCAACAAGCTGTGAGTGGGGGAGGGCAAAGCGACCGGGAAAAGAGGAACCGGAGCAGCCGGCCTGTGACCAAGCAGGCCGGTCAGAGCAAGAAAATGGGGACGGCAGTGAGACGTGGGGGCGGGGGGAGACAGCGATTGTGGCAGGAAGGGAGAGTGCTGCCCTCGCGGCCCCTACCCGCCCGCACCCGCGCCCCTCCTCAAGTAGCCAGAGATCCGGGTCTCCTCTGTCGGGGTCAGAGGCCCTCGCAGGCGCCAGTCCAAAAAGCCCGGGGTGCAGAGCGCGCGGGGGGCCAGTATTCCCCACAGGCCACTTCCCCGGTGGGTTCTGGCCCGGCCAGCTCGGCCGCGATGCTGCCCCCGCCCGCCAGGACCCGGCCTCACCCACGGCCAGCGCGCAGGCCCAGAAGGCCACGAAGACCCCGGAGTAGAGCAGCGCTAGCCCCGTCATGGCGGCGACGGCGGCGGGGGTCGGAACCGTGGGGCCGGAGTTACAAACGCGTCCCAGCGTCCACCGTCCGCCCCGCAGTCTGTCCGCCCGCCCCGCAGCGTCACCTGACTCCCCCACGTGACGCGCCGGCACCACGTGACCCCACGCCGGTCCCCGCGCAGCGCCGCCACCCGTCTAGAACAAGGCGACGCCGGAACCGCAGGCGCTGGGGATTGTGGTAATTGTAGTCACGCGTCTCGGCGGAGGCTCGGGCGCCCTCCTTACTAGGAACTTCGACATCTGGCCGGTCCTTTTCGAGTCTCTCCACCTCGCCCTGCCAGCCCTGTTTTATTCTCTAGCCTGCTCGTGGGCCCCTAAGGCGTCCTCTCTAGCCGTCGTGCGTCCTAGCCAGTGGCGGGTGGCGCCGCGCGTGCCCTCTGCCTCACCTTGCTCAAAGCGTCTCTCCGCCCAGCGCGCCTGTTGGCTCTCGTTCCGCTGCCTGGCTAACACCTACCGTCCTCCGAAATCGTCCTTCCGTCAAGCCTTCCCTAACCCAGTGGCAGGGAAGCGCGTTTGCTGGGCTCCCACGATGTCCTGGTGATGCTTATTAAGCATCAGTAAGATGTCACTCCCCTGTCTTAATGCCCTGATAGCTCCCATTTCATTCAGGAGAAAAGCCAAAGTCCTCACAATGGCCTGCTAGGCTCCCCACGCCCCTCAGCTGACTTCACCTTCTAATACTCCGCCACTAACTCTCTCTTCTGCCTGCACTGCCCTCCTTGCTATTTGCTTGAACGTCCCAGCCATATTCCCACGTCACTGCCCTTGCACTTGCTCCCTCTGCTTCTCCTAACTATCCATGCGGCTCATCCTGTAACTTCCTTTCAGTTTTTGCTCACCTTCTTGAAAAGTCCTTCTCTGACCATTCTGTGTAATATTCCACCCCCCTTAAACGCTCCTCTGCTTCCCAGCTTTACATTTCTCACGGTACTTACTGATCACCATTTGGCATACCAAGTCTTTTATTTGTCCATCTCCCCCTGGAAGAATGTAAGCACCATGTCTTTTGTGTCACTCACTGGTGTATTTCCAGTACCTGGCACAGAGTGTGTCCTCAGTACATATTTGTAGAACACGATTGATGCCCACTTTGTCCGGGTTACCCTGTCAGCTTACAGCTCTACCTCCACCATTAGACTAGGCATTCCCTGAAGGTAGGGACCACATCTCCTTTGTTCACCTTCAGTACCCTAGACAATCCCTCCATGACAGGATTCTCAACAAATGTGGGGAAGAAGAGGCGAGTCTTTTCATTTCACCCCTCTCCACCCTTAGGGCCCAGCAACCACACTTGCTTGAAGTACCCGCCATGTTGGTTCATGCCTGTGTTTCAGCCCAAATGTCTTTTTCACTCCTTTTCTCCTGACAATTATTTTTTTCCTCCAAAAGATCTAGCTTAGGTGTTATGCCCTCTGGGAAGCCTACTCTCAGTCCTTGTCAGGTGTCTCCTGTGGGATCCAGCTGTCCCTGGGACTTCCCTCCTCCCAGATAGGGCTGTTTCACTGTATGCTGACTGCATATTTAACTCTCTTTCCAAGTACACTGGAAAGGAATCTGGTTAAATACAGTTAACATCTACATCCCAGGACCTGTGCAGGACCTATAGTATTTCATGAATTAAAAAGAAACAAAGAGAAAAGGTATCTGGTTTATTCAGGTTGCTGTGATCTCCCTGAGAAATAAGAGTCAGTATAGACCAACACTGTCCAACAAACAGAACTTTCTGCCATGATGGCATTATTCTGTAGCTGCACTGTCCCCTCATGTGGCTGTCTGAACACTTGAATGACTAATGTGACTGAGAAACTGAGCTTTTAATCTTAATTAACTTAAATTTAAGTTTAGCCACATGTATTTAGTGGCTACTGTACTGGACAGTGCACGTCCAGCTCGACCAGTGGTTCTCAACTGAGGGCAATTTTGCCCCCACAGAGAACATTTGCCAATGTCTGGAGATATTTTTAGTTGTCACAATTGGGGGAGTGCTTCTGACGTCTAGTGGGCAGAAGCCAGGGATGCTGCTAAGCACCCTACCATACACCGGACAGGCCCCACAACACAGAATTATCTGGCCCCAAATGTCAGGTATGAGTTTGAGAAACCGTGGTCTAGACTGTCTAGCACCTGCCTTTTGACAAGGACAGACCCTCTACTGGAGACCAGGAACTGGGATTGGCCAAAAGTCCTGGGCTGCCCCCAGGAAGACAGATGGGTCCAGAGGCCTCAGGGAAGTCCCTAAGCCCTTTATTCCATCAGCCAAACAACAAGCATTTACTGGGCATATGCTTAGCTTGTGCCAGTGCCAGGACAGATCAGAGATGGATCCTATCCTCAGTGAAGGCTGCCTGCTCTCCCTCCTTCCAGGGTCCTTCAAGGATCTTGGCAGGGGGATGGGAGGTTGGTGCAGGGAACACTAAAGGTCCTAGCAGCCATTCATAAGTCCATCTATGTCTCCGGCCCCACACGGTATCAGCCGCTTCCCTCATCATCATAGGCGATGGCAATCCCTCGTCTTCCACTCACAGCTTCTGTCACTGGCGTCTGACCCAGGCGGGGCTCCAGCCCTTGCCAGCTCCGGGAACTAAGGAATGAGGCTGTAGAGGGAGGGGGCTCAGTCTGAGTGCACTGCATCTGGAGAAAGAGTTCAGCTGAGAGTGGAGACTTGTACATTTACCTGCAGGACTGCTCTCAGCCAGTTCCAGCTGGGGCCGTGGGGTCAGGGCCAAGCATCCAGTATCATTTGATGACTTCCAGGCAGGTGGGGGTCGGAGATCTCCAGTAATGAGTGACACATCTGGGGTTTCCCACAGCTCTGACTCAGGTGGTGGGAGAGGCACGTGGAAGGGAGAGCCTGAAAGGGAGGAGGAAAGAAAATCCATACTCACCCCCTGACTCCGTGCCCCAGGTTTCCAGCTTAGGCAATGCCCCACTACTCACCAGGCAATAAGTCTGCATAATGTGTGAGGTGGGGAGCCAGGCCTGGAGGTGGCCAGGCAGGGTTGCAGGCAGCTTCCAGCTCACATGGTGCCAGTATAGGCCGGAAGAAGCTACCAGAAAGCTGGGGGGCTAGGGCACCCAGAGGACAGGCTAATAACACAAAGACATCCACCTCAGGGAAGTTGGCAAGCTTGGCGGGGGTGGGCCGCCCCAGGGCCAACACATAGCTACGCTTGCCGGCAGCCTGAGTCAGGTTCCGCAAGTGGGCCAGTGCCTCACGGTGTTGAGCTACACCCAGTGTGCCTGCCAGCAGCCCTACAACGTGGGCATCTCTGGCCCTCTCTACCAGATATCGTCTTCGTGCCCTTAGCCGTCCAGCCCGGGCACCCTCATCCTGAGTCTTCCCTGTATCTGGGCAGCAGGAGAAGAAGGGTCGACCTGGTGCCCACCCCAAAAGCAGCCGACTCAGGTCTGGGTCAAGGTCTGGGTCAGGGCTGGCCTCAGAGCCCCCCACGTAGAAGGCACCATACTCTTCTAGACGCCTCCCTGGGGCAAGAGAGAAGTAGCGCCCAAAACGCTCCAGGGGCTTAGGCTCTGGACTCAGGGAACCCACTGGCAGGGGAAAAGCTGGGCTGGAGACTAGCAGGTCCAGGTACCGTGGGCGCAGGAGAGTAGCCAGAGCCTCTGGAAGAGAAGGAGGTAGTGTTGATGTTGGAGCCTGGCAAAGCAGGAGCTCCCTCATCCCCAGGAGACTAAATATGACCCAGTAGGCTGGGGCCAAGCCCATATCAAGAGTTCTATGGATGTATACGGAAATGGGGAAATTAAGGCAGAAAGCAGTTGGCCCACCCTTTGTGCATACACAGGCAAAACCCCTTACCCAGGGCATGGGCACAGGCCGGCTCACTCAGCAGCGCCACAGGCGCTTTGGGGTCTGGGTTCTGGGCCTCAAAGGCCTTGACGCAGAGCTCCAAGGCCACAGAACGTTGACCAAGGACGAAGGCGACGGGCAGTGGGCGGGCTGGGGGGCTTAAGCAGGCAGGGCCAAAATGTATGAGAGCCTGAGCTCCAGCTTGCTCAGCACCCAGCACATCCATGCAGCAGCTGCAGGGGAGATAGCATCAGTGAAACGGGTTTTCTTCTGGAAGCGAGTTGCTGTCATCACTGGAAAATGTGGTCAGTGGATAAAATGGTTTCATTAAAGGAAGACATTGTCAATGAAGGGAGCTAGCATCAGGAGGGGAGTCACTACCATTATCATCAAGGAGAAACACCACCATTGAAGGCAAACACTGTCATAGATGTAAAACCCCATGAGCCCCGGATCCCCAGGCCTGGCCCACCTAAGGCCAAGTTCACACCTGCCGTAGGCTGTGTCCCCCAGAATGAACATCTTTGACCCTGTCGTCTCCTCCAGTCGTGCAGCCACAGCCACAGCATCTCCCAATAGCTGGTCAGGGAACTGCAAGGCAACCTATAAGCATAAACCATGGAGTCAGGGACAGCCTCTCTCCCACCGAGGGCTTCTTTAAAGCAATATTCCAGGAGCTCCCACTCAACCTTCAAAGCCCCCGGTCCCAGAGGTGCACTCTGCCCCACGTAGTAGGTGGAAGGGAGGGATGGTCAACGCGCTGCGGACAGACTGATTCCCCCACCCTCTCGCCCTCACAAAATCCCCCAAGATCCGGATCCTCTGGGCGACCCATCCCCACAGAGGCGAGCCACCCTTCCCTAAGTCTGTCCTTACTCGTTCACACCCCAGGTCGCGGATAAATCCAGCGACTCGCTCCAGCTCGTACACTCGGTCCAGGTCCGGGAGAGGAGTGAGCAGTCCTGGCACCCCCGCCTCTCGCTGCAGCGCCGCCTCGGCAGGGCTGCTAAACATCGACTCCATGAGGCACAGCTTGGGTTGTGGGATGCAGCGGGGACCTCCCTGGGACAGCTTCGGGGTCTGAGTCCTCAGGAGCAGCACTCAGGGGATCAAAATCGCCTTGTGGGGGTAGGGAAATCACAGTCGGCCTTCGGCCGGTGGTCATCCCCTTCAGCCATCTGAACTCCTGTTTCCGCGCTACACGTGGGACTACCGGGGAGGTTACTTCCGGGTTTTAGAGGCGGGGCTGATAGCGATTTTGCCAATCCTAAATCAGCACAGCTCCCGCCCTCCAATCCTCGCCACCAAGCCCCGCACAGAGAACCAATGTTCTGCCTGAGTCCCAGACCAGCCGGAAGTGCTTGAGGAAGGCGCGGAGCCTTGTGGGCATTGTAGTTCCCCTGGCGGTCCTTTCGGGCGCTGGGAGTCCGGTTCAGCCCACCCGCGGCCATCAGGAGCACCAACTTCACTTAAGCATTTCACGTGCACGCTATCCTCTGGGCAGTATCACTGCATAATTCTTTCATTCATTCTTTATTTTTGACAAGGTCTCGCTATGTTGCTCGGACTGGAGTGCAGTGGCGCAATCTCCACAACCTTCACTTTCTGGGCTGAAGCCATCCTCCCACCTCAGCCTCTTGAGTAGTTGGGGCTACAGGCGCGCGCCACCACATCCAGCTTAGTTTTGTATTTTTTGTAGAGACAGGTTTTTGCCACGTTGCTCAGACTGGTCACCAACTCCTAAACTCAAGCAATCCACTCACCTCAGCCTCCCAAAATGCTGAGATTACAGACTTGAGCCACCGTGTCCGGCTACACTGCATAACTTTAAACTTGGTGCCGACCAGCTCGGGTTTGAATATTGTGCTTGGTCACTTGCTGCTGAGTATCTTAGGAATGTCTCTATGCCCATTTCCTTATCTGAAGAATGGGGAGTTGTGACAATAGTACCTCTTAATAAGATTGTTGTGAGAGTCAAATTAATTTATCTACAAAACTTTACAAAGTAGTTCTTTGGATATCGCATGCAGTGAAAGCATTTGCTATTTAATCAGCCAAATACTGAGCACTTACTGTACATTAGGCACTTCATTTTGAGAGTTTACAGTCTTTGGAGTAAGAAATATCCCGAATGGTACCAAGGACATGACTGGCACATCCTCAGGTCACAGGAGATGCTTTGCACAGCCCCAGCCATCCTCAAACACGCTGCTTCCCATCAATACCCCCAGGGCATACCCCATAGACCTCTACCCTCCAGCTCCTCACATCCCCTCTACCCCCCATGTTTACTCATGTGCAAACACTCTCACATGCACCATCACTTGAAATGCCCTCTTTACATACCTCTGTCAGACAAGGAAACTGAGGTTCAAAGAGACTGCCTGTGTAATAAGACACTAATTCAGTGGCACAATCAGCATCAAACCCAGATCTACTGAACAGGGAAGGGATGGGAGGAATGTGGGAGTAACCAATTCCCCATCACCCACAAGGAGATTGAAAGCTCAAGGATAAAAGTGGGGAGAACTCAGTCCTGCTCTTCAGATCTTACTGAGGAGAAGCCTGGGGTACCTGAGAGGCAGCCTAGGTGAAACTATAGCTGAGGAGACAGAAAGGGAGGCCACACTGCTAAGGGAAAAAAGCAAGAGCAGGCCAGGAGCTGTCCCTGGTGCTGACTGATCCCTGACCATCCTGTGCTGGAGGTCCTGTGTAAGCGGGGAGCAGTGAACATATGGACACTAGGTCCTACTTTCCTCTTTTCTCCTCTGCGGCTGAGATCTTCTCTCCCTCACCTCCCTGTCACCCACCCACCCCCCCTCCCCACACACACGCAGTCCCTTTCTATAGCCCTCCTCAACCATATGCAAGTTCGATGCTGTATTTAACTCCACACCAGACACCCCTCCTGGAAGTCAAAACCCCACTCCATTTCTTCACTACCAAATGGACCCAGCCCTACCCTACTTGCAGCCCAAAGCCTCAAGTCCTGTACCTAGGAAGCCTGCTATTCCTGTCAAAAGCTTTCTCCATGAAGCCTTCCCTCACTTCCTTACCATTCTCCCAGGTTGGCATGGTAGCTATGGACTAGATCAACCTTTGTTCAGGGCAGAACAATGCAGGACAGAGCTAGGGGCCTAGTAATCAGCGCTGTTGATTAAATAAATGTATGCATACATGCATGTTGGGACTAATTTAATGGGGATGGCGGGGTTGATAACACTAATGCAACCACCCCACCCCAAGGGCAATGGCAGTATTCTGAAGGGCTCCAGCCTAGGTGTCTTGGCTACAGCAATATCTCTTCCAACCTGGGAGCTAGAGGGTGTTCCTACTATTCCCTCAGGCCTGGTCCAAGCATCCTCCCATCCTTCCCCCAGGCCTTCTGGACCCAGGCTTTCAGTTAGGTGGTGGTGGCAGCAGAAAGGAGGCAGAGACAGCATGAGGGTCCAGGTTTACTCTTTGGGGATAGGGAAGGGTGAAGAGAAGGGGTGGGTGGGATGGGGGCACCCCTCAGTAGTCAGCTGTGTAATCTGTGCCATGGAGACCCCGGCACAGCAGTGTGAACTCCTTCACCATCTCCTTCACCCGCCTCTTGTTCACTCGCTCGCTGAAGGAGAAAAGGGAGAGCAGGTTAGCACCAGCCACCACCACTGCCCCCTCTCTGCCTGAGCCCAGGCCCACCCCAGCTCTGCTCACCGAAGGATCTGCTGGCTGAAGGTATCCTTCTGTTCAGGGCTGAGGCGGGCAGAGGGAAAACCAGGTGGCTGCAGGGCCTCCTTGATCCACATGCTCAGGAGGCTGAAGCAGTGCTTGTTCAGGGCGAACAGGATGTCGGCAAAGCAGTCCATGAGGCTGCGGGAGGCCTGGCCCCCAATGGCCTGAAGGAGAGGGGTTCTCAGCACACCAGGGTGTTGCCCCTTCTGCAGCAAGAATGCCTAACTGCCCCAGGCCCTCTGGACAGTTCCTAAGCCAAACCACATCACGGTGAGCGCTGCTTTTTGAGAGCCAGTTGATCCCCACAGCAATCCTAACAACTTTCAGCCATTTAATTGAAAAAGAAACAGAATCTGAGAGCTTAGGGAACCAAAGGCTCAAGCCTCCCAGAAGGCCAGCTGCCTCAGCAGTGCGGGGCCCTCACTCCCATCAAACCCCCCTTTGCTCCATCTCACCTCCAGCACTGCTATGAGCAGCATACGACCGTCTTCCTGTACCACCTTTCCCACAGACTCTACTTCCCCACACCGAGGCAGCAGCTCTGTCTGCAGAGGATGGAGAGGCCCATCAGCCCAGCTCCTTCCCAGCTCTCCCTGAGGACAAGACCTGTACACCCCAGCCCTACTGTCCGGAGTCCTGGGCAGGGCAGGGCATTGGGGTGGCAGTGGGTCAGGGTTCAGCATGGGACTCACAAAGAAGCCACAGGAGGCCTTGACAGTAGGTGCCTCAGGGAACTTGAGGGCCAGCACAGCTGTGGGACAGGCAGAGGCAGATCAGTTTAAGGATCCTCCTAGGGGAGCCCCAGGCCCACCCGTCCATCTCGCCCCACTTACCACACTGGAACACAGCTTTGACATCCAATCGTTCACACAGGAACAAATCTGGCTTCCGCTTCAGAGCCTGCAGGAGGTGGAGCTGGTAAGCCCAGCCCCAGCCAGCTCCAAGGACCATCCCCCCACTCACCTGCCACCCTAGCCCCCAACTTCACACCTCACAGGTAAAGGCTGCCAAAACCAGCTACTCAGCCATCTCTGGGGGACCCGGACCACCTCAGAGTTCAGTAGGTCAGGTGAGGACGGCTCAAGGGATGCTATGTACATGTATGTGTACATGAATGCACGGGTGTATGTGAGAGAGGTTGGGGGTGGGGATAATGCAGAAAGTTTGGGTTCCAGACACCTTTCCCTCTTCCCTCCATCAGGGCCAGATGTCTCGCAGGCTCTAGGTTGCCAGCAGTGACTTCATGTTGATTCACAGAGGGAGTTAAGCACCCCAGGTTTGTGAATAGGGCAGCAGGAAGAAGAGATGGCAGCCAGACAGGGAGCCCTCAGCCCAACAGCCCTCCTCCCATGTCCCTCCTGTATTCCTGAGGCACCCTCTAGCTCCTGCTCAAGAAGAGGAAAAGTACAGCAGGAGCCTTGGAGCCTTGGCCCCATCTTTCACCCAGGGTACCCTGTGTCCAGGCCCTCTTCGGCCATACACCCACCAAGGAGTCAGTGCTGCTGTGGGTGAGGGGGAAGAGATGAAGTGAAGGGGACAGATGGCCTGCCCCGAGTGGTCCCAGGACATGACTGGCACATCCTCAGGTCACAGGAGATGCTCTGCACAGCTCCAGCCATCCTCAAACACTGCTGCTCCCCAGCAATGCCCCCAGTGCATACCACGTAGACCTCTACCCTCCAGCCCCTCACATCCCCTCTACCCCATGTTTACTCATGTGCAAACACCCCCACATGCACCATCACTTGAAATGCCCTCCTTACATACCTCTGTCACACCCTTAACATACACACGCTCTCCCCATCTGGAACACACCCTCATTACACAGTCACACATCACACCTGCACATCCCCAAACCATGTCCACACACCTACACCCTCAGCCTTGCCACAGTCCCCCTGTGCACTCTCCCAACATACCCATCCACAAACACACATTCAGACACCCTCCCCATCAAAGATACACCCTTGAAAACACCCATACACATATCCATCCAGGCCCAGAACACTCCCTGTTCTTCCCTCCTCCCAACCTCCCCCTCCCCCAGAAACTAGACTTGTAAGTTCCAGGAGAGCAAGAACTGTGCCTGCTTTTGCTCACCATTATATCCTCAGTACCTAGCAAAGTAGAGCATGTATCACACACTCAATAAGTATCTGTGGAATGATTAAGCAAAGAAACACTCCATTTACCCCAACTCACAGGTTAGGGGGTCTGCATGCTAGGAACCCCTAACACACAGAAGCCCCCATCACTAACTCCATGCCCCCACAGCCCAACATGCATCTCCAAACCATACTCTGATACAGACATACCAATGACTCAACATACACTCCTATCCTCCATAATACACACTCCCACAACCCAACACACACACACCTCCAACCCATGTCCACGCTCTAAATCCATCAAGGCCTAACACATCAACAAACAACACAAAACACACAACACATCAACATACAGCATACATCAAGGCACACATTCACCCCAGCACCCAACACAATACACATACTACTTACAGGTGATTTCTGTTCCCTTCCCAAACCAAACTCAAAACATACAAAATAAGGTCTCACACACTGAAACACATACAAAACGCAAACACATCCTAACGTGGAGCCTGCACTCCACCTCTCAGCAGCAGCTCAACCTCTCCAACAGCCCAACTCTGGGCTCCACCGTGCACATTCCTCTTCAGCCCCTCGCTTTGGAGCTGCTCCCAGCCTACCTCTCAGGAGCAGGCTGGGGACACTGAGGCAGGCAGTTCCCGGCAGGAGCACGGGGACAGTGAACCCCAGGCCCTTCAACTCCAGCCCTACCTGTGAACTTCTTGGGCAACAAGAAGCTGATGGGCGCAGTCACCACCCCCTCCCTTTCCATTCCCCACCCGAGGCCAGCCCAGCTCCCTCCCTTCGGGATCAGCCTCTCCCTGGTCTTTGTAGAAGACTGAGCTAGTTGAGGCATAGGGGCACTAAAGGAGGATGTTGGGTTGTCAACTTCCACGGAAACAGATGAAGAAACTCTATTCAACTGAACAGAAAAAAAAATTTGTCAACAGAAAGCTAAAAATAGGCTTAAATTGAATTTCAACATAAGAGAAAGAGAAAGAGAGAGAACAGAACGTGAATGAATAAAACTAAAACACACCTGTGCCAGGAGTTGCATAAATGAATCAACAATATCAGGATGATCCCTGGGCCCTAAAATATAATAAAGATGGAACTTAAGAAAAAATTATACAAACAGCAACTCAACCTCATATAGTTATGTGGGACTGAGAGCCTGCAGGGAGACAGCGTGGGGGCACATGAGCAGCAGGAAGCAAGATAAAGAAACAAAACATACAAAAACCATGAACTGGGAGAAGCCCAACAGAAAGAGACGGCAAAGTGAAGGACGGGCCTGCCCCAGCTCCCTCCAAGGGGCCTTCCGCCTACTCCCCACTCCTCCTCGGGCCATCCCCTCGTGTTCCCTTGGTACTTGAGCAATTCTGGACTCCACATAGCTGAAGAAATGGCCACCACACTTACTGTGGCCTCTGGCAGGTTGGGATAGCCCTACACCGCTCCTAGCACATACCTCCCAGCAGCCAGTTATTGAAGAGGAGAGCCGGGATGGCAGGTGGGGGGTGGGGGTCAGTCCTTGGTATCTCTTTTTTGTGGTTTATCTGAGGGCCCTAGAAAGGCCAGGGCATCAGAGCCTGAGTAAGTGCCACCTCACTTCAATGGCCTTAGGGCTCTTGATCTGGCAAAGGAAAATAATCTATTTGGTCCACTTAAACCAGAGGACTCTTGCTTAGGTATGGCAGTGCCCAGCATGCTCTGGAGATGGCCTGGCAAGTCACTGGCAGGGAACCAGAGGAGGAAACAGCATCATAAGGCCAAAAACAAGAGCCCCACCCCAGCAAAGCTCCTCCACATGGACACAGACTCAGCAGAGAGCCAAGCTCAGGGCTGAGGACTAGTTCCCATCATCTGGACATGCCAAGAAATAGGGAAAGCAGTCAACGTGTCATCCCATGGTCCAGTGGGAAGGCAGAGCCCGAGGAAGGAATGGCTAAGATTGGGATGGCGTAACAGGTATGGGAGCCATCCTGTCCAGCGAGACAACCAACAAGCCCAACAAATATGATGTTGGACACTTCTGCCTCCAGTTCTGATGATTCCTGAGGCAAGAATATGGCATGCACCTGGAGCTCCTACCCAGGCTTCTCCACTCTGAGGAGGATGTGGTGCAAAACCATCTGCCTAAGACACCACTAAGTAGCTGTGTGATCTTGCGCAAGCCACAAATGCTCAGTTTCCCCATCTGTAAAGCAGATAATCTCTGCCCTGCTTCCTTCTCTAGACTATGAAGAGTCACCAGTAAATAAAGCCTGTTCCTTTGGTATCTGAACTCTGAGTTATTTAAGTCCTAGAAAGTGAGGCCCAATGTCCACCCTGCAGGTTTGATATTCAGCAGCCACCCTGTTAGAGGTGGGCCAGACAGTGAGAAGGTTCCAAGGGCAGGGAGCCTTCCCTCTCCTTTACTTAACAGCGTCTGTGGCCTGCTGTATTCTGGCCTCATTCTGGGCACTGGGGATGCAGAGAGAAGAAACTCAACCCTACCCTTGAGGGGCTTAGTCTAGTAAGAGAGACAGACATGAAAGCTGATTATTGTGTGTGATCGGTGCTGTTTCAGCAGTGTGTACGGGATGCAGTTTCAGTACAGTTAGAAGCACCCAATTCTGCCTCAGAAAAATTACTTTGAGAAGTGATGCAGTCTTCCTCCTTTGTAAGGCATGAAGGAGTGAGAGTTCACCCAGTAAAGGGCATAGGACATTCCAGTCAGAGGAGCAAGGCACAGGGATCAAATGGGACACAGTAAGGAAGAGGCAGTGTGGCTGGAATGTTGGAGTCATGAGGACATCAGCAGGAGAGGACAGGAGAGGCATGACAGAGCCTTGTCACATGGGTGGGAATGGAACAATAAGCTGAGGGCAATGGGAACAATGAAAGGGTTTTAAGCCTGGGAAGACAAATGCTCAGATTTGTGTTTTCATGAAGATTATAGCTGCAGTGTGCAGAACAGATTGGAGAGAAGGGGAGATGTCAAGAAAACCCACTAGAAGGTTGCTGATAATCCAGGTGAGACCCTAAACTGAGGCAGTGGCCACAGAGGTGGGTAGAAGTGGACCGACCGAGAGAGAATCAGGAGCCAGGATCAATGGGGCTTGTCCCAGATTGGGTACAGGGAGTGGGAGAGCTGGAGTTGAGGATGACCACACCAGGTTTCTGGTTCAGTTTTCTCCCCAGTTTGGACCTACTCCACGGCCCACAGAAACAGAGGCCAGGATCATGAGACCAAGCACTGAGGATATGAGCTGCAAGTACTCTGGGCACCAACCGAGACCCCTGGGGAGCCTCAAACCCGTGACCACGAATCCAGGCAAGGCTCATGAGGCTAGCTGAGCAGTGTTGTTTTTTTTTTGTTTTTGTTTCTCCAAATTGGAAGCCTGGATTAGACAACACGAGAAGCCTGAATGAAGCCCCTGCTCCCAACTCTCTCAGGCAAAGGGCCACAGTGAATGGAGGGCTAGGACCACAGCCAAAGGTACTCGACTTCAGGCCTAGAAAGGACTAAGCCTTGATGCAGGGAAAGGAACAAGCGGTCTCTGAGTACTTCACTGTGCAAAAGCCCCCGAGCCAGGGGCCCAGAAGATGTGACTTTAACACCTGTAAACACTCATTTCAAGTATATGGTATCTCCGTTTCACAGATATGGAAATGAAGGCCCAGCAAAGGTAAGTGACTTGCCCAAGGACACACAACTAGTTGGTGGTGATGAACTTAGAATCTAGGTCTAGTTGACTTCAAAAGCCCGTGCTCTTTCCACTTTTCGTTATATCCCAAAGTAAAGGAGCCAGCCCAGTGCCCCAAGTCCCTCAGAGCCTCTGCCCACCTCCCACCCCCACCTCCTTCTTCCATATCCAGACTGGCCCTGAGCCCAGCAGGCCAGCAGAAGACATCATTCACCCTCTTATCCACTTCAACCTAAGGTTTCAACTATTTGTAAGGTGCTGTGCTTGATCTCACAGGTTTCCCATCAAGTCCCACGTGTGACTCAGGGGACAGAGAAGAACAGAGTGGGCAGCTTTGGCTCCCCATTTGGGGAAGCAGAGGCAGTGGCAGTGGCAGCAGCAGCAGAGACCCTGGTCAGGACCTACCTTGCTGGAAGAGAGTGAGTGTGACGGAGGTGACGAGCAGGAAGAGGGCCTCAATTGGGGGAAAGTGGGCAGGCTCATGAGCAAAGATGTGGACCAGCTACAAGAAAGCAGGGAATGCTGGTCAGCTGAGACCCAGTCTCACCAGGATAGAGCAATATCCCTGGAATGCAAGTGGGGACCCCGGCCACAGCAGCCATCTGACCCACCCCCACCCAGGGTCAGGAGCTCTGCCCCAACCAGAAGGCCCACCTGTCGAGTGAGGTCAAGAGCAGAGGCCTGGGGGATGGTGCTGTACATCCGACCCAGCATCTCACACAGCTGTGGCACCATGGGGGCAAAGTCATCCAGCAGCGTCTTAACAGACTTCTCAAAGATAGCGCACACCGCCTTGGGAAGAAAACAAAGGGGCCCTGGTCAGCAGGTCATGACTGGCTGGAACAGCGCTGAAGCCCTGCACAGAGGGGGCCTAAAATCGGGCCCTTACCTATAAGCCTTGCCTGGCCCTGCAAACAAAAGAACGTAAGCAAGTCTGACCCTTACCCTGAAAGGCAGGGGCAAAGGCCCTTCACTGAGGGGCAAAGGATGTAACTGTAGAACTTAACTCCTGCTACTTACATCTCTACCATTTCCTCTCAGGGAGCAGCAACAGCAACAAAAACCTGAATTGAAAAGGGACCAAAGGCAGGTCTCTGGTGCTAAAACAGATGCCTGAGTGTCACTCGACCCTAATATTACAGTTCTTGCGTTAAGCACTTCTCATATTGGGGAGTTCTAAATGTCTTCCCAAAAAATTCCTTATCTCTATGGGGCAGGATTCACCTCCCTTGTTTCTCCAAACCATTGTAAGCTGAAGTGTGGCAGTAACATCTTACCCTGCTACACCTCTGAGCAGTCACTGTGGGAGCAGAGGACAAGGGTCAGGGCTCACCTCCACAACCTGGGCATCATTCAACCATTTGCTCAGCACCTTCTGGATAAGCTGGAAGACCTGCTGCAGCACCACCACCACCTGAAGACACAGGAAGAAGTGAAGTGCTTCTGCTATTGATCACTGTGACCCACTTGAGAAGGACTTGGTAGCAGGGAGGAGGGGAGCAGTTCAAACCTATTACCCCAGAATGCACACTGAAGACCCAGTGCATGGGTCACCTAGGGGAAGAAGTGGTTTGCTGAACTCTCTCATGAATGAAAAAGGAGGATATCCTGAATTCTAGGGATCATCTCAAAGGAAGCCTCAAACTGCAAAGCAGAGATATCACAAGTGCTTCATAAGGTTACAAAAACTTTGCAGACTTAAAAAAAAAAATCACCCCCTATCTCTGCTCTGTAAAACCAAGGCTATGGACTAGCCTCTGAAGAAAAGCAGATGTTATCTCCTCCAAATAGGCTTGAGGTAGGGAGCCCCAAGGAATGCACAGATGCAGGCTTAAGCTGCTCTGCCAGCTTACGGAGGAGTAGAGAGCAGACTGAGGTCCTGGGAGGTGAGGAAAGGCAAGATGATGACTACCATGTAAAGAAGCAGCTCTGTGGGATGACAGTGGCCCAGGTGTGGTCTAAAGCCAAGAGGCTAACTGAAACTGGGTTGGGGAGTTAAGCAAAGAGGCCACGATGCCCATGGCTTCCTTTTCTCCTGGAGAAATCCTGGAGGGAGTTCTGGGAATAGCAACCAAAGCAGTCTTTGTAAAGAACTTTACAATATGCAAACTACCTTCACTTAAGACCACATCTGCTATCCAGCACAGTTCTATGAATTGAGTAAGCCAGACATTTCAATGTTCTCAGTTTTTAATGGGAAGCTGAGGCTTGCCCCAGATCAAGCAGCTTCTAAGTGGTCACCCCAAAACCTGTGCCCAAGCTTATCACAAGACTTATCACACTGCTTTGTGACAATCTGAGCAACTTGAATTTCCTCTGCACTGGGAGCAACTTGAAGGCCAGAACTACTACATGTGGAGGATGTAATGAGCATCCTTAGTGCTCACAGGGGACAGTAAATGTTGAAGTAGAAGGCCCTACAGAGTTGGAGGTTGAACAGGGGCCCATAATAACATCACTTAAGGGTTGAAGGATATAACGTCAATGTCCCTCATGAGGCTGAGGAATCTCAATGACATCACCCTAATTGGGCTGGGGACAAGGACAACATCACACACAGAGTTGAGTGAGATAATGACATTGCTACCTACAGAGTGAGGCAATTATAGGTCATTCATGGAGTCAGAGGACCAAATATATCACCCCCACGGGGCAGGGAGAACAATGACAACATTACCCACAGAATTGAAGAGTGACAATGACATTCCCACAGGTGGGGGTGGGGGGATGGCAAAGACAATGTCACCCACGGGGTTGGGTCCCTGTGGCACTGGCAGCTTCCGAAGCTCAGGGCCTTCGTGATCATCCTCATGATGACTGATGTCCAATGTGGTGAAGAGGTTGGAGAGAAGCCCCAAGATGTGAACAATGGCCAGCTTGTTGGAGGGATTGGGCTGCAGGGAGAAGCAAACCAAGCTCCAGATCTCCTAGCCCCAGTTTGGTCCCCAGATCACTGAGCCCCAGCTCTAAGGGCCAGCTCCACCTTCACCCCTCATCAGCCACAGCGTACCAGTACTGCTCCCGGCCCCCAGAGCTCACTCACTATCTCCTCTGCCAGCTTCTCCAGTTGCTGGATATAGGGTGAGATAAGCGAGTGCAGGTTCTTAAGAATCTCCTCCACTTGAAGAGCTGACAGCAGGAAGCCCAGCGCCTGCATCAGCCACATGCACTGGCTTGTCTGTGGGGCAGAACATGGATGGTCAGTCCTGGCCACATCTAGTTGTGGGGTAAGAAGGAAAACAGGCCTCTTGGGAGAAGAAAAACACAGAGAATAAGGGGTAAGAGGAAGGGGAAGGCCAAAAAACAGGATTTCAGGGATAAGAGATTCCCACAAGACCCCCAAGGAGACCCCTAGAAACTTCTGAGTCGCACCTTGTGGATCTGTTTCATCAGCACATCCTGCGGGGGAGAAAGAAGGAATGTAGTATCAGCACAGTGCAGAGTGTGCTCTGAAGCTCAGTACCATCCAGGGCCCCTGCATACCTGGGACACGGCCACAATGTTGGCAGCATAGGGAGGCAGGTCATACTTGCACTCTCGGCAGATCTTCTTGAGGGTAGACACAGAAGAGACAGAGAGCTCAGGATTGCCTAGGGCATGCAGTACCAGGGGCAGAACACTGTTGATCATGACGGGGTGGTCAGCCAGCCATTCAGACAGAGCTCCTGGAGGAAGGAGGGAGACAGAAGGATCTTTGAGGCAGGCCAGACTGGCTTTGTACCATGTCTCTGAGGCAAGCAGAGTTCCTGGCAGGGTCAAGTTGCAGCCCTAGCACAGAGCACTGCTCCATTCAGAGGACATATGCATGTGCATGCTCAAACATGAGCCTTACAGCTGAGAAGCAGGGAGAGGTTACTCAACAGAAGCCCAGTACTGCTGTTTCACAGTGAGACAGTAAACTAGCCTCACTGAATTCAGCTCAGTGTGCCATCAGATGGACCCCCTAGACCTGCCAGGACAGTCAGTTTGTTACAACACTGATTGTGTGTAGGCACATGGCTCTCCCATTCTGGATAGAATCCAGCATGCTGGCTGTGGCCGGGGTGGGGTGCTGTGGCTCTGGGAATATGGTCATGGGTGTGTGCCAGGTCTCACCAATGGTGAACATGACAGTGTCTGCCAGCTGCACGTTGCTGATGCTGATCCGTGGGATGAGGCCAATGAGCCCAGGCACCACATCAGAATAGTTGACGTCAATGGTCTCTGCGATGGATTGGAAGCCGTAGAGGAGGGCCTCTGTGTGCTGGGGAAAGAGGGTGCCACTGGCTTGGATGAGGAGGAGGGTGTGACAGGTCTGGGAGGGCTGAGGGAATCAGGCTTGGGAGGTACCTGCCAGGAGTAGGGCTCCTCTGAGCTGGTGAGCAAACGACCCAGCTTGTCATAGAGGTTGCTGAGCAGCTCGGCCCCCAACATCTCATAGACATACATGAGCGTGTCTGAGATGTCCACCCTGAGAA
The DNA here is from genome assembly GCF_043159975.1 of Macaca nemestrina. Lineage (NCBI taxonomy): Eukaryota > Metazoa > Chordata > Mammalia > Primates > Cercopithecidae > Macaca > Macaca nemestrina. The sequence continues at coordinate 189,745,314 of NC_092125.1, forward strand.
GCAGATGAAGGCCTTTTATACTGCCTGGATCCTGACCCTGGATCCTGCCCCCAAGCCCAGGAGCCTACCCCAGTACCCCCACAACTCTGCAACAATGCCTAGAAAACAGAGAAAGGAGCCCCAAAATTCAGAAAGCCTGGCCTTGGGCCCCTTCCCTCATTGCCTTCATTATTTCTGGACTCCATTTTAGAGGAGCTGGCCTGCTACCATCACCTGTAAATTCGGAACTGCTCCTTCTCGTCTGAGGACCAGAATCCATATTCCTCATCAGAAGGGAACTGGGCCTTGTGCAGAAGCACATCCACCAGCTGGAAGTAGACTGGCCGGTACACCTGCTGGTATACAGCCTGCTTCTCTGCCTCAAAGGATAGAATATCATCCTGAGAGAGCCAGGGAAGACAATTAGCCACCTCACCAGCAGCCATAGAAGCCCATGATCCACCTTCTTCCACCACAGCCCAGTCCTACTGGAGGTCACACAGACACACCTGCAGCGTGTACCAGAAGGTGAGGGTTAGGGAGCTGGTGGTCTCATTGACAGGATAGTGGCCAGGGATGCCTGTGCAGAACATAATCATGTTGACAAGTGCCAGGAAACTCTGCCAGTGCTCTACTTGGTCCAGCAAGGCCCTGGGGAGGAGGAGACACAGTCAGGTCATTCTACCTCTCCAGGGACTTCCATAACCCCACCTCTTAGAGGGCCCTACTATCCCACCCCCAGCTGCTCCACCCCTTACCGGGAGTGGTTCTCGCCCAGGGCCACAGCGATGCGACAGATGCCATGGGAGGTCTCCATGTCCCCGTTCTGCACTGCCTGCCGCAGTTGTTCCTGCAGACCCAGCACCAGCGGGATGAGCTTCAGGAGCGTGTTCACGTACCTAGAGGCATGAGGTAAGAAAATCCATCAGAGCTCTCTGCTCACCCCCACACTGGCTTTAAGAGAAAGGCATAATCTCCTTGTCTTCCTTCAAAGCTCCCCTCCCCTTATTAAATCCTAAGCAAAACAAGGGTCAGGGTCTACATGGCAGATTTGATGTTCCCTGTGTTGGGAAGAACCTTAGGTCAGAGCCCCCAGAACTCTGAGAGGGAAGTATGAGAAGGCTGGTATTATGGGTTGAATTGTGTTCTCCAGGTGGACTGCGAGCTGATTCCAGAATGGGTGAAGATTTTGTTTTTTGAGATGGGGTTTTGCTATGTTACCCAGGCTGGTCTCGAACTCCTGAGCTCAAGAGACTCGGTCTCCTGCTCAGCCTCTGGAGTAGCTGGGATTACAGGTGTGAGCCACCACGTCCAGCTAGGTTACAACTTCTGGGGAGGTTGAGATGAAGTGAATATATTTTGCATGTGGTGATAACATGAAGTTTGGGGCGCCAGAGGGCAGACTCGCATGGGTCAAATTATGTCCCCACAAAAAAGATACGTTTTTTGATAAATCCTAATCCCCAGTACCTCAAAATGTGGCCTTATTTAGAAATAAGATAATTGCAGATGAGGTTATACTGGAGTAGGATGGACCTGAACTCCAATATGACTGGTGTTCTTATAAGAAGACATCCATGTGAAGACAGAGACATACAGGGAGAATGCCACATGAGGACTAAAGTAGAGAGTGGAGTGATGCAGCTGGAAGCCAGAGAACACTGAAGACTGCCAGCAAACCACAGAGCTAGCAAGAGGCAAGGACGGAGTCTCCTACAGGTTTCAGAAGGAGCTCAGCCTTGCCAACACCTTGATTTCAGACTTCTAGCCTCCACAATTGTGAGACAATGAATTTGTTTGGTTTTAAAGCCACCTAGTTTGTGGTACTTTGTTATGGTAGCCCTAGGAAACTGATACAGTCTGGCAGGGGTGATTGAACAAGAGTGGGAGACAGAAGAGTAAACACAGGCTCAGAAGCCCTGATTAAAAAAAAAAAAAAAAAAAAAAAGATTTTGGAAGGCAGCAACAGCTCATGAGAGCATCAACCCCTGCCATCCACTCTACTCTCTACCACCAAATCCCAACTCTTCAGGAGTCTGGTGGCAGCACGGAGGGAGAGAAGTAGATAATGAACTCAGAGCTAAGAGGCCAAACAGACAGGATTTGACGACTGACTGGATATGAGGAAGGCGAAGAATAAAGGCAACTCTCAGGTCACTGGTTAAACAACTAAATAGATGGTGGAGCTATTTACTGAGACCTGTGGGGTGAGGAATGGGGAATAGCAACACCTTTAATGGGAGGTGGAAGGTGATAAGCTCAGTCTTAGATAAGTTGATTCACAGACACCTGATAGGTTATGCAGGTAGAAGCATCTAGAAAGAGTTGGATATAAAACCCTGGAACCCAGCATAGAGGTTAGAGCAAAAGCCATAGATTTGAGAGTCATCAGCTAACAGCTGGTAATTGAAGCTACGGGAGTAGATGAAAATTGCCCAGGGAGAATGTGTTGAATGAGAAAAAAAAATAAGAGGGTCCAGATCAGAGCCCTGAAACACAACGATCTCTAAAGGAGAAGGATAGATAGCCCAGTATACAAAGGGGACTGAGAGAAGCCTGGCTCAGCCCACTGGATCCCTCTTCAGCACCTTGGTCTGTGGAGATGAGACTAAGCAGAGGAAGCCACGCTCTAACAGTAGGGATCAGGTGCTTGGGACCCCTCTGTTGTCAATCATAATGTCACCATAGCAATCTATTTTAGGGAGTGGGGGACTGAGGATCCCAGAAGGAGTTCTATCTGGACTTGCCCCAAGCAGGTTGCTAGGCAGTAGCCTCATATCCTTGGTGGGAGGATGAGAATGACAAAAAGAGGCAACCAGCCCAGGGACATCGGCCTCCCTCTCCACATCCCCATTCTGGTAGGAAAAGTCATCCATGCCAGGATATCCCCAGCCCAGAGACAGCCCCAGGGGGTGCTGCCTGGAGATGGCTGGGATAGCTTCAGTCTCCTGACCCTGACACGGGCTGCACCACCAGACAATGGGCATTTTCAGGCCAGACTCTGGCACAAAGACAAGGGGCAGGGCCAAGGCTATGGCCCACAAGCTCCTCAGCAACTGAGATGGGTGCAGGAGGTAGCGCTCTACCCCCATAGCATCTCCACTGTATTCTAAGGCTCCTTCCTCCACCTGCCAAAGTTTATGCAGACGGCAGATACTCAGTGAAGGTTCTTAATGTGTCTCATCTGAGCCTCATAATAGAACAAATCAAGGATAATACAGCCTCAAAGGGCTCAGAGTATCATATCACTCAAGGTCATACAACTTAGAAGCAGAATCCAGGTTGAAACTTCCCCTTAAACTGCTACAGGTCTGCTTTTCTTTCAGGGCCCAACCAGGATTTCCCCAAAGGATCTATGTGCATCTCAGCCCATATCTCCAGTGCTAACTGATGGGAGCCCCCAACAGCCTGCCTAATTCACTTTCCCTCCCTCCCTAACTCCCAAGGAAAAGCTTTTCCAGCATTAAAAACATATTTCTGGAAAAAAAATACATTTCAAAGGAGAGAGCCAGGAAGCAGCAGCAGCTGTGGAGGAGCAAGAAAAGGGTGACTTGAGTGCAAGCTTAGCTAAGGGGAGGGCCAATGTCAGGACACCTGGGGAAGGCGTGCCTGGATGACCCAGGAGTCAAAGCCACTGAAGGTGACTTTCACAAGCCAAAGCTGGGAAACTAGACTGGGTAGAGCAAAGACCAGGCTCGGATTCTGGGTTGGATGCAGCTCACCCATGGGAAGAAGTTCCTGCATAGATTTCCTACCACCTGAGCACCTGTGTCTGCGACCTGTGAGTGGACAGAAGAACAAGTCTGAGGTCCCAGAGGTTTCTAGGTTTGGGGGAAGGAGACAGGGAGGATGTCTTTACGACCACAGCTGAGGCTGGGTTCAAGAGGCCTGGCTCCAATCGGTCAGTTCAAGTAGCTGAGGCAGGGCTGCTGGGACTCCTCCGCTGCTGCTCACACGGAGCTCAGCCCAGACCTGCAATTAGAGCTTCACTTCAGGAGCAGAGCTGAGAAAATGGGGAGAGTTGCTAAGCAACCAAGGGGCTGCAGCCAATGGGCGCCAAGGAGGCTGTGGGTTACCTCACTGGCTCCTTGCTCGCTCATTCGTTCAGAGGAGAAGGGGCATCAATTACCTGCCAAAGCCCTTGAGACTGGCTGGGCGGGTAAACTTGGGTGTATCCAAGGACACCTCACATCACCCACACACTTGCCCTGATCTGTTTCCCTTAGTCACCAACTGTCGGAGCCCACCCAGCACTTGAGCTTCAGGCTGCCAAGAGAGGCCTTGATCTGGGACTAGGTATCCACCTTAAGCTGGAAAGCCTGGGAAGCCGGGGGATAGGTATCATAATAACTGCCAACACAATAATGAAACCAAATACTGGCAACTGCTGTTTACGGAGTACATAGGAACCATGCTAAAAGCTTCACGTTCTCTTATTTAATCCTCATACCGAAACAATCTTTTATTTTTTAAAATCAACCCCAATGTTTAAAAGTTTTAAAAGGCAGTCGTTAAGCACATTATCTATGTGTGTATGTGTGCGTGTGTGTGTGCATATACATATATATACACATACATACACACACACACACATATATGAGAAACCAACTCCTTTTCAAATTTAGCCACTGAACAATTAGGCCCACTTTCTATCGCATGATTCCGGTTCTACTTCTTATGACCAATTCTAAAAGTAAACGGCCTTAATCCATTTAATAGTAACTATGTTTCTCTTTTAAAAAATAAACAGTTGGCCAGGCATGGTGGCTCATGCCTGTAATCCCAGTACTTTGAGAGGCCGAGGCAGGTGTATTACCTGAGGTCAGGAGTTCAAGACCAGCCTGGCCAACATGGCAAAAACCCGTTTCTACTAAAAATGCAAAAATTAGCCAGGTGTGGTGATGCACGCCTGTAATCCCAGCTACTCTGGAGGCTGAGGCAAGAGAATCGCTTGAACCTGGGAGGCGGAGGCTGCAGTGAGCCGAGATTGTGCCACTGCACACCAGCCTGGGCAACATAGTGAGACTCTGTCTCAAAATAAATAAATAAATAAACAGTTACCATTAACCATTAACAGTTACCATTACCATCACATAAAGTATAAACGAAGAACATACACACACAGTTCCCATTTTAAAACATGTAACGTATGAATAACCCAAACGTACAAATGCATGCTGCTGACCATCCCAACCCCAGCAGAGACCACAAAAGAACTCCCATTACTCAAGGAGTCAAAATACTCTTTACCGAACACCAGGGGCAGGACTTATGCACATTATCCTATTTAAACCTTTACAACTCTGTGGGGTTGATATGATCATCCCCATTTTATTGATGAGGAAACTGAGGCTTAGGAATGGTTTATCCAAGATTTCAGATCTAATAAGTGAACATTCTGGGATTCAAATTTAGATGTGACTAATGCCAAGACTTGAGTCGTTAGCCACTGTCCATGAAATCTCTTTCAATGGTTTTCCCTTCCAATTCTGCCAAGGGTCCCAAAGCCCCATCTCTGAAATGTCAGTGTCAGGGCCTCCAAACTCACTTTTTCTAATCCAGCTCATACCAAAAGTCTCAGTAGGCCATTTTCTCTGCTTAAAATCCTTCAATATCTTTATATCATCTTCAGGATGAAGATCAAAATCTTAAACTTGGCCAAGGTCCTGCATGATCTGGGCCCAGGTCTCCTATAACTCTGGCCCTTAAATCCTGCTGTCTAATCACACCTAATGATTTACAGATCACCAGGCCCTCTGGGCTTTCACTCTTCCCTTGCTTGGGCTCTTCCATCTGTCTGGAATGTCCTCCCTATCCATCACTTCCATCTGGCTAACTCTTACACAGCTGGGTTGTCACTTCCTCTGGGAATCCTTTCATAGCCCTCAGACTCAGTGAAAGCCTCCTCTGGGTTCTTGAAGGCCCCTGCATTCTCCATCAGAGGATTCATCATGTTGATTGTACTTGCCATTCATGTGTCCACTAGACTGTGAGCTCCGGAGAGACTGAAGCTAAAGGATTTGTCTCTGTGCTCCCAGAGCTCAGCACAAGGCCCAAAACAGGACATGCTCAATGAACATTTGCAAAACAAACACTTCACTACACTCACTTCTTTAGGGCCCTTGAATATATCATGATGCTGCCCACAAGTCTTTGCAGCTGCTGTGGTTCCTAAAGCCTAGAACACTCCACCCTCCTCCCCCAATCCCTTCCATCCCCACCCCTCCTAACTCAGGCAACTCCTACTTTCCTCCATTCAAAAAACATCAGATGCTACCATGTGCCAAGCACAATGTGACAAAGTAAAATGACAGAGTCCCTGTCCTCACAGAGGTGAGAGAAATCATGTTATGGGCTAAGAAGGAAAAATACTGGGAGCTCTGAGGTAACATAAGAGAGAAGATCAAACTTAGCCTTAAGAATCCATTGAGGACTTCCCTATGCTTAAGCTGAGGCAAGGTGTCAAGTACATGTGATGAGCCAGAGGCTGAAAGGAACATGGGACATTCAAGGAATTAAAGAAACTGTGTGAGAGTGTAGAGAGCAAGGAGAGTAGCATGAGATGAGGCCGGTGATGCCACACTGTGCAGCACCTTTATGAGTCACATTAAGGATTCCGAGCTTTAACCTAAGAGCACTGAGACGCCACTGAAGGCTTCTGATCAGAAAGATTAGATCCCCATTTTCAAAAGATCACTCTGGCTGCTGGGACAATGAAGGGTATAAGAGTGAGGACAAGCTCTACAGTAATCTGGGGAGAGAGACGATGACAGCTTGGACTAAGGTGGTAGCAATGGAAATGGAAAAAAAAATAGATTTGCAATGTGGTCAGGAGGAGAACAGCCAGGACTTGGTGACTAGTTGAGAGAAGGAAAAGAGAGTCAAATATTTTAATTGAATAACTGATAATTAGTTGTTTAATGTCTGCCTCCCTGTCTGAACCATGAGGACAGGGACCATGTCTTCTTTGGTTCCTTGCTGTATCTCCAGCATAGGACCAGGTATCAGTACACATTCAATTAATGTTCATTGAACAGATGGATGGATGGATGTGTGGCTGGCCAAAGAGGCTGTCTTCTGCGCGGGTGGGGACTAGCTCACCTCTGGGCATCAGGCTGTGAGATGGCATTCACAATGGCCTCCACACTGCTGTCGAAGAGCTCCGAGTCCTGCAGAGCAGCGAAGGCAGCCTGAATGAGCGCCTCACAGTCCTGCAGTGGCACCTCCAGCTGCACCCAGCTGGAGAAACACTTGAGCACCTTCTGACGCACACAGCTGGGTGAGCTGGGCTGCTGTAGTAGTTGCTCCAGCAGCGGGAAGACAGCCCCACATTCCACCGCCAGGCTGGTCCGCACCAGGCCTTTGCGGTACTGGGGTAGGCGGCTGGTCTGGAACTCCTCAGGCAGCACTGTCAGTAGCTCTAGCAGGGCTAGGCAGCGACCCTGGCCATCCACTGGTGAGTCCTCAGCCTGGAAGAGTCGTACCATATCTGCCACAGCACATGGCCAAGCGTCAGGCATCATGCTGAGAGCCAGTGAGGCCAGTGCCACGCACAGCCGAGTCAGTACAATCTTGGAGCCACTGGCAAAGCGGGTGATCTGGGTGAAGAGCTGTGCCTTTAGGCTTTCATACTGGTCAGTGGGGATGTCACTCCAGTAGCGAGAGATCTTGATGTGAAGAGCACTGGCCCCAAAGTACTGGATCTCTGGTACCTTGTCAGGTTGCAGTAGCTGCCAGCTGAAGTGCCAGGCCTGTGGGGAGACCTGGGCCTGCATCAGCCACTTCTGAGCCAGGTTCTTGTTCTCAATGTTGGGGTCATAGTAGAGCTGGTGCAGCGCCTGCAGGACAGCACAGGACTGAACAGGTGCTGGCCACTCTGGATCCTGCCAGAGCCCAGAACAGAGGTGTGACTTGGTCCTGCAAGGGTGCTCCCTCTCCCTGACTGGGTGGCTGAGCAGGGAGAGCTCAGGGCTCTGCAGTGTTTCCTGGGCCTGGGGTCCTGCTGATATCTTGAGAGCCTGAACCTTGTTCATGCTCTACCATATCCTCTTCTCCTTATAGCAAAACATTATGGGTTCAGAGAGGGAATCTCCACAGGAAAGCGAAAAAAGAGGAAGCTGATCTCCCCAAAGGGGAGGCACTTGAGGGCAAAGCCCAGGTGGAAGGAACAGCTTCGCAGGGATGAAGCTAAGTCTGAGAAGGGCATGGAACAGCTTGAGGGGACTTGACCCTCCCAGGCACAGCTGCTCCCATCCACTCCAACAGCTCCTTTCAGCTCCCCCAGGATCATCCCTAGGTCACTCCAGATGCTGGCACCAAAGCCAGTGTGAAATCAGAGCAGGACTAAGACTTTTTCCAGGCAGCCCTGGGGCACAGATATACTGGAGGGGAGGGTGAGAACACTCCTCAGAGGGCACATGTCCAACCAACTGATCCAGAGAAGCCTTGGCCATAGCTGCAGCCCTGGCAAACACCTCGCCTAGTGCTCTCCACTAGCAGAATCCCCAGGGTCTCAATTCCAATGGGACTTTATCAAGTAAGAAAACAGTGAGATTTATCTCCCAATAGCACATGGAACAGTGCGCCACCATGCCAACACTGCCCTGCTCCAAGGGGTGGGAGAGTGTGGCCAGGACCCTGACCCTTAATCAGGCTCCATCCAAGTAGGCTTAGCTCTATTCGTACCCCTGACAGCCAGTTATGGCCATTGGCCCTTGTTTGGCCCCTCAGGGATGCCAAAGCAGACAGAAGAGATGCATCCTCATTATTTGTTATGGCAAACAGGGTTAAGGATAACAAGTGAGCATCTGCAATCATTCCCTGCTTTCAAGTAAGGGAGCCCTATCTCCCCATTCATCCCAGGGTGTATGCATTCCTGCATTTCAGGTTGTAGGGAGCAGATACAAAAAAGAACTAAAGAGGCAGTTCAGAAAGATGGGCTGGGCAGTGGGGGAGCCTGGGAGGGCCATGGCAGGGAGCTATGTGGGCAGGTGAGTAGGGAGGAGCCCTGTAAGGCTCCCAGCTGGGCCAGGACCCTTGGACTCAGCACAAAACAAAGGGAGACAGCCCCAGGCCTGCCTGCTCAGGACTGGTCTGGCTTCCATCCAATAAAGGAAGGACCCTTCTTCAAAGAGTCGAAACAACCCAGATTGTTTTAGTTCCAGATCATTTTCTGAGCCCTTGGCTCAACAAAATCAGGTCCAGGATGGTTTGGCATCAGGATAATTCCAGGAGACTGAGCTGCAGGTCTCCTGGGTTCCCAGTTTCCTACTGCACTGCTCATGCAGTTCCCATGGAGCTGGAAAATAGCCAGTCTGGATGGGAGGCTAAGTCACAGCACCCTGAAGGGACCATCCCAAGACCCTAGAGTATCTGTCCACAGGGGACCTGCCTGTAAGGAAAGACAAAAATAGCCCATTAGGGCACTGCAATACTGCCTGCCCAGATAGACAGCAAATGCCAGGTGCTCTGGGGGCACCATACCAGCGGGCACCCAGCCCAGGCCTGAGCTCTGCCATTAGTGACAGTCCCCAGAACTTCTGCTCTGTCACTGGAGTGCCCACCCCAGAGCCCTCATACCTTCTCCACGTTCTCCACAGTGAAGTCCAAGGCTGGTGCTGCTCCAGCCCCTGCAGCCCCCGGCTGCTCCTCCCGCCGCTCCATCTTTGCTCCCTCCCTGGCAGGGAGGTGGGCCCTGATCTGTCTCCTGCCCCAGCCCCTTGGCTGCTGGCCCCCTGCTAGACCCCGGCTTGGGTGCCCAGGGAGTGGTGGGGTGAGGGGGAGCCCAGGGCGGGCATGGCTGCCGAGGCCTCCCCACCTCGTTTGGGGGTGGGAGGCTTGCCAGAGGCCAAAAGGGGTGCTCTTAGGAGACCCAATGAAAGGGACTCCGAGGAGGGAGCCGTCAATGAGGAGCTCTCAGGCAGGGATCCTAGTGGTAGGTAACAGCTCTGTCCCCAGAATCTGTGTGGAGGGAGTCACTGGGGAGGCAGGCCTGCGGGGGAAACCAAGTCCCTGGCTCTTGAGGGGTCACAAGGTCGATGGCCTGTACCCACAACACCCCCGCCTGGGTGAGCTCTCGGGTGCTATGAAGAGGTCATGGGGCTGGAGGGTCACGGGGGAGAGAGCCCTTCGTGGTTACGGAGGCGTCCGACGAAGCGCGGAGATGCAGCTCCGCGAGTCTGGGGCGAAGAGTCCGTGGAGTTGAGGGGCTGTGGCAGGTCCCTTCCGTTCGGCCTGGCCCGCGCTGTTCTCACCGCCCCGCTACAGCCCAGCTACCGCCGCTGCCTCCGCCCCAGTGACTGACAGACAAGCCCGCCCGGCCGGGACGGGGCAGGGACCTCGGCAAGGCGCGGGCTGCCCCGAGCGCCTGTCCCCGGCACCGCAACTCAGGCCCCCAGTCTCGCCAGTTCTGGCTCGGCACGGCCCAGCACCGCCCGGCACGGCCCAGCGGAACTGCGCGGAAACTCATTCCGGGTCTTTAGCCCTGTCCTCGCGCCAGTCCGCGCTCCCCTGAGCAGGCGGTGGAGCGGCACGCCGCCCCAGGCCCCCGCAGAGTCTAGGCCCCGCCGCTGTTCACCCTGGGAAATGTAGTCCATGTTGCGCCTAGCCGGAAGGCGGCGCCCTGCGGAGGAGGCCGGGAGCACGTGGGTTGGGGACCTGCAGAGCCCCGCCTGTCCTCGGCCTACCGCGGCCAGCAGGCATTCCGGGTCAGACCGGCGCGGGGCGCTGCGGCCCAACTGCTTAGTAGGAGAACGTGACTCGAGGGGCCCGAGGACGGAGGTGGGAGCCCGGGCTAGAGGGTGGAGGCTGGGGAGGTTGCCTGGTGACTCTGGCGCTCCGCTGCGAGGGCATCCTCCGGCCCAGCAAAGGTGCAGCCTGGGAAGAAGGCGTCAGCACCACCCAGAGAAGAGGAGAGGGGACTTGGCACGCCTCAGGAAGGAAAAAAGGAAGGCTCTTGGGACCACCCAATAAGCAACCGGGAAACCACATACCATGGACAGTGCTCGGGGAATTTCGTAAGGGTTTTGGAAGTAACTTTATGTGTAACTAGAATAAGAGTAGCTTACATTTAAGTGCTAGGAGCAGGACTTTGCATACCTTAGGTTCAGTTTTCTTAGTAGCTCTGAGCTGGGTATTTTTATTCATCGTTTTCAGATGAGATGAGGAAATCGAGCTTGGGGAAAGTTAGGCTTATCCTGCCCTTGGCACAAAGACAGGGTGGCAGACCCTGCCATAGGTCTGGTCTGCCACAGGCCCCGGTAGTTCCTGCCTCTCAGCCCTCCAGTTGTATTTTATTGTTTATTAACTCCTGCCAGCTACCCTAGCAGGGAAGAGGAAAAAAATTAAAAGTGCAAAGAGCTCTGTAGTTTTGTTCAAGTGGAGGAAGCTGGCATTGACAGCAGCCGCTGAGGCCTGAGAAGGTCCATGAAGGCTTCCCTGAGAAGAGAAACTTGATCTGAGCTTGAAGAATAGAGAGCCTGGGAAGGAGAGGGGCTCATTTAGCTGGTAAGCAAAATCCAGTGGGACTCTTAAGTCATTCAGCAAGGCTGAATGAATAGCAAGTAGGCCGGGCGCGGTGGCTCATGCCTGTAATCCCAGCACTTTAGGAGGCCGAGGCGGGCAGATCACGAGGTCAGGAGATCGAGACCATCCTGGCTAACACAGTGAAACCCCGTCTCTACTAAAAATACAAAAAATTAGCCTGGCCTGGTGGCGGGCACCTGTAGTCCCAGCTACTTGGGAGGCTGAGGCAGGAGAATGGTGTGAACCCAGGAGGCGGAGCTTGAAGTGAGCTGAGCTCGTGCCACTGCACTCCAGCCTGGGCGACAGAGCGAGACTCTGTCTCAAAAAAAAAAAAAAAAAAAAAGAAAGAATAGCAAGTAATTTATATTCATTTAAAGGGAATATATGTGGGGTGGGGAAGGGTGTGAGTAACAGAGATGAGGTTGGAAAGACAAGTTGGTAGCAATAGATTCTTATAGGAGTTTGGACATTATCCTAAGTGCAATATGAAACCATGATGGGGTTTCAAGTGAGCTATGATGATTACATTTGCATTTAGAAAAATCTGTCTGCAATATGAAAGACAAATTGAAGGAAGAAAAAGAGGAAGGAGAATTTGGAAGGAGGAAATAGAAAGCCAAAATAAAGTAACTGATTCCAGGCCTGTGCCTAGGGTGGGAAAGACCTTGGGCCTGGTGCTCCTGGCAGTTTCACTGGTGGAGGTGGTGGTGGGCAGGGGAGATGGTGTTGGGAGTGGGGTTTAAGTGTACACATTCTGGACTTAGTCCTGAGTTCAAAACCTGTTTGTGCCTCTTTCTAGCAATGAGACCTTAGCTTCTTCTGAAACTCATTTTAGTTAAGGGGGTTTTAGGGGTGGGGAGCTCAGCCCAGAGACCACACCTTTGTCAGTATGTGTTTTCTTCCTGCTTCCTATCCAGGGCTCCTCCTCACCCCTGGGGATTCCAGGGATCTGGCAGAGAAAGAAGCCCAGTCTCACCAGCAATGAGTCCTGAACATCCTTTGCAAACACTACTTAGGACAGATGGACTGAAGTAGGCCCTGGGGAGAGTTGGGGGCATTTCCAGAGGCCAGACCAAAGGTGATCTCCAGGAGATTTGGATGTTAGTGCAGGACAGCTTAGAGCCAAGTGGCGGATAAGTCTTTGGGAGCCAGAAGGGCTCTTCTCTAAGGAAGAATTGTAGACCTATAGAGGCAAGAACCTGTGGCAACCCTGGGAGGGGTCTTCAGATTCAGGAGGGAACATCCCAAAACTCAGCAGATGGGGAGAGGGAGCTTTTGTTGGTCAACTGGAACCACTACCAATCCATGTTCATGTCAAATTAAATGATGACTTTGAAGTTTTTCAGCCTGCCAAAATCATGTGAATTTGGTCTGCAAAACCAGACGACTGCCTGCTTGTAGTTAAGAATTCTAGGCCGGGCGCGGTGGCTCAAGCCTGTAATCCCAGCACTTTGGGAGGCCGAGATGCGCGGATCACGAGGTCAGGAGATCGAGACCATCCTGGCTAACACGGTGAAACCCCGTCTCTACTAAAAAATACTAAAAAACTTGGCGGGCGCCTGTAGTCCCAGCTACTCGGGAGGCTGAGGCAGGAGAATGGCGTAAACCCGGGAGGCGGAGCTTGCAGTGAGCTGAGATCCGGCCACTGTACTCCAGCCTGGGCGGCAGAGCAAGACTCCGTCTCAAAAAAAAAAAAAAAAAAAAGATTTCTCAGGGGGAGGCTGGGTGCAGTGGCTCACGCCACCAGCACTTTGGGAGGCCGAGGCAAGCGGATCACGAGGTCAGGAGTTCGAGACCAGCCTGGCCAACATGGTGAAACCCTGTCTCTATTAATAATGCAAAAATTACCCTGGTGTGGTGGCAGACACCTGTAGTCCCAGCTACTTGGGAGGCTGAGGCAGGAGAATCTCTTGAACCCGGGAGGTGGAGGTTGCAGTGAGCTGAGATCACATCATTGCATTGCAGCCTGGGCAACAGAGCAAGACTGTCTCACAAAAAAAAAAAAAAAAAAAAGAATTATCAGGGGGAGATTATTCCCCCTTCTCCGTACCAAGGTTGGATGCAGGCAGTTTTCTTTGTAGTCCCCTGGTTTGAGGGAGAGAGTTAAGTCAGACAGGGGCAGGTTTCTTTCTAATTCCCCCTCACAGTGTGGGCATACACTGGCCTTTGAGGTCCTGGCCTTATGGAGAAGTTTCTAAACAGACTCCCCATGGTGAGGGGGCCCTGGGCTTTGTCTTTCTCATAAGCTCAGGGACACCTTGAAAACCAATGATCAGGTTCACTGGGTTCGGCAACTGCCCTCAAGATGAAAGCCAATGATAGAGCTTTGCTTACCTTTGTAGCTTCTTGCTTTCATTTATTTTTTTGGCCTCAGCGCATTTCTTATGTTTTTGCCAGCTTACGGATGCATTTAATTTTAAAGACAGATAGTCTAATATTTAAAGTTGTTTTCAGCAGGAAGTTTAGCCCAAGTCCTTAGGCTACCATGTTGCAAGAAAACCTAATGGGAAGCTTTCGGCTCTGCTGCAGCTTGATTTGTGTGCTGCATCTGGCCCTGTTGGCCACTCCCTCAGCTCTTCTGTTTGGTTTTGTTTGTCCTGACACTCTGACCACTCCTGTTTGGTTTCCTTCACTGGCCTGTCCCTGTTCCTCCCCCTGCTCCTTGAATGTTGGTTCTCCTTAGTCTCTGCTTCTTGTCTTAGGCCTCATTATCTCACCACTCCCCTGGCTTCAAGCTGTGACTCCTTGGATTTCTCCAGCCCAGACTGTCCTGAGTTTCAAACCTGCATATTCAGCTGCCTCCTGGCCCTCTGAAGTTGCCACAGCACCTGAAGTTGAACATGTACAAAACTGAACTCACATTTTCCCCACATCTTAACCCTATCACATACTAAAATACTACATCCCCTGGGTTCCGTACCAGTCCCCAAAGGTAGACACCTGGAAACCATTTCTTAGCAAGCCCTCACCTCTCTTATTGCCCCTCACATCTCTTCTGTCCTTGCACATTGCTTCTGCCCTAACTCAAGGTACCTGTGCTTGTTGCCTGAACAGCTCTAACTATGGCAGCTCTAGCTGGCTCCCACCTTGCCTCTTCCATCCATACTAGACACAGAAGCCAGTGATCCATCTGAAACACATCTCTAACCAAGCCCACTTAAAACCCTTCAGTGGCTCCTTTCAGAGCAAAGGCCGAGCTCCTTGGTATAACATTCAAAGCCCTTTGTGATCTCTCCAGCCTTTTGTCTTGATGGAGACCCTCCCCAAGTCCACTGGAAGCTGCTGGCAATCCTGGGAGCACACCAGGCTGTTTCACACTTCCCTGTCTTTGTTCATACTACTTCCTCGGCTGAGAAGGCTCTGTGTCATTCTGGATGCCATCAGGAGAGAGACACCACACAGTCAGCATGCAGGGAAAGTTTAATGTAAGAATTTTGAACTGTAGGCCGGGCGCGGTGGCTCACACCTGTAATCCCAGCACTTTGGGAGGCCGAGGCGGGTGGATCACAAGGTCAGGAGATCGAGACCACGGTGAAACCCCGTCTCTACTAAAAATACAAAAAATTAGCCGGGCGCGGTTGTGGGCGCCTGTAGTCCCAGCTACTCGGGAGGCTGAGGCAGGAGAATGGCGTGAACCCGGGAGGCGGAGCTTGCAGTGAGCCGAGATCGCGCCACTGCACTCCAGCCTGGGCGACAGAGCTAGACTCCGTCTCAAAAAAAAAAAAAAAAAAAAAAAAAAAAAAAAGAATTTTGAACTGTAACAGGGAATTGAAGCTGTGATGAACTGGCTAGTAAAAAGTAAAAAAAAAAAAAAAAAAAAAAAAAATCTAAAGAATATAGGACTAGCAGAGTCTTCAGGCTGAGATGGAGAGCCCAAGGAAGAGGCCCTCACCTCTCTACTCCATTCCTGTCCAGGGCTGAGGAGAACCACAACATGCAGGACAGGACATGGCCACAACAAACAGTGTAAATGTAGAAGTGAGAGGAAATAAAGGCAATCAGCAGTAACCAGTTTGGGTCCCATGCGTCCCATCCACCCTCTAACCCACCCTGTGCAAACACACTCGTTTTTCAAGACTCAGTTCAAATATCACCTTTTCCACAAAGACTTTTCCTCTTCTGCATCTATCTAGGAAAAAACTGATTGTTCTTCCTTTGTGATTGTAGATTCTTCCCCCTCCTTGACACACATACCTATAACCTCAGTCATACTTCTACTGGGGTACTTGTTTACCCCCACCTAGGCTTGCCAGAAAAAATCAGGACAGTTATTTTTTTTCTGAGATGGAGTCTTGCTCTGTCACCCAGGCTGGAGTGCAGTGGCACAGCTCACTGCAACCTCTGCCTCCTGGGTTCAAGCAGTTCTTCTGCCTCGGCCTCACTGAGTAACTGGGACTACAGGCATGCACGCTACTATCCCCGGCTAATTTTGTATTTTTAGTAGAGATGGGGTTTCACCATATTGGCTAGGCTGGTCTCGAACTTCTGACCTTGTGATTCGCCCACCTTGGCCTCCCATAGTGCTAGGATTACAGGTGTGAGCCACCGCACCTGGCCACCTATTTAATTTTGAATATCAGATCAACAACAATTTTTTTCGAGACGGAGTCTCACGCTGTCACCCAGGCTGGAGCGCAGTGGTGCTATCTCAGCTCACTGCAACCTCCGCCTCCCGGGTTCATGCCGTTCTCCTGCCTCAGCCTCCTGAGTAGCTGGGACTACAGGCGCCCACCACCATGCCCGGCTAATTTTTTGTATTTTTAGTAGAGACAGGGTTTCACCATGTTAGCCAGGATGGTCTCGATCTTCTGACCTTGTGATCTGCCAGCCTCAGCCTCCCAAAGTGCAGGGATTGCAGGCGTGATCCTGGCCTTTTTTTTTTTTTTTTTTTGAGATGGAGTCTTACTCTGTCACCCAGGTTGGAGGGCAGTGGTGCGATTTTGGCTCTGCAACTTCCACCCCTTGGGCTCGAACAATCCTCCCACCTCAGCCTCCAAATAGCTGGACAGATGCACGTCACCACACCTGGCTAAGTTTCTATATTTTTGGTAGAGACAGGGTTTCACTATGTTGCCCAGACTGGTCTTCAATTCCTGAGCTCTAGTGATCCACCCGTTTCAACCTCCCAAAGTGCTGGGATTATAGGTGTGAGCCACCACACCCAGCCAAATTTTTTATATAAGTATGTCCCAATGATTGCATTGGACATACTGAAAACAAGTATTTAGGCCAGGCATGGTGACTCGCACCTGTAATCCGAGCGCTTTGGGAGGCCAAGGTGGGAGGATCTCTTGAACTCAGGAGTTCAAGACCAGCGTGGGTAACGTAGTAAGAGCCTGTCTCTACTAAAAAATAATAATAATTAAAAAATTAGCCAGTCATGGTAGAATGCACCTGTAGCCTTAGCTAGTTAGGAGGCTGAGGTGGGAGGATTGCTTTAGCCCAGGAGGTGGAGGTTGCAGTGAACCGAGATCGCACCACTGCACTCCAGCCCAAGGGACAGAGCAAGACCCTATCTCAAAAAAAAAGTGTATTTATTGTTTACCTGAAATCCTTTTTTTTTTTTTGGAGACAGAATCTCACTTTGTTGCCAGGCTGGAGTGCAGTGGCATGATCTTGGCTCACTGCAACCTCCACCTCCTGGGTTCAAGCGATTGTCCTGCCTCAGCCTCCCAAGTAGCTGGGACTACAGGTGCCCACCACACCCAGCCAATTTTTATATTTTTAGTAGAGACAGGGTTTCACCATGTTGGCCAGGAGGGTCTCGCTCTCTTGACCTCGTGATCCGCCCACCTCGGCCTCCCAAAGTGCTGGGATTACAGGCGTGAGTCACTACACCTGGCCTGAAATCCAAATTTAACCAGATGTCTTTTACTTTTATTTGCTACCCTACCCCTACTTCCATCTCCAAGTATAGTTTCCTTGATGGCAAAACATGTTTCTCACTGGTCTCTGAATCCCTGAAACTAGCCCAATGCATGACAGTTCATACTCGGTTAATGTGAAGAGAAGGTAACTTATCTGGCTGCAGGGCTGAGAATGATTGGAGGGAGTTGTGACTGGAGACAGTGAGACCAGGTAGGAGGATGAGCAATAAACCATCCAAAAAATTATGAAGACTTCAGCAGAACAGCACTGGGGATAGGGAAAGGGGATGGATCTGCAGGATCTAAGGATTTGGTGACCAGTGCTTAAGGGACATGACAGAGCTTAAGAAGTCTAGGAGATTGCCCAAGTTTCTGGCTGTGTCACTGGATGAGGTTGGTGCACTCACTGAGTAGGGAACACTGGGGAGGGTCTGGAAGCTGGACAGCAGGGAAGCTCATTGAGGAGCACAGCAGGGTGGAGAAGGGTGGACAGCAGATCTGAAGGAGCAAATGGAAGACATCCAGTACAGATACGTTAAGCCTGAGGTCTCCCAGGACATACAGATAGAGGTATTGGAATTACAGACTTGGGGCTCAGGTGAACGTTCTAGGCTGGAGATAAAATGTGAGCATGATCAGTGTGGAGGTGGTAACTGAAACCACGGGAGCAGACAGTGCTGCTCAGGGAGACAGTAGAATGGGAAGAGGAGAGAGCGTCAGTATCAGAGCTCTGAGGAACATGAGAGGCAGAGAGAGGAAGAGGAACTCAGAATTCATCTGAGAATAAGCCTCTGGAGGAGTGGAAGGAGAACCCGGAGAGTATGGAACCAAGACAGTCACAGGAAGACAGCTTTTCAAGGAGGACTGATACTATCGAATGCTTCTGAGAGTTCAAAGGACTAAATGGCCTTTGGCTTTAGTATTGACCAGAGTCACCTGTGGCCCCAGGAGCTACAATGTGCCACCTGGTGACAGGTTATAGCTACTATGTGGTAAACAGAGGTACAGCTCTGCAGCCTGTTTCCTTTGGGGAAAACAACCTTTTCTTTCTTGCTTGCTTCTTGCTTTCTCTCTCTTTCCCCTTTCTTTCTTCCCTCCCTCCTTCCCTTCTTCCCTCCCTCCCTCCCCTCCTTCCCTTCACTCTCTTTCTTCCGTTTGATTTGGGTTGTCCTGAATTGCATACTGAGGCTAGTTCATGTGGGAATGTGTTTTTGGAGCTGTTGCTGTCTTGTTCCGGACTCTGAGATGTTGAGTACAAGCTATCTGGAGCCCAGAATGCAGCCTCCAGCTGGGGTGGGCACTATTCCCTGAAAAGCTGGCAGCCTGGGGAGTGTCGACAGCCAGCACCTTTGGCTTGGGCTGTGGCCCTGTCACTGTGAGCATTGTCAGAGATGGCTTCAGTCAGTCTCCTTTACTGGCTCTGGAGCAGCCATGTCTACTGAGTGGCAGGGTTTGGGGACTAGGCTAGGCTTTAAAGTCTTGCCAACAGGGGGCTGCCTGGCCCCAATAACCCTGGAATTGACAGAATGTCCTTCTCTGCCAGCAGCCAGCCTTCTGTAAACTGTATGGCCCTGGGGCCATTTTCTTTGCAGGAGGGAAGGTGGAACTAAGGATCCTGAATCCGTTTGGAGGCAGAGAGGGGCCAACAGGGTGTTTGAAGGGAACAAAGGCATCAACATTTTGGGAGCATCTAGAACTGGGGCAGTGAATGCAGAAGAGTGGGAGCACACACACATCTCTCCTCGTTGACCCAGAATGGGCACAGCCTTCAGAGAGCTCTTGCCAGCTCCTCACTGTAGCCTGGGTGAAGGGGGCACCTGTGCCAAAGCAGGCAGGCACACAGGCAGATTGGAAGGAATTTCTGTCAGCAGCGTTAAATGCCCTGTCCGTCTCATGGTGCTCTCATCCATCCCCGGCTGCAGCTCCTGCCTCTGTGCTGACAGCTCTCACACCAGTCCGGCCCAGACCTCCTCCCGCAGCTCCAGACCAGCAGATCCCACTCCCTCCTGACAACCCCTCTGGATGTCCCACAGTTCCTCAGACTTAGCATCCTTTCCGCATCCATGCCCCCATCTCATTTCCAAAGAAGAAAAATCACAGAGGCCTCCCCAGTACAAATGTATAGGACGTGGGAAACAAGGTTTCAAAGGATATTCAGAAAAGCTCAGGGACAGCCCTGGCCTTTTGGAGGTGACTTGGGGGTGGTGTGAGAGGCCAGGGTCAGCACTAACTTCTTTCTTCCCCACGAAGGTGTGGACTTCTTAGCTTCCTGTCCTTTTCTTTTGTTTCTTTTCTTTTCTTTTCTTTTTGAGATGGAGTCTCGCTCTGTCTCCCAGGCTGGAGTGCAGTGGTGCTATCTCGGCTCACTGCAACCTCCGCCTCCCGGGTTCACGGCATTCTCCTACCTCAGCCTCCCGAGTAGCTGGGACTACAGGTGCCCACCTCCATGCCCAGCTCATTTTTTTTTTTTTTTTGTATTTTTAGTAGAGACAGGGTTTCACCATGTTAGCCAGGATGGTCTTGATCTTCTGACCTCATGATCCGCCTGCCTCGGCCTCCCAAAGTGCTGGGATTACAGACATGAGCCACCGCGCCTGGCAGCTTCCTGTCCTTTTCATGCCACTTGCTAAATTGAATTTAACTAATTTTTACTGTAATTGTTTACTTATTGTCTGTCTCTCCTGGTTGAAGCTTCTCAAGGGCAGGGATCATGTCTGTTTTCACTTCTGTATCCTTGGCATCTGTCATATAATCAGTATCTGACATATAATAGGTGCCTAATAAATATTTGTTTGAGTTAATGATTATTCTTATTCATCACCCAAGATGCAGATCCTTCTGGGGCCCTTATCCTTTCCTGCCTCCTTATCCCCATGGAGCTCTGTGCTTCGTTCACCGGAGCCAGCACCCCACCGCACCCTCTCCCAACCCTCAGCTTTTTTTCAGATGCCCTCATGCCCTGGGCTATTTCATGGAATGTGGATAGTGAGTTAACCATGCTGGACTGTCTGCAAGCAGAGGCATGTGTATATCTGACAAGGTATCTTCAAGACAATTCCCTGGATGGTAAGACACTGATCAATGACTGTGGGGTGGGACAATGGGTGCTTCTCTGTGTCTTTACACTAAGCGGGGGCCTCAGAGATGCCACAGGTCACATAGACAGGGCTTTCTCCACAGAAGACTCTGCAATCTCTTTCCCCAGAGGTAAGTCCAGGCCCAAGTGAGCAGCCTGCCAGGACTAGTGACTGCACCCTTGCTGCCTGCCCTGCCCCTGCCTGTGTTCCATTCCTCCCATCCCGGAGCTGCTGGGTGGGGGCCGGAGATCCAGGTCAGGTCTGTGATTTCTGAGTCAGCCTGAGGTGTGCGAATGCGATCAGCAAGGCATAATCTCCATCTAGCCTCTTCTCCCCAGCCCCCCACTGCCCAGGAAAAGGATCTGACAAGCCACAGAAGTAAATAAATAACTTAGAAATAATAAATAGGGGCCAGCTCCCATGAGTGAGTACAGGCCAGTTCCGGCACAGGCGCTTTCAACCAAGCAACTGCAATATGTGTCCTTCAAAGGCTGTCCCCAAAGCGCCTGGGCGGGGGCTGATGTCTCAGCCACTGTAGGGTTCATCAGAGGAGGAGTCCCAGGTTCGAGGCCTGGCCAGTGCCAGAGTCTGTGAGAAGTGGGTCCGAAGGGCTCCCTAACTGAGGTCTCTGGTGTCTTTTAGGCTGGGATGGCAGGGTGAGGGCTCTGGGGCTGCTAGTCAGTTGTCCCTCAAGCTGTCCAGGGATGATGTTCATCACTCGCCGGCAGGGGCCTCTCAGCTCTGAGGCCTCCGTCCCTGGCTGAGGCCACTGGCTAGTGGGACTCTGCGGGAGAGTCCCAGGCAGGAAGAGCTATCGGCAAGGGTCCAGTCTGCAAAGCCCTGGAGTGAGCCCTCAGCCCAGGCAGCCGCAGGCGGTGGCCGAGAGACGGTCCACGGTTCTCCAGGTGCTATTGACGTCCATGAAGGAGACTGCTTCGTAGCGCGTGGGTCGGCAGCAGGGCTGGCTGATGGGCCGGGAGCCCGGGGGCGGTCGGAGGGCCCCAGCGCCCAGTAGGCTGGCCAGGCTGAGGTCGTGCGGAGATCGCGCGCGGCGGCAGGAGCCGCTGCAGAAGCGGAAACGCACCAGCTCGTCGGAACGGTGGCCCAGGCCGAGCGCGCGCACTGGCACCAGCTGCGAGCGCAGGCGGCAGCCCCGCGCCCCCGCGGCCCGAGGGCGGCTGCCCGGGCCCCCAGCCCGCGCTGCGCGGCCCCCGCGGGGAGGAGCGGATGGGGGCGCGGGCGGCGGCGGCGCGGGACGAGAAGGCTGCGACGGCGGCCGCCGGGCTCTTCCACTGCACCAGCGGGCCGTGCGTCCCCCTGGAATGAGACCTAGTCACGCGCGGTGTCCCGGGCGAGCCCCTCCCCGCCCCCTCGCCCTCTCACCTACCCGGCAGGTGGCCGGCGGGGGGCGCCAAGACAGGCGCGGGGCCTTCGCGGGGGGCAGGGCTGGGGGGCGCGGGTCCCAGGGAGGCCTCTGCGACGCTGCTCAGCAGAGCCAGAGCGGCCAGGGTGGGCCACAGGGCAGGCTGCGCGGGAGACCAAGTGGAGTCTCAGGGAGAAAGAGGGCGCCCAGGTGGGCTTGGGGAGGGAGGACCTCAAGGAGGGGCTGTCCTTGGGCTGAGATCAGGCCGGGGATGGGCTCCTAGCTGTGTGGAGGGGAAGCTCAGGAAGGGCGTAGGTTCCAGTATAATGGGTTTGCTGCCTCTGGGAGCCCAGGGGAGGAATCACCTGCGTGCACCGACCATTCAGAGAAGTCCCGCTCCTCCTCCCATTCACCTGGTCCCTCCCTGACCATTTCCCATCCCACACCTAACCGCTGCGCAAGCCAAGCCCTGCTATCCCTCGCCGGTCAAGCCGCCTTTCCTCAGCTCCAGGTAGGAGTCACTGGGAGAAGCACTCACCTGCCGCCTAGGCCAGGGGCAGTGGGACAGTGCGGAGAGGCCTCCAAGTCCAAGTTCCATCTCTATCAACACCAGGAGCGCCCATCAGCTTTTGTTGAGCTGTTCCCCCACCCTCCTCTTGAGGCAGCTTGCAAATTAAGAGATGAGTTATCTTTTGGGAGGCCGTCCTGCCACCCCAGTTTCTCCAGGTGAGGAACAAGGGGCCTGGACAGCTGAACTCAACTCAGCAGAAGTAGCTGCACTGGGAACCTTGCTATGTGTTAGGTGCTTTGCAGCTATTCTTTCACAACTCCATGAGGTAAATGGTTTAATCCCCTTTTTCCAGATGAGCAAACAAGGCTCAGAGAAGCTCAGAGGTTGTCTAAGGTTACAAGGTCACACAGCTAGAGGGGAGAGAGGGGTCCTCTTTTCCCAGAACCTTCCTGCTCTGTGCTGTAGGGCTGGAGATGCTGGAAGTGGCTGGAGGGAGTTGTAGCTGGACACACTTGGTCCTGCAAAGGCCTTCACCCCAGGCTGCGGGAAAGGAAGCTGAGGCCTGGAGAAGAATGAGAGTGCTGGTTGGTCACTCTAAGAGTTATCTAATGATAGTGAGCTCCAAGCCTCAAGCTGTGCTGCCCACCAAGAGCTGCTTCACCTTGCCCCTCTGTGAACTGTGTTCTGGACCCAGAGCCACCTGAGTTCTCTCCTCTGACCATAGGGGTCCCCCAGTGATCACAGAGCCGGGGGATGGTGGGACCCTCGGAAAACATGGGGCCTGGGCCATGGCTTCCTGTGGCCACCAGGGGGCAGAGCCTGCCAAGCCTGCAGATTCCAAGCAGGGTGGGCTCTTCCATCCCCTCAGCTACACTCAGGCCTGAGCCACTCCCAGGAGGGCCAGCTAGGCTTCCATACCAGCCTGGTCTCTGAGAGCTGAGCTACCCTGAGAGCTGGTCTAGGGCTGTCCCCTTCCCAGCCTTCTATGGATCTGGCAGTGTAGTCATGCTCCTAGAAGTTTCCGCCTTGAGCCATCGTTCCTGATTCCAGCCAGCCTCTCCTGAGCTCCCACTTCTGGCACTCCCAAACACCCTTTTGGGGCCCCAGAGCCTTCATAAGTCCTCATTAGCCAATCTCCTCTTGGGTCCCAGCTGCCACCCTCATCCCCATCCTCTAGCACACAGAATGCCTGCACACCTGTGGAACAGACCCCCAGGCCTTCCTGGGGTGGTCCTCCAGGTCCTGGTGTGCGACTCTTGGCTAAGTGGAAACAGGGCCTCCGGGCCAGGCCAGTGACTGTTCTCCGTGATGGAGAGAAAGGCAGGCAGGGCAGCCTTAGGAGCCCTCTGCGCTAGGGGGAGCCCGGGAGCAGGTCTCTTGAGGGCAGCTCAGGCCTTGCCTCCTACCTCCTTGTGGTCTAGGGCCATTTGGTTTTCTAGCCCTTGCCTCCCCATCCACCAGCCCGCTACTCACCACGGGGTCCTGCACCGTGTTCTTCTAGGCACCTTTCCGGGGACCAGTGCTGGGCTTTCCCCCGAAGCTCAAACGGCGCATGCCCAGGACTGTGCACCTCGCAGTGCCTCTTTTAGCCAAAAGTGTGGCCTTGGCAGCCAGTCTGCACCCTGTAGCGGCAGCGGGAGCGTCACATTACCGTGGGCCGGCAAGGCCAGCACAGTGCAACAAGCGACAAGAGGGACTGAGGACCTGGGAGGGGCAGAGAACTGTGCCGAGGGCCCAAGAGAGGGAGGATGCAAGAAAGGAGATCAGGGGGGTGGTCCTGTCCACTCCCCCAGCCCAGGAGCGTCCATCCAGGGCTGGCACCAGAAACAGGCAAGTGGGCTGGCTTACCTCGGGTGTGGGGCTCCAGGTCCGGGTGGTAGCGAGGGCTGGGGCCCAAGGGACCTGCTGCTGGCGGAGCCCGCGGGCCTTGTCTGGAGGCCGGGCCCAACTCCATCCCTCAGCAGCCTCATGCCCGCCGCCGCAGCCGTCCGGTGTCAAATTCCAGCCCCGGCGTCACCAGATCCTGGGGTGGGGCTGGGAGCGCCCCTGCCCCGCCCCACCTTTCGGGGCTCACCTGGCTGCTCCACCCGTCGGATCCAGTCCCCCCTAGCTTGGCTAGGTCCCCCGAGGTTGGGAGGGGGGTAGATGCTAGGAGGGGCCCCTCGGATATGGAGAGCAGAGAACTCGAGCGGTAGAGAGGCACGGAAACTGGGAGTTGAGTTTGTAGACACGCGAAGTAGAGAGCCGGGAGGCCGGGCCGAGGGCGGGAGAAAGTGAGTGAGGGCGGGGAGCAAGAGGAAGGCCGGTCCCTGCGTGGGGCGGCTGACTGCTGGTGCCTGCAGATTTGGGGGTCCTGGCTGTCTGCCCTGCAGCAACTGCTCTCTGCTCCACCCGATTCTTCTCTCAGCGGCCAGTTCACCTGCCTCGTTGGGTTGCTAAGCCTCTTCGCAGAAGCTTTCAGGGTCTGACTCTGCTCTAGTCTCCGCACAGCTCACCTCCTGTGCTGCTTAGGGCTTGGAGTATGGACACTCTTGCAAACACGGGGGTCACTGGGGCACAGCAAGGGCAGTGTTGGCAGAAGTGGGTACTGAGGGCTGAAGGCAGGGGTCACAGAGGAGGAACATCTGAGCTGAGGCTTGAAGTAGGTAGCTGGAGGACAGCATTTCAGATGCCTAATTATGGCAATTTGGCAAGTGGGGTGAGGGCTGGGTGAGTAACATGGATGGAAAGATCCTAACACTGGGGACCATGGGAGGGTTTTGAGCAGAATGGTGTGATCAGACAGATTATTTTTGTGGATGACTCTGGCTGTAGTAAAGAGGATGGGGTTGGAGAGAAAGGTGGAGGCTGCTGCAGAAAGAGGATGAGGTCTGATGCAGGGCGCGAGGGAAGCGTGGGGCTACCAGGCCCCAATCTGGAACACGCAGTTTTGAAAATTTGTTGGTGCCTGACTGGATAGGGTGAGGAGGTAGGTAGGCAGGCCCTGCAAAAGTGTGCCTTTGGCGGGGTGACTTGGGGGAGGGGTACATCCCGGTTCCTGGGAGGAAAGGCAGGGGCTCATGAGTTCAGTGTTGGACATGTTGAGTTGGAAGGGCCTGTGGATTATCCAAATGGAAATGTTCAGGAAGCAGGTGAATCTGTAGCCTGGAAGGAAGCACAGAGAGCTGCGCTGTCAAAGATAATTTGGGAATTGCCAACCAACTGGCAATTGGAAGCTGTGGGCAGGGATGAGAGTACTGGGGATGAGTGTGGACCGGCTGTACCCTGGCTATGCTTCAGAACTACTGAGGACCTTTAAAACCTACCCACATCCGGGCCTCAACCTAGACTGAAATCAGACCTTCCGGGTGGACATGTGCAATTTTCAGATTGCACAGGTGATTCTGGTGCATGGCCAGGGCTCAGAACCATAGCTTGTTTGAAAGTAGTTTCCTGCAGTGGTGAGGACTAGAAGTCAGACCACAGAGAACTGCTGCTGGAGGTGGTGGGGCTGCTGCAGGTGTGCCAGGAGACCCCTGGGATAGGAGGCCAAGCAGGGAGAAATCTGCTCTGTCACCTCCCACAACCGGCTGCTCAGTTGGGGCACCTGCCTTGGGGCTTTTTCAGCCAGCAATACCTCTTATGGGCATTCAGCTTATGCCCTGTGCAACTCCATGGGGCACCATCCAGGCAGGAACATGTGCATGGTAGTGACCTTATTTCCAGTAGAATATGGAGGAGGTTTCTGGGTTGACCTGTCCCTCAGTCAGGGCCTCCCTTACCCCCTGCTTCTGCCTAAGGCCAGCCACAGTGGGAAGGAGCATGTGGGAGGCTGCTGGTCCTTGGGATGGCCAGGACTGCAGCCTTAGGGCTCACCAGTGGGAGGGCAATCCAGGGCTGCCTGGACTCTTAGATTGGGGTGGGTGAGAGAGAGGTGCAGGGGCCAGCTACCCCACCTACTGCCTGCCAGTGGCAGTGTGATAGGAAGCTCACTTCATGACCTCAAGTGCAGGCGACAGTCTGGTCTGTCCATTCTCAGGCCTGCCTGGGGATGCTGGGGAAGAGAGGGATCAGACTCTAGGACTCTTAAGAAGGCGAGGTGACATCTTTTCTAAAGTATGACAGACGATGCCTAGAGGGGAGCTGAAGGGAGAGGGTGTGCCTCTGTGCTAATGATGGGGGGTGGGGCATGTCCTTCCCAGAGGGCGGGTGTCGGTAGTAGGGTAGGTCTGTGGGCCTCTGCTTCCTGCAGGGGCTCAGCAGTACATCTTTCCTGTGCTTGCAGGAATACCTGCCCTTCCAGAGGTGGGGCTGTGGCAACCCCAAGGCAATGTCCTAGGACTCCAGTCCTGTGCCTCTGTCTCCTCTAAGAGTGTGCCCTGAAACCTCTGGTCTCAAAGCAAAGAGGATACAGGAGATGCCCAGAGGCCTCTGGATGGCTACGTAGGTCCTGCACTGACACAAGAAGTGAAAGGGGCCCAGGACTGTGTGGACTGAAAAGAGGGCCCGAGGTTTTGGCGTAGTTGCTGAGGCTTTAGGTTCCTGTTTCTTCCAGAAAGTCAGAGAAGGCAAAAAGAGACCAGGCTCGGGGAAGAGCTTTATTGCTTCCACGGGGGTGGCCTGGGACAGCTGCCACAGCTTAGGTAAGGTCCTTGGGCCTCACTTCCCTCTGGTCCAGGCTAAAGGCAGAACCCAACCACCTGGCAGTCTTGTTGCTGAAACCTAGACCATGTGGCAAGTTGGTGAGTCCAGGCCTGCGGTAGTCCTGCGGATCAGCCGCGGCTGTGGAGGGGAGCTCTTCCCAGCAGGCCGAGCCAGGCGTCACCCTCCTGAGCTTTAAAGTTCTGCTGTAGCCCTGGGGCGGTCTTGTTGGTTCCAAAGGGACGGCTCCAGGGTTTCCCTATGGGACAGCTAGGGCTGGTGAGTGGGAATACCCCATCTTCTCCCCAAGAAAGGCCAAACAGTGTCATGAGCTGGAGGGGGCTGGCTTGAGATCCTGCCCACCACCCTGTAGCCCCAGAGCAAGGTACAGGCTGGTCATGGCACTCCTGCCCCACAGGGAGCTAACTGGTAACACTGCCTGATGGGCCCTCTAGTGGGCCTCTTCCTGCATGGCAAGTGGACCCAACTTGAGATCTCCAACCTTATTTAAAAATAAATTATCCCTACCCTCCCCCCTACCCAAATTCACAAAATGATAATACACCAAACACTGATTGGAGAAGTGATTCTGGCAGCAGCCTTGCTGCCCAGTGTCCCCCTGCCTGCATGCTGGGTCTGCTGGGCACAGCCAGGAGCCTGCTGGCCGTCTGGCATCAAGGACCCATGCTGAATGAGGCTGAGTGCTGGTCTCTGAGACTGGCTGCTGAGCAGGCACAGCTCCGGCTGCTCCAAGGCCTTGCTGCCCCTGGGACCCTTGGCACTGTCCTTCTCTGTGTCTGAAGACCCCTGTGTAGGTGGTGCTGGCTGCTGCTGCTCCTGGTGGTGCCTGGGCCTCTATGGCCGTGTGCTGGACCCACTCAGATGCCACTGCTTAGATCAGTGATGACGCGAGCTTTCACCAGCTTCCGCAGAAACTCTTTCTCTCGCTGAATATTGTGCGTCCAGGACTGAAAGGAGAGATGAAGTGATCAGTTGGGCCTTTGCTCAAACCTTTACTGCCCCTTCTGGGGCTCGGTGCCCTCTTCCAGTCACCACTCTCCAATACTCTGTGACCGTGGAAATCTGAAGGCGGATACTGGTAATCAGTTGTATCTTCAAGGTAATGATGGCCCTGCTCTAGGAGTGCCACAGCTCATCCTCCTCCCTTCCCAAGGCAGGGAAAAAAGAACCTTCATACCCCTTTCCTTGTCCCAGGAAAACCGTTAGGCTTCCCAACCTCCCTCCTCAGTGCTGGTGGAAGGACCTTGTTCCCACAGACTTCAAGCCACTTCTTGTCAGGAAGCACCTAGGTTATAGACACCCTGTGGGCAGGCAGTGTGAGTCACTGAAGTCCAATAGCAAGGGGTGGCTGAGTCATTCGCTGGCCTGATGCAATCTACTCTCCAGGCCTGGGGGTGGCGGATGAAATCCTGCCTCCCAGATCAGAGGAGCCATGGGGCCTGCAGAGAGATGGCGAATCTTTTTTAGAAAATTAAAAATAGGCCGGGTGCGGTGGCTCACGCCTGTAATCCCAGCACTTTGGGAGGTTGAGATGGGCGGATCACGAGGTCAGGAGTTCAAACCAGCCTGACCAACATGGTGAAACCCCGTCTCTACTAAAAATACAAAAATTAGCCAGGCGTGATGGTAGTGCCTGTAATCCCAGCTGCTCAGGAGGCTGAGGCAGGAGAATCACTTGAACCCGGGAAGCAGATATTGCAGTCAGCTGAGATCGTGCCACTGCACTCCAGCCTGGGCAACAGAGAGAGATTCTGTCTCAAAAAAATAAATAATAATAATAATAATTAAAAATAATTTTTAATTGAAAGAATAATTGTATATATTTTGGGGGAAGAATGTGATGTTTTGATAGATGTATACATTGTGGAATAATTAAATCAAGCCAACCTCACCTACTTACTAATTTTTTATGGTGAGCACATTTGATTATAGTTAATAATAATGTCACATATTTCAAAATTACTAGAAGAGGCTTCTGGGGAAGACTGTACCCAGCATAGGGTCCTTTCCTAACCCCAGGACTCTCACCAGAAAACTTTGATGAAAAAGGCTTGATTGAATGAATGGATGAATGACAATAGCCTTATCAGAGTTTGTCCCCAAGTGACCTCTCTGTTGCATTTGTCAGCACTGAGCTTCACCATAACTGTTTATTTTTTATTTATTTATTTATTTTTTTTGAGACAGAGTTTCACTCTTGTCGCCCAGGCTGGAGTGCAGCAGCGTGATCTCAGCTCACTGCAACCTCTGCCTCCCAGGTTCAAGCGATTCTCCTGCCTCAGCCACCTAAGTAGCTGGGACTACAGGTGTGTGCCACCACGCCCAGCTAATTTTGTATTTTTAGTAGAGATGGGGGTTTCACCATGTTGGTCAGCCACTATTTACTGGTGCTGAGAAGTGACCTGGATGCAGTGCCCTGTGCCTGTATCCCAACTACTTGGGAGGCTGAGACAGGAGGATCATTTGAGCTTAGTCCACCTGGGTAACATATCCAGACCCCATCTTTTGAAAAATAATAAATAAATGAATTTTTAAAAAATAACTTATGGCTCTGTCTAGCCCTTATTCTGTTCCAGTCAACCCTCTCCACCTTCCAAATCTTTTACACCTGAAACTCAGGCAGTCATCAGCCCAATTCCCGCAGTCATCAGCCCAATTCCCAGTATTCCTCTTCTCAGCATTCCCTTCAACCTCTTGTGCTAACCACAAACCCAGCTGCCCTGAACGACAGTGCCCCCAGACTCCCTCTCCAGTGCTGACTGTTTCTT
Organism: Macaca nemestrina; assembly: GCF_043159975.1. Taxonomy (NCBI): domain Eukaryota; kingdom Metazoa; phylum Chordata; class Mammalia; order Primates; family Cercopithecidae; genus Macaca; species Macaca nemestrina. The sequence goes on from NC_092125.1 coordinate 189,775,043, forward strand.
CCCTCACATTCCACAGTCCACAGCCTCTAAAGGCAGGGTCTTCCTTATACCCCATTGTCCCTCCAGACTCCCTAAAGCCCTCCAGCCCCTTCAAGGCTCCTGTCGTCATACTCTGCCATCTGCACTTGCCCCTCCTCATTGCGGATCCCTGGGTGACTCATCCCCATTCTTTGACGATGTAAACATTTGGCTCACTGTCTCTCTTTGAGGGCAGGGACTGTTAGGCACAGAGTAGGTGCCTCAATATTTGTTGAATGAAATCAGGTTTTACAGGGAAAACAGAGGCTTGGAGGAATGGCAGGGCCAGGATTCAAGCAGACGTGGAAACTCGTTTGCCTCTTTACTTCTCCCTCATCCTCATCACTCCTCTGGAGAAGTAGTAACCAATTTGATGGGTCAGGGTAAACAGCACCCACTAGGAGTCACTGAGGGCTAAAAGGTCAGCAGAGGACTGGATATTTGATGATATTAAGGAATTACTGTTCATGTTTTTAGGTGTAATAATTTAAAAAATAGTCCTTATCTTTTAGAGAAAATGAATGAAGTTTTTTGTTTTGTTTTGGTTTTTGTTTTTGAGATGGGAGTTTCACTCTTGTTGCCCAGGCTGGAGTGCAGTGGTGTGATCTCGGCTCACTGAAACCTCCGCCTCCCAGGTTCAAGCAATTCTCTTCCCTCAGCCTCCCAAGTAGCCGATATTACAGGCACCCGCCACCACTGGCTAATTTGTATTTTTAGTAGAGACGGGGTTTCTCCATGTTGGGCAGGCTAGTCTCGAACTCTTGACCTCAGGTGATCCACCCGCGTCAGCCTCCCAAAGTGCTGAGATTACCGGCGTTGAGCCACCGCGCCCAGCCTGAATGAAGTATTTATGGTTGGAGGGATACATGGTATCTGAGACTTGTTTGAATCGGTGGAGTAGGAGCATGAGACAAAGAAGAGATGGAACAATGTTGGCCGCCTGTTGATGCCTGTGGAAGGTGGGGGGCAGGAACATGGCAATTCATGATATTATCCTCTGTACTTGTAATATGCTTGACAAGTTCCATTATAAAAAATAAACAAGAAAGTCAGGCCTGGGTGTAGCTCTCTCGGATCCGGCAATGCCACCTCTCTGGTGCTCTTTTCCTAATTCTGCTGTCTATGCAGACAACTTCCGAGTTCCCCTGAGCTCTGAACTGGCCGTGGCTGGTGGAGGATTCTGGTCATCCTGGGGTCTCCAGCCTTACCAGGGCCCTTGATTCTGAGTATGGATGCCCATCCCATGTCACAATCCACACTCTCAGAAGCTTTTTTTTTTTTTTTTGAGATGGAGTTTCACTCGTCGCCCAGGCTGGAGTGCAATGGTGCGATCTTGGCTCACTGCAACCTCTGCCTCCTGAGTTCAAGTGATTCTCCTGCCCCAGCCTCCCGAGTAGCTGGGATTACAGGCATGCGCCACCATACTCGGCTACTTTTGTATTTTTAGTAGAGACAGGGTTTCTCCATGTTGTTCAGGCTGGTCTTGAACTCCCGACCTCAGGTGATCCGCCCGTGTTGGCCTCCCAAAGTGCTGGGATTACAGGCATGAGCCACCACACCCAGCCAGAAGCTCTTTTTCTTTGGCTCCTCTTTTTCTTTGGCTCCTCACCCAACCATTAAGTATCCATGTTCAAGGGTCCTGCTAGGATGAGCTGCGCTTCTCACTCTCTGTTCTCTCTCTGGGAGATCTCATCCTTATATCTGAAGCAGCAGCTGTGCTCACAACTCATAGATCTATACTTCCAGTCTGGACTTCTCTGCTGTGTGACAGATTCCTGTATGAAGCCATGTCATCCTCTAGCTACTGCCCAGTCTCTCCTCCCTTCTCTTCCAAGTGTCCTGAGAGATCCCTTACCACGAGCAACATCTGTGGTCTCTAACCACAGATGGTAGGTGCCATCTACTCACTGTTCGCTACTGCAATCTGGCTTCCACTCCAGTACTCCTTTGAAATGGTTCTCACCACAGTCAGCAGTAACTCCTAACAGCTACATCCGACGGCCACCTCTCAGCCCTCCTCTTACTGGCTTTCCCAGCACCACATTGTAGATGCTCTTCCTGGAACACTGCTCCTTTGGCCTCCACGATGTGGCACCTTCCCGCTTCCTCTGTCTCCTTTATGAATTCCCTTGACATCCCTTCCATATCCCCGGCATTCAATCCTTGGTCCATGTGTCTCCACATCCCACACACTCCTGCTGGGCCTGCAGAGTGAGCTGACCAAGGCAAGTGCAGGTGAAGCGAGGGGAAGCCAAGGTGTTGAATGGCCCATGGGAGACACCCCAGGTAACAGAGGGATTCTAAACCCAGGCACCAACATTCTCAGTGAATCCTCTTCCGGGGATTGGTAAATAACAGTGGCAAGTAGGGGTAAAATAGTAATCATAATGGCTAAGATTTCTGAGTGCTTACTATGTGCCAGGTCTTTTTTACACATGATCACATCCGGTCCTTTCCAAACCCTAGGAGGTAGGTGCTGTTATCATCCCTTTGATAGATAAGGAAATGAAGATCTAACGTCAGCACCTGAACCACGGTCCTGAAGTCATCTTTTTTGATTTGAGAAGCTATACTCTTTTTCTTTTTCTTTCTTTCTTTTTTTTTTTTTTTTTTTTGAGACACAGTCTTGTTCTGTCACCCACGCTAGACTGCAGTGGAGCAATCTTGGCTCACTGTAACCTCCACTTGAGCCTTCCTGGGCTCAAGCAATTCTCCTGCTTCAGCCTCTGGAGTAGCTGGGATTACAGGCATGCACCACCACGCCTGGCTAATTTGTGTATTTTTAGCAGAGACGTGGTTTCGCCATGTTAGCCAGGCTGGTCTCGAACTCCTGACCTCAGGTGATCCACCCGCCTCAGCTTCCCAAAGTGCTGGGATTACAGTCATGAGCTACTGCACCCAGCCAAGAAGCTACACTCTTTTTTGTATTTTTAGTAGAGACAAGGTTTCACCGCATTAGCCAGGATGGTCTCAATCTCCTGATCTCATGATCCACCCGCCTAGGCCTCCCAAAGTGCTGGGATTACAGGCGTGAGCCACCGCGCCTGGCCGAAGCTACACTCTTAAGCACTCTGCATGGAGTGTGGTGCAACAGATGCTGGGACCCTCACAGCCAGTGAGGTTTTACATGTAATGGAGGGACAACAGAGATATGGCAGGTGGAAGCAAATGAAAAGATTCCATCAGAGAGGGCTGCAGGGAAGGCAGTGTCTTACCTCATTCCTACACCAAGGCAATCCCTAGGTCCTACTGAGTTAAAATCCTATTTCTTGCCTCTGTCTCATCGCCTTATACTTCCAGCCTGGACCTCCGGACTCTGACTAATCGCCTTAGCCAAAGATCTGGATCATCGCCTCTCTCATCACCTCTCTCCTTATTGTCTCAGCCAAAGATCTGGTTCAGGAGTCACCATCTCTTGCCCAAAGTGCAGCAACTCCCAACTAGGTTCTGTCCTGCCTTGCCCCCTCTCCGTCATTCTGCAGCCACAGTGATCCACTACATGCTAATGTAAGGCCTCAGACTCACCCATGGCTCCCTACCGCCTTCTAAAAAAAGTACAAACTCCTTCCATGGCATAGAAAGCCCATTACGATTTGGCCATTGCCCATGTCTATGGCTCTCACCCTCTGCATACAACTTTACATAAAGTTTACATAAAAGGCATTTGTAAAAGACCAAAGATATAAGTAAACATAGAAGCCAGGAGGCTGATAAAAGCTGTGAGTGCAATCTGAAGTGGGTGGGGACAAAGCAGCAAGAAGGCACGTGAGGCATGGCAGGGATGGAAGACTTTTGGGGCCATGGTGATGGTGAGGCAGTTCTAGAACGTCCCAGACCCAGAATGAGCTTCTCGCTCCTGAACCATATCCCAGACAGCAGGAGGCCCAGGTGGAAGGCTGTTTCTAGCTTCCTATGAGATTTCCAAGTGCCTTGTATATCCTGGAAATAACTCCCAATCACTTGAGGTAGTTGGACTAAACCTGCTGTAGAGTGAATGTTTATATCCTCCCCACGAATTCATATTCTGAAACCTAACCCCCAATGTAATGGAATTTGGAGGTGGGGGACTTTGGGGAGGTGATCAGGTCATGAGGGCAGAGTTCTCATGAATGGGATTAGTGCCCTTATAAGACTCAGGGCCAGGCGCAGTGACTCATGCCTGTAATCCCAGCACTTTGAGAGGCCAAGGCAGGAGGATTGCTTGAGGCCAGGAGTTCAAGACCAGCTTGGGCAACATAGCAAGACCTCATCTCTATAAAAAATAAAAAAAAAATTAGCCAGGTGTGATGGCACACACCTGCAGTCTGCTACTAAGGGGGCTGAGGTGGGAGGATCACTTGAGCCCAGGGGCTTGTGGCTGCAGTGAGCTATGATCATACCACTGCACTCCAGCTTGGGCAACAGAGTGAAACCCTGTCTCAAAAAGAAAAGAGAGAGACTCAGGAGAGCTGCCTTGCCTTTTCCATCATGCAAGGAAAGCGAGAAGACAGCTGTCTATGAACCACCTCTCTGGTGGGTCCTGACCAGATACTGAATCTTCCCGCACCTTCATCTTGCACTTCCCAGCCTCCAGGACTGTGGGAAATGAATGTCTGTTGTTTAAAAGCCACCCAGACTATGGTATTCTGTTATAGCAGTCTGAAGGGGCTAAGAACCAAAAAAGTCTGATACAATATAGATGGTACCTGAAGACATGGACAGGGATGTAAATCTCCCAGAGAATGTGCAGAGTGAGAAGAGAAGGCTGTCTGAGATGGAGTCTTGGCTAGTGTTTTTTTTTTTTTTTTTTGAGACAGGGTCTGTCACCCAGACTGGAGTGCAGTGGCGCAATCATGGCTCACTGCAGCTTCGACTTCCTGGGCTTAAGTGATCATCCCACCTCAGTCTCCCAAGTAGCAGGGACTACATGCGCACACCAGCACTCCCAGACAACTTTTCCTTTCTTTCTTTTTTTTTTTTTTTGAGACGGAGTCTTGCTCTGTGACCCAGGCTGGAGTGCAGTGGCGCGATCTAGGCTCACTGCAAGCTCCGCCCCCCGGGTTCACGCCATTCTCCTGCCTCAGCCTCCTGAGTAGCTGGGACTACAGGCGCCCGCCACCTCGCCCGGCTAATTTTCTTGTATTTTTAGTAGAGACGGGGTTTCACCGTGTTAGCCAGGATGGTCTCGATCTCCTGACCTCGTGATCCGCCCGTCTCGGCCTCCCAAAGAGCTGGGATTACAGGCTTGAGCCACCGCGCCCGGCCTCTTTTTTTTTTTTTTTTTTTTGAGACAGAGTCACGCTCTGTCACCAGGCTAGAGTGCAGTGGCGCAATCTCGGCTCACTGCAAGCTCCGCCTCCTGGGTTCAGGCCATTCTCCTGCCTCAGCCGGGATTACAGGCGCCCACCACCACACCTGGCTAACTTTTTGTATTTTTAGTAGAGATGGAGTTTCACCGCGTTAGCCAGGATGGTCTCCATCCTTTGACCTCGTGATTTGCCCACCTCGGCCTCCCAAAGTGCTGGGATTACAGGCGTGAGCCACTGCGCCCGAACTTTTTTTATTTTTATTTTTTTAAGACAGTCTTGCTCTGTCGCCCAGGCTGGAGTGCAGTGGTACGATCTCGGCTCACTGCAACCTCCGCCTCCCAAGTTCAAGCAATTCTCCTGTCTCAGTCTCCCAAGTAGCTGGGAATACAGTTGTCCGCCACCACGTCTGGCTAATTTTTGTATTTTTAGTACAGATGGAGCTTCACCATATTGGCCAGGCTGGTCTCAAACTCCTGACCTTAGGTGATCCACCTGCCTCGGCCTCTCAAAGTGCTGGGATTACAGGCATGAGCCACCGTGCCCTGCCTCCTATTTTTCTTTCTCGAGACGGAGTCTCATTTTGTTGCCCAGGCTGGAGTGCAGTGGTGTGATCTCAGCTCACTGTAACCTCGGCCTCCTGGGTTCAAGCGATTCTTCTGCCTCAGCCTCCTGAGTTGATGGGATTACAGGCGCCCACCACCATGCCCGGCTAATTTTTGTATTTTTAGTAGAGACAGGGTTTCCCCATATTGGCCAGGCTTGTCTTGAACTCCTGACCTCGGGTGATCCACCCACCTTGGCCTCCCAAAGTGCTGGTATTACCGGCGTGTGCCACCGTGCCCACCCAATTTTTCCTATTTTTAGTAGAGGTGGGGTTTCACCATGTTGCCCAGGCTGCTCTGAAACTCCTGGGCTCAAGCAATACCCCTGTCTTGGCCTCCCAAAGTTCTGGGATTATGGGCATGAGCCACTGTGCCCAGCCATGATGAATTTTAAGGCGTAGATCAGAATCGATGATGCTGAGAAAGAGAATGTGCGAGAATGGTGAGTGAAATAAGAGGAACATTGGAAATTACTGACTCAGAAGTTCAAAGAGGAAGGAGTGGCTGACACAAAAAGTGTTTCTGAGAGATCAGGAAAGATGATGATGTGTCCACTGGAATTGCCCACCTTGAGGTGGTAACCTTGGTGGGAGCTGGGTCAGGTGTGAGGGCAGCCAGGCTGCGAGGGCTGAAGGGACAAATGGGAGTGCAGTGCAGCGTCCCCTCTGTGGCTTCAGTTTCTTCACTGGAGGAGGGAGGAGCTTTTGGGGCATGGAAGGCTCTGGAATAGTGGAGGGGGATGATGGAGAAGGATAGGTAAGAAGACTGATAAGCAGGAATGAGGGCTGAGACCAGAGCCCCCAGACTTACAGAAATAGGAATCTGCACAGATGGGAGGTTCCCTCCAACAACCTCCCATCACCCAGATGTAGCAGCAGAGAAGCTGTTGAAGTGCTGGCCCAAGATTTCCAGGTTTCAGGCTGGGATCAGTGGAACGCTGGTGGCCAAAGTGGAAGTGTGGCAAGAGAGTTCAGATTTTTCACATGGGGTCTTGGCTAGGGAGGGAGAAATGCCAGAAGAGGCTGGCTGACAGGCTGGAGACCTGTAATGTCCCCTATATACAGATGCTTGGGAAGCAATTCTGGGTATGAAGAGCTTTAGTGCTTAGCTGTGGGGAAGGGTGGAAGAGATATGGAGAAGTCCTGAGACCCAGAGGCAGTGTTTAGTTGTGGGTTTTTTGAAGGGCAATGGCGTCCTCTGGGGGAAGGCAGGAACTGCAGTAGAGAGGATGGCTGAGCTGGTGCTAGACTAGTGTTCCTGGCCGGGGAATGCAGCGAGGGGGAGGGAGGTACAGGACCAGGGCAGGGAGAGTCCCCTGGAAGGAAAGTGCAGGGAGAAGGCCCTGGGTTCAGTGGGAGGCTGTGGAAAGGGCACATAGGATCCTTGGTGTCAGGACCTTCTGGGGAGTTCTGGGCAGCCAGACCAGCCACTGGCTCCTCCCTTTACTACTCATTTATGCACCTCCCCCTCTTCCCCACCCAGGGATTGCCCCCACACCCAGCCCCGAACCTCTTTGATGGCTGCCATGCGAACGGTCTCATAGTAGTGCAGGGGTGCGTTGGGTGTGCTCATGTCATAGCCAAATCCTGCAACTGCCACCTCGTCACAGCCGTGTAGTGCCATGGTCACTGCCACACTGCCAAGGGTAGGGATGTTCTGGAAGATGGGGGCAGGGGGGAGAGAAGGCGTCCAGAGTTCAGCTGGAGGGCTGGGACAGCTGAGACTTCAGCCAGGCTCCCTAGAGCTAGCTTCCACGCCCAAGGACTGAGCCCTCTTCCCCAGAAAGCTATTTTGCAGAAGCACTGCCCCACCCACCACCCACCCTTCCTTCCAAGGCACTTCTGACCCAGCTCTCTTCCTCCCTCTCCCGGGGCCCAGATATCTCACCCCCCGGCCCATGAGGCCATTGTTGAAGGGCAGGCCAATGAGGGTGAAGGCAGCCTCCTGGATGAAATATGGGTTGAGGATTCGAATCTCAGGGGGCTCCTTGGGCACTCGAGTGGCCACAGATTTCCAGAAGCCATCCGACGCACTCTGTGGACACAGCAAAAGCGGGCCTGAACGAGGCACACAGCTAGGGATGAGCCTAGGGGAGTGGCAGGGACCCCCAAGTAGGGACAGTGAGGCGGGAGCACAAGGCGTTTAACGGGGAACCCAGGGCCTGTGGTGTAGGGAGCCCATCTGTGTTGGGGGAAATGGGGTGTGTGACAGGGACAAGGGGAATGATGGTGAAGAGAGTGTGTGGTGGTGCTCCAGTGTGTAACAGGAGGATACGAAGGGGCTTGTGGGGCAGGCACAGGACGTGGGATGCTGTGGGTGTGCTGCTGTGGCCTGAGGGGGCTCCTGGGCCAATGAGAAGACCCAGCAGCGCAGCTGCCCTGACTCCCTATCTGCAGCAGCTGAGGGACTGGGAGGAGCCTGCCCTCTCTCCTGTCTGCCCTCCTGTGCTCCCACTTCCCTTGCTGCTGTCTCTCCTGGCTCTCTCCATCGACTGTTCTAGAGTGGACCTGAAAAATGGAGACAGAGCATGAGCAAGCAGAGCACAGCAGACCAACACTGCTGCTGACTAGAGTCGGGTGACTGGGCAACAAGCTCTCCAAGCCTGTTTCTTTAACCATAAAATGGGATCATTCTTACCTGAGGATCTCTGCACTGTACTAGAAAGGCATCACCTCTGAAATCCGACATCCCAGTGTCCATTCTGGGGCACAGCTTCCCCTCCTTCCAAGTCTCTCTCTTCCTCCCTCTCCACGACACAGAGGCCTTTAGCTCCCCAGCCCTGACTTACTGTTTAGTGCGTCCACCCCTCCTTGTCTGGACCCTGAAGTATAACTCTTGCGAGCTGCTGTAGTCCTCTGCCCCTTGTCCTTCTATTGCCCTAGTCTAGGGAAATCCCGAACTTGGGATCAACCCATACATCCTCTTTTTCTCCCTTCACAACTGGGCTCCTGAGCACCACTGGAGAAGTCACAAACCAACCCTGCAGGCTGGAGGCACTGCCAAACCACAGGCTCCAACCAAACTGTTATTTGCATAGAAAACCTAGAAGAATCAGTCGAGGGCAGTGGCTCACACGTGTAATCCCAGCACTTTGGGAGGCCAAGGCGGGTGGATTACCTAAGGTCAGGAGTTCAAGATCAGCCTGGCCAACATGGCAAAAGCCCATCTCTACTAAAAATACAAAAAATTAGCCAGGCGCGGTGTCAGGTGCCTGTAATCTCAGCTACTTGGGAGGCTAAGGCAGGAGAATTGCTTGAACCCAGGAGGCGGAAGTTGCAGTGAGCCGACATTGTACCATTGCGCTCTAGCCTGGACGACAGAGCGAGATTCTGTCCAAAAAAAAAAAAAAAAAAAAAAGAGAAGGAAAGAGAGAAAGAAAGCCTAAAAGAATCAACTAAACTTAGAATGGATAAAATAATTTACTGTAGCAATAGGAAACAGTCATCAGATATAACAAAAAGATCTTATTTGCAATCGTAACAAAAAAGTCAACTATTGAGCAATAAACATAAGATGTGAGAACTATAGGAGGAAAACTATAATTCTTTACTGATATAAAAAGATGACTTAAAAAATGGGAAAGACAAAATCATATTCCTGGATAGGAAGGCTCCAGTGGCAGCTCCTCCCAGATTAATGTACAGGTTTAACATAATTCTAAGAAAAAAAATCTCAGTAGGACGTTTTGAGATCTATCAAATGGATTCTAAAAACCCATCCAAAAGATTTATCAGGTAAACATAACACCCTCAAATTAAAAATTAGGTATTACAGTATATTATGGGTTTGCACTTATTACAACAATAGATATATGTGATTCAAAACCAGGAACAGTGAAACAGGATCGCCTAGAGGCAGGTCAACACAGGTATAGGTTACGGAAACAAATGAGATTGGAAAATTTCCCATTTGGGAAGAAGATCCATTTACTTTCTCTCCTCACACCATATACAAAATAAGTAAATGTTTAAAAAGCAAAAAAAGCGAAATTTCGGCTGGGCGTGGTGGCTCATGCCTGTAATCCTAGCCCTTTGGGAAGCTGAGGCAGGCAGATTGCTTGAGCCCAGGAGTTCAAGAACAGCTTGGGCAACATGGAGAAACCCTGTCTCTATAGAAAATACAAAAATGAGCAGAGCATGGTGGCGTGTGCCTGTAGTCCCACACCGTCAGAGGCTGAGGTGGGAGGACGCTGGAGCCCTGGAGGCGGCAGTGGCAGGGAATCATCATTGCAGCACTGCACACTCCAGCCTGGGTGACAGAGTGAGACCCTGTCTAAAAAAAAAAGAGAAAGAAAAAAATTTGGATGTATATTTTATCACTGAATTATCTATACATTAATGCAATGGAAGAAATAAAGAAAAAGACATATTTTGACTTTATAAAACATTTTTAAGTGCTTTGGCACATCAAAAATATATGCAAAATAAGGTTGGGTGCGGTGGCTCAAGCCTGTAATTCTAGCACTTTGGGAGGCCGGGCGCAGATCACTTGAGGTCAGGCGTTCGAGACCAGCCTGCCAACACCATGAAACCCTGTCTCCACCAAAAAACACAAAAATTAGCTAGGTGTGGTGGTGTGCGCCTGTAGTCTCAGCTACTTGGGGAGGCTGAGGTGGGAGGATCGCTTGAACGTGGGGACGGAGGTTGCAGTGGGCTGAGATGGCACCACTGTACTCCAGTGTGAATGACAGAGTGAGACTCTGTTTCAAAAAAAAAAAAAAAAAAAAAAAAAAAAAGCAAGATAGTATAGAGAGGGAAGCAAAAAAGTGGTAAAAATTTTGTCACAAATAGTAAGAAATGCATATTTTAAAACCTCATGAAGAATCAATGAGGCCCCATAAAAATGGGTAAAGCACACAAACAAAAGGTTAATAAAGCATGGAAAACTTTAACTCACTAATGACAAAGAAATGCACATTAAAATAACAATTTTTTTTTAACCACTAAAATCTGTGTATGTGTATATTTGTGTATCTATATCTTGGTGCTGGTGGTAGTCTGCTGAGGCAAAATTCTGGACTGTTACAGGAATAAATCTGGCACAGCCTTTCTAAAACACAATCTGTGTGTCAAAGGCCTCAAAGCTGTCTGTATCTTATGACCTCAAAATTTTCCTTCTAAAAATAATCAAAATGAAGACCTTTGTAAAAAGCTCTTTATTACAGTATTACTTACAAAAGTGAAAAAACAGAAAAAAATCCAAAAGTTTACAACAGAGGTTTCATTAAATGATACATTTATGTAAAAGAATGTCATAGTTATCAAAATGGTATCTTCTAAGAATTTTGGGCCAGGTGAGGTGGCTGGCTCATGCCTGTAATCCCGGCACTTTGGCAGGCTGAAGTGGGAGGATTACTTGAGCCCAGGAATTCAATACCAACCTGGGCAATGTAGTGAGACAGTGTCTTTACAAGAAATAGAATAATTAGCTGGGCATGCGGCTGTGGTCCCAGCCACCTGGGAGGCTGAGGTGGGAGGATCGCTTGAGTTCAGGAATTCTAGGCTGCAGTGAGCCGTGACTGAGCCACTGTACTCTAGCCTGGGCGAAAGAGAAAGTCCCTGTCTAAAAAAAAAAGGAATTTTGTCTTATAGATGTACCATAATGTATGTAACCAACACTGTTGTTGGATGTCTAAATTGTTTCTAGTTTCCCCAGACCTCTTCCTTCTCCTTGTTCCCTATCCTCTACTGTCCCTCCAGTCTTCCAAACCAGCAACCTGGGAATTGACTTGAGATTCTCCTACACCTTTCCAGTCCATCTTATCTTGTGCTGCTGGTCATCAAGTTCTTTTGAGTCTGTCTACTTAGAACCCTACATATCTGTCCCTTGATCCCAAACCCACTGCCACCACTTCCAGGACAGGTCTTATCATCTTTCATCTGGACTATCCTAATGACTGGCCATTTACATTGTCTGTCTTTTTGACTGCTAAGCACCCCAAAGCCCAGTAGAGCAACTGAAACAAAACTGAAACATAAATGGTATGCAACACGATTGTAAAATTCTATTCACTTATTCAATGAGCATTAATGAGTGCCTACGATGGGCTGCCTCTGCCTCCCAAACCACTTTCTTTTCTTTTCTTTTTTTTTTTTTTTTTGAGACAGTCTCGCTCTGCTGCCCAGGCTGGAGTGCAGTGGCATGATCTCGGCTCACTGCAACCTCCATCTCCCGGGTTCAAGCAATTCTCCTGCCTCAGTCTCCTGAGTAGCTGGGATTACAGGTGCATGCCACCATGCCCAGCTAATTTTTGTATTTTTAGTAGAGACGGGGTTTCACCATGTTGGCCAGGCTGGTCTTGAACTCCTGACCTTAGGTGATCTGCCCACCTCAGCCTCCCAAAGTGTTGGGATTACAGGCGTGAGCCACTGCGCCTGGCCTCTCAAACCACTTTCTCTCTGCCAGAATGATTTTCCATGTACAAATCAGATCACATCACCACTGCCTACAGAAGAGCTGAGCCTTTTAGCCAGTAACCCATCTGTCTCTTGTTTCAGTCTCTGTCCATCTGAAGTCCCCACTTGCTAATTCATGCCCTACACTTTTGCTGATGCTGCTCCTTGTCTCTAATGTCCTTCCCACCTCTATCCACATGACCCATCTATTTTCTAAGACTCAGCAGCTGCTTCTCCTTTATGTCTTTCCTGACCCCCTCCACCCCAAGGCAGAACTGACATCTAACCTTCAAGAGGTGGTAAAATATGGAGTTCAGATCCTTGGTCCTAGGATTTAACTTCAGCTCTGCTCACTCACCATGTGCAGATCCTGGGCAAGGAATGTACCATTTCCTTATGGATAAACGAGGGACACCATGACTATTTAGCTTACAAACTATTGCAAGAATTAAATGAGCCAATCCAGGCTGAGTGCACACTAGCCCCACAGGGCAGGGGCTCACATCTGATTCACCTCTGTAGCCCAGGGCCTGGCCCAGCACAGGCAACAAAGAGGCATCAGTGATGGTTACTAAAGGAGATCTGATCTCCACCCAGGGCCCCCAGTGACCAGCAGCTCTTCAGCCTCTTCTGCTGCTGCTCCTTTGGTGGACTGTCTTTGTTCCAGCCACTCCCTCCTCATGGCTCCCACCTCTGTGGCAACATCTCTTTCTCTGGCAAACTGTCTTCCAAAGGCCAGTTCAAAAGATGGGCCCTGGTGGCAAACTTCGGTTTCAGCCCGGCAGGCTGAGCAAGCCGACCCCAGTTTTTCCTGTTCCTGTCTCCAGAAGTGGGGTGTGTGTAAGGGAGGTAAAAGGAGGGATGGTGGGAGACAGTAGGAAAGGGAAGGGTGGAGAAATAGTCAAGACCTTAGGCATAGCTGAGGGGAAGCCCCTCTTGGGTGGGCCAGATGTGGACCGACAGGAACGGCAGATGCCAGCCTGTGCCAAGCACCGCACAGCCCCTGTCCCTTCTCCAGGCCCAGCAGGCCCCAACAGCTTCCCACCTGGGGTTCCTGCCCGTGCCTGCCCCGCACACACCTGAAGAGGAGGGAGAAAGCACAGGGGCTGCTCGGGAGGAGCAGGGGGAACCAGGATTGGGCACAGCTGGGGGCGTGTGTGAGGAGGCTCCAGGCTGGCTTTACAAGGGTTACTTTATTATCTCTTTAACTTTCACCCAATTCACAGGTACAGGCCCCAAGATGAAACATGTTCAAGGTCAAGCAGCCTGCAGGTGGCTGCAAGTGGATTGAAACCCGAGTGTCCTGACTCCAAAACGGCATTCTTTCCGCCACAACATTTATATCATCGCTGCAGTTCCCACCTCTGGAAGTCTGAGGGGTTAGGGGTCAAAGATAAAGGAGACCTCCCCTCTCTCCTCTAAGAGCACTAAGGGAGCTCTCAGGAGTCTCTCTGGTGCCCAGTCCCATTTTTCAGAGGGTACTGAGGCCCAGAGAGGTGAGGGGACTTGTTAGGGTACACGCACAGCTGGCGAGAATCTGCACTGCGTTTGACTTCACAACCTGGTTTTCTGCACATGAGATGCCCTCTCTGAAACAATCCCTCTTGGTCTGTTCCACATGCTGTAAGTCCTGGATTTAAACCACTATCTCAAACGGTAGTAAAAGTGATTAACTCAATCCTCTTGGCGATCTGATGGGGAGGGGAAAGCTGCCACCTCTCCTCTCATCTTTACTCTTTCCTGGGAGGAGAAATGCCTGATGTGACTGCTTAGATGTGAGGATACTGAGTGTGTCATGATTACTGGTGTGAGATGAAAATTCTCTCCCACATAGGCAGCCCTTCCTGACTTGCTGCCTCTGCGTGGCAGTGAGTGAGCTGGGCAGGCCTCCTCCTTGGAGCAGGCCACCTCTGCCTCTGCCCTTCGTGGCTCACTGCGCTGAGGTCTTACTGCCCTAGGTTCTAACTCCGCCAGCAGCGGCTGAGAGTCATATTGGGACCCTGGGGGAAGGAGCCCTGTTTTAGGTCACAAACCCCAGGAAGCCCTGCACTGGAGAACTGGGAGCCCAACACAGCACCAGTCCAGCGCTCCTTTTATTCTTTCTCATCTGCCACTGTCCTGGTGTAGTTTCCTCAGAGATTTCAGGGAAAGGAGAAACAGTAAGACTAAGATATGGTTTTGGCATTTTCGTGTTTCCCCAGCCACAAAAACATCAAGTACCAACAAAACCTCAGCCTGTTTCCTAAAAAAAAAGCTGTAACTCCTCTTCTCAGAAACACGTACACAGGCACATACACAGAACATCTGTGTACCACTGCAGAGGCTTTGGAGTGTGAAAAACAGAGGCTCAATTCCAGCTCCACATCTCTGTGACCCGGGGCACATTGTGTCCTCTCTTTACACCTCAAGTTCCTTGTGCATACAACAGGGCTGATAAGACCTACTTCCCAGATAGCTGTAAGGATTAGAGATGCTGTGCATTTTACAGCATCTGGCACGGGGTCTGGTATATAGCAAGCTCAATAAATCTTACTTATTATGATTATAGTGAGTGTCACAGAGACCAGGAGAGTGAAGCGGAGGGTGTGGTCAGCAGCGTCAGCCACCGGAGAGGCCAGGACACATCCACACCTGCACGCGTGCATGCATTTGAATGGGAGAGCCAGCCTTCCCCCTGGCTCCCCGCAGGGAGGTCTGCCTTCTGCTGGAGACACTGCCAGGCCTGCTGCCAGCACACAGTCCTATTCCACAAGGCCTGTGCCTGCAAGTGTCCACATCTGGCCCAAGGCCTCTCACATCTCATTTCCCCAATCCACAGGACACAACAGAGGCCTATAAGGCCTGCCAGTGCTGCTGGCCTGGCATGGTCTGGCTTCTCCTCAAGGCCAGCTGTGGGCTGCATTCCTTGTTGAATCCCTCCTCCTTCAGGAATGCCCCTGCCTCAGTCAAGTCTGGACCCAGCTCCTCTGTGTGGGGCTGCCAGACTCCTGCTGATGCAACCTGTTCCACTCTTGTCAGAACATCCAGGAGCAATGGGGAAAACATCTGGGAAGGAAGCACTTTCCCCACCAGGCTCCTGAGAGAATGTTTCCTGGTGTGCTCATAGGTCTGGGAGTAGACATTAACCGTGGTAGGCTTTCACAGCAAGAGTAGGCAGATATGTCCACGCCTATGCTCCCTGCTGCTACTGCCTTAGGGTGGGCCACCAACTCTCCTGGGGTCACTCTAACAGCCATCACCTCTCTCTGACTCCCTCTTGCTTTCCCTTCAGTTCATTCACATCCCTGCACAAATCTGATCTTGACACTCTTGGGCTTAAAATCTTCCGTGGCTTTCCACTGCTCACTGCAACAGCTTGCGTTGACAATTCAAGAGTGCAGGTCTGACTGTGAACCCTCACACCCCCAACTGCTCTAACTCTGTGTCCCGAAGCACATCCTTTACCATTCAAAGTCTCATTACCCTCTCCTATGCAGTAATACTAGCTCTCCTTTATAGTGTTTTTGTGTTATGACAGTTTAAAGTCATGCATATAATATGTCTGGCACAAAGTCAGCTCTTGTTAGCTTCTGCTATTATTGGTCGTCAGGATAAGGTCCAGGTTCCTTGATGAGACTTTGGCTTTTAAGACCCTTCACCATCTGTCCCCTGCTCAGCTAGCTTCATCTCCAGCCACTGCCACCATATCCATGTAGGTCCACCCCTAACATTGTTGGGCCAAGGACAAAACTACAAATGGGTGTATTATACACATATCACATGTCTAAAATTTAATTTTAAATACCTCAAAGTTATGAGGCAAGTTATCAAGCTGTTAAATATATTCTAGCACCCTGAAAGGCTGAGGTGGGCAGATCACTTGAACTGAGGAGTTGGAGACCAGCCTGGGCAACATGGTGAAACTCCGTCTCCGCAAAAAAATACAAAAATTAGCCAGTCACGGTGGCACACACCTGTAGTCCCCAGCTACTTGGGAGGTTGAGGTGGGAGGATGGCAGGGGCCCAGAAGGCGGAGGCTGCAGTAAGCCAAGATCGCACCACTGCACTCCAGCCTGGGTGATATAGCCAGACCTTGTTTAAAAAAAAAAAAAAAAAAAAATATATATATATATATATATCTCCTTCCTTGAAAAATGTGCTAGAAGGACAGGTTTGAGTTTGGAATCCTGACCCTGGGGATCTGTTGTGCTGGACCATGGTGGTCCAGCCCAATTCCCACCCCTGGTCCCATCCCATACCATAAGAAGTCTTGTGCAAAACCCCTCTCTTAAAAAAAAAAAAAAAATTTTAGTCAGGTGTAGTGGTGAGGACCTATAGCCCCAGCTACTAGGAAGACTGAGGTGGGAGGATTACCAGAGCCCAGGGAAGTCAAGGCTGCAGTGAGCCGAGATCGTGTGACTCCAGCCTGGGCAACGGAGTAAGACCCTGTCTCAAAAAAAAAAAAAAAAAAAAGAAATCTGTGCATGTGTGTAGACTCCTCCTCACTCCACACATCCAAGCTCTGCTCACAGCCTCTGCAGATACCCTCCTTGGGCTTAGGGTATGCACAGAGAGTTATATTCTGCCCTCAAGTAGATGGAAGTGGACTTGGACTTGGCACTGTTAGGGCAAGAAATTCTGAGGTCTCCATTACCTGATAGTGGTCTCTCAAGGCAGATGGGCCTGGGATGGGCACATCCCTCTTGGCCCTGCATATTCCTCTTTACTCCATGGCAAAGGCTGTAGTCAGAGGAGGGCCACAGTGGGGCCTAGGGCAGATGCCTCTCTCAGGTCAAGGGCAGTACCATGCCCATGCCCCACTCGTTATACTGAATTATTTTTAATTCACTAAATACACCATGCTCTTTGCCAACGTTATTCTCTATGCCCAAAACATGCATGTTCATCGGTATCCTGAAGGCCAAGAAACAAGGCGGCAGGACCCTCCTGATCAGGTGGCATCTGTACCCTTGGGCCCAGGCCCTGTTGCTCTCGCCGACACGCTCACTCCTCGTCCTGTGGTTTGGGATTCTGCCCAGTGGGCAGGCAATATTTTTTGTGCTCATTCTCACTTCTCAGAAGGCGAATGTCATTGCAGATGAGCACAGTGTGTCACTGGTGTCCTGTGCATCGTCCTACTAGTTCTTACAGCAGAATAACAGGTAGCTATGCAGGGAAGCTTTCGTGATTTCCATTTTATAGAAGAAGAAAATGAAACTCAAAGATGTGGCAGAAGAAGAGGTTTGTTTTCAGTTCCTTACACTGAGGCCAGTGCTCTAGCTGCTGATCCTACCTGCACTGAAGGTTTGGGGATAGCAGCTGCGCTGGCTGGTCCAGGTGCCCACACCCTCGGCAGGACCGCCGTGCTACTGCTTTATACTCCATCACGTAGTGAGACCATAACTCACATAAAAAAAAAAACCCCTTAGGTAATATTTGGGTTTGGCTATTATAAATAACACTACAAAATATAAAGTAACACTACAATAAAAATCTTTGTGCACTGACTTTTCTTTCCTCTGGGTGATCGCTCCCGGTACCAAGTTCCATTTCCTTTCCAAAAAGCTGGTCCCTATTTGTACTCCGACCAGTAGCCTTTGATACACCTGTCATTGCACTCATGCAGCATCATGTAGGATAATTTAACACGTTATTTGAAAACATGGTAGGTGATAAATGGCAGCCTGTTTCCTTTACATGAATTTCTCTGACTGCTAGGAAGGTTAAACATATTTCTGTTGTTCACTAGTTATCTTTCTTTCTGTGTGATCTGTTCAGTTTCCTGTCCATTATCTGCTGGGATTCTAATGGTTTTCTTGTTAACTCTCATAATAACCCTTTGCCTGCCATATGTTCTAAATATGTTTTTTCAAAGTTGTGCGGCAGTCTTTTTGTGTTAACTTGAAATTCTAATATGTTATCAAATTTGATTTCTTCTAGCACTTCTGTGTCTTAAAAGTTCTTTCCCTCCAGGAATTTGATTTCTATCCTTACTTTAAACTTCCCTTTGGTTATATTTTTATATTTCACTTTTTAGTCCATTTGGAATTTTGATGTATGCTACGAGGAGAGAGTCAGAAAACTTTTTGAAAGCTATATTTGGAAAAAAAGCGATGAACAAAAAGAAGAGCCGGCTTGGGGCGGTCCGTGTGATGCCAACAGGCAACTGAAAGGCAGAGTGCCAGGGACTGTTCAGTTCTTATTTCTTTATCAAGGAGAATGATCTTGGAACTGCATAAAGAAGATCAAATATGGCTAAGAGGAAAGAAATGCCCTGGAGAGGCAAGAAGAGAGCAAAAGGATGCGAGGGTCTGAACCTAAAAGAAAGACCTTCCAGGGCAATGAAAGGAGGCAGCCTCGCTGAGAGGAAAGAGCCTGACTGAGAGGCAGAGTTTGGAGTTAGAATCCCGACTCTCCTCGAAGGTACTGCTGCACTCTGGGCCTCAGTTTCCACATGTGCTTATTCTCTTATGTATACCAACTATGCCTCAAACACTGCTGGAGGTGATGGCCTTACAGAGATCAACAGGACAGGAAGAGGGGCATCTCATACATCCATGGGCAGGTGAACGGGTAGAACATGGAGGCACAAAATAGGCCAGAGTGGAGAGGACATGCTGGGTGATAAAGAGTGGCAAGGGTCGGGTGCAGTGGTTCACACCTGTAATCCCAGCACTTTGGGACGCCAAGGCAGGCAGATCACCTGAGGTCAGGAGTTTGTGAGCAACCTGGCCAACATGACGAAACCCCATCTCTACTAAAAATACAAAAATTAGCCAGGTGTGGTGGTGGGCACCTGTAATCTCAGCTACTTGGGAGGCAGAGGCAGGAGAATGGCTTGAACCTGGAGGGGGTGGCAGAGGTTTCAGCGAGCCGAGATCATGCCACTGCATTCCTGCCTGGGTGACAGAGCGAGACTCCATTTAAAAAAAAAAAAGAAAAAAAAAAAAAAGAGTGGCAAGGAGAAGGGAAGGCTTGGAAGGGGCCAGATCACGGAGTTCTGTGCTGTGGAGCTGAAACTGAGTTGAAGCTGAGTCTGCTGGATTTAGAATCAGAAGGTCACTGCCAGGTGAGAGTGGTTTTGGAAGGCAGGATGGAGGCGGAGAAACAGACAGCAAACAGGCAGACACTGGGACAGGCGATGACTTTTCCCAGAAACTTGAAAGAGAAGAGAAGAGAGGTGAACATAAGCTAAAGAGAGGGCTTTTATTTTTAAGGTGAAAGAGACCCAAATACATTCGTAGATGTGAGAGGAGGACCCGGCAAAGAGGTGAGAAAGGAGACAAAGGAAAGAAGACGGTCCTGAGAAGGTGAAAGGAGATGGCATCCAGGACAGGAGAGAACTGACCATGAAAGGCAGAGGCACAGGAGGGATGGCAGAGGAGGAAGCAGGGATGAATGGGGATGCAGGTATGTTTGTAGATGGGAAGCAGGAAGCTCAGAGTTTCTGGCTGGTGACAACCTTTATTTTCCCTGTGCAGCTGGACATGCAGTTTCTTTGGAATAGGATGGAGGTACAGCGGAATTGAAGATGATGAGGGTAAAGATCTGAGATGATCAAGGACCAGGGACAGGACACAGGAATGGGAAGCAGCACTGAGATGCTACTAAGGTAACACCATGTGTTACTACCTCGGCTGTAGCTTCTCTCCCTTGGGTGACATTCAGTCCCTGGTACTGGACTGGCTGGATGTGAAGGAAAGCACTGGGAAAGGGAGCTGTTGAGTGAGTGAGACTGTGCTTGAAGAACGGGACTCCATGTGATGTTGGTGATTGCTTTGGATTTGCTGAATCAATGAATAAATGGGAGGTGTTATAGTGCAATGGTTAAAGTGAGACACCTTCGGTCCAAAATGCGGCCCTACCGCTTACTACTACTCACAGTACCTGCCTTGTAGGGTTGTGGAGATGGCCGGCTGAGATGATGCATATAAACCACATCGTCCAGGGCCTGGCATAGAGAAGAGTTCAGTAAATGGTAGTTCTTACCATCCTCACAGACCACGGCAGATAGGAGCTGACTGATGGAGGATTCTAACCAGGAACTATGTGGTCAGATTTATTTCTTAGGAAGATCCCTGAGGCAGTGAGATCTGAGTTTGAATTAGGCTCTACCACTTAACTAGTTGTGTGACCTTACACAAGTAACACATCCTCTCTGTGCCCTAGTTTCTTAATCTCTAGCATGGGGATAATAACAGTACCTAGCCATAGGGTCATTATGAGAACTGAATGAATTCAAGGAAAGCTGATAAACTGAAGAGCTTAATAAGTGACAGCTATGATGATAATGATAGTGATGACAGAAGGAAGAGGAGAGCAAAGGGAAGGAAAAGAAGCAAGGAGAGGAACAGGAAGAGGAGCAAGAGTGGTGGGAAGAGGAGCAGGAGGAGGAGGGGGAAGAGTGGCAGGAAGAGGAACAGGAGGAGGAGGGGGAAGAGTGGCAGGAAGAGGAACACAAGGAGGAGAAGAGTGGCTGGAACAGGAACAGGAGGAGGAGGAAGAGTGGTGGGAAGAGGAACAGGAGGAGGAGGAAGAGTGGTGGGAAGAGGAGCAGGAGGAGGGGGAGGAAGAGTGGTGGGAAGAGGAGCAGGAGGAGGGGGAGGAAGAGTGGCAGGAAGAGCAGGAGGAGGAGGAAGAATGGTGGGAAGAGGAGCAGGAGGAGGGGGAGGAAGAGTGGCAGGAAGAGGAACAGGAGAAGGAGGAAGAGTGGTGGGAAGAGGAGTAGGAGGAGGGGGAGGAAAAGTGGCAGGAAGAGGAGCAGGAGGAGGAGGAAGAATGGTGGGAAGAGGAGCAGGAGGAGGGGGAGGAAGAGTGGCAGGAATAGGAGCAGGAGGAGGTGGGGGAGGAGTGGCGGGAAGAGGAAGAGGAGGAGGGGGAGGAAAAGTGGTGGGAAGAGGAGCAGGAGGAGGAGGGGGAGGAAGAGTGGCAGGGAGGGGAACAGGAAGAGGGGGAGGAAGAGTGGTGGGAAGAGGAGCAGGAGGAGGAGGAGGAAGAGTGGTGGGAAGGGGAGCAGGAGGAGGGGGAGGAAAAGTAGCAGGAAGAGGAGCAGGAGGAGGGGGAGAAGAGTGGCAGAAAGAGGAGGAAGAGTGGTGGGAAGAGGGGCAGGAAGGGGAGGAAGAGTGGTGGAAAGAAGAGCAGGAGGGAGAGGGAGAGTGGCAGGAATAGGAGCAGAAGGAGGGGAAAGTGGCAGGAAGAGGAACAGGAGGAGGGGGAGGAAGAGTGGCAGGAAGAGGAGCAGGACGAGGGGGAGGGAGAGTGGTGGGAAGAGGAGCAGGAGGAGGGGGAGGGAGAGTGGTGGGAAGAGGAGCAGGAGGAGGGGGAGGGAGAGTGGTGGGAAGAGGAGCGGGGGGTGGGGAGGAAGAGTGGTGGGAAGGGGAGCAGGAGGAGGAGAATGACAATGGTAATAATTATGAGGCAGTGACCAAGAGCTTACAGAAGACAGTGAGGAAGAGGAGCTGAGGGAGTCCCCATTCTTGAGCATTTTTATCTGAAGGCAGAAGAGCAATGGTGGAGAATCCTCGAAGAGCTGGTCTCAGAGGCTTGGTGAGAAGCCTGGGCTGGGTGGTGAATGCTGGCTAGGCAGCAGGAGGCCTGCACTGAGTCTCCCAGGACAGAGTCCACACTAAGGCTCTGCATCCCTCTCAGGCTGGTGAAAGTGCAGGGAACAGGTGAAGGTGCAGGTGGACATCATCCAATCCCCATTCGGGCCTGGTCCAATAAGAAGCCTTACATTTGGGGATGTGGTGGCCCCTTCTGCCCTATGGATTAGTCCAGCCCTGCTGCCTTTCACTAGGAGGCTCCTTGTCTCTCCCTCCTCTAGGCCTGGCCTCTGACCCCTGCTTCTGGGTCACCTCCTAGGTCAAGCCCTACAGCCTGACAGAAAAGTGCTTCGCTCCCTGGGATAATTGGGCTTTTCTAACAGCAAAATCACCACCAGCGATAAAAAATAAATAAATAAATAACATTACTATTTGCTATAGACTGAGAACTAAGTTCTCTATGCTAGATGCTTCTAGATTTCATCTTTTCTTTTCTTTTTTTTGAGACGGAGTGTCGCTCTGTTGCCCAGGCTGGAGTGCAGTGGCTGGATCTCAGCTTACTGGAAGCTCCACCTCCTGGGTTCATGCCATTCTCCTGCCTCAGCCTCCCGAGTAGCTGGGACTACAGGTGCCCGCCATCACGCCCGGCTAATTTTTCGTATTTTTAGTAGAGATGGGGTTTCACTGTGTTAGCCAGGATGGTCTCAATCTCCTGACCTTGTCATCCGCCCATCTCGGCCTCCCAAAGTGCTGGGATTACAGGCTTGAGCCACCGCGCCTGGCTAGATTTCATCTTATCTAATTTTAAAAATAACCCTGAAAGATACACAGCACTCCTCATCTACTGTATCAATGACACTAAATCTAAGGTTAGATTTAGTGCCTAAGAGGTAGCCCACTAGTAAATAAGAGTCTAAACTTAAACCCACATCTGTGTAACTCCAAGGCCTAAGCCACTTTCCCCTCTTAAGTCATGTTGTCTTTCTAAAATCAGGGACTCAGTCTCCCTGTGCTTGAATGTGGGGCCCTGGCTGGTCTCTTACATCCTGCCCTCCTCCCTCTCTTCCCAGGGACTGAAGTACAGCTGGAGGGTAAGTGCTGTGTCAAGGCTGTCCAGGGACCCACTCCCAGCCCTATCCTCTCCCCACTGCTAGGCTGGGACCACCCCACACCCACCCAGCCTAGGCCCCAGGGCCTCAATGAATTGATGACCAGTCAGAGATGCTCAGCAGTGAGGCTGGCTTTCCAGTTTTGAGTGGGGAGGAGGAAGAGGAGGCAGCAAATCGGGTCGGGAGGCAGTTCCCAGGGGCTTCTGTGGCCTGCTGAGGCGCAGTGGGTGAGACTGGCCAAGGCAGGAGGGCAGGGCCTGAGGGATGGGGATGGGAGGCTCTGCGTCTCACCTATCCTGTCCTCTCCAGACCCCAGGCCTCTGCCCTCTGGACAGTGGATGGGGTGTCTCCAGCCTTCATCCAACACCAGGAAGAGGATGCACAGGCCACAGCATTGGGGGTACTAGGCAGCACACTCTGCCACACCACCCTCATTGTGCCATGCTTGATCCACACAACACACCTCCAGTTTCCTGAAGGGAGCATGGTCTCTTGGGTCTACACATGCTGTTCCCTTTGCTTCTAATTCCTTTTGCCCACTCACTCCTAACTCTTCCTTCAGGGTCCAGCTCAGGAGTGACTCCTCCAGGAGGCCTTCTTTTGTCCCCCACCTGCCCCAGAGCTGCATTAGGCCTTCCTCATCATGGCAGCCTCCACACTGTACTGTTAACTCTAGCTCTGGGACTATCTCTCCCACTAGACTGTGAGCTACTTTGGTTGGGAACAGTGCTTAATTCCTCTTTGTATTCCCAGGGGCCAGTGTAGAGCCTGCAAAGAGAATACCTCATGAACATCTGGTAAGTGAGTGAGTGTGTTGGGAAGACTGCAGAGGCACCTCTGAGAAGGCCTGCAGCAGAGCTGGAGGCTGCACCCCCATGTCCCTGGCTCCACCCTCTCTCCAAGCCTCAGCTTCTGTGTTGTGCTTGCCCATCCACTGGTGCTCTTCTGAGTTGCCCTGAGCACACAGCCTGCTGGGAACTCCTACACCTGCTTGCTGGCTTGGCCACAGCTCCTGGGATCTGGGAGACAAAAGGCCTTTGTGTAACCTGTTTGGAGTTATCAGTGCCACTGTCCAGTGAGTCAGGGACCCAAATGGCCACAAATGAAGAGGAGAGTTCTCAGATGCAAGAAAGTAAGGCCAGCTCTGGCACAGGCTGTTAGCTCTGGGTTGTTTGGCCGTCCTTTCCTACATCTTCCCCCTTGCCCTGCCCCTTCCCATATCCTATGAGGACTCCTGGGTACTAGAAAGTTATAGGCTTACTACATATTCCTCATGTAGTAAGTGGCAGGAAGCAGCTGTCTCTAAGGCCTAATTCCTGTTCCAGCCCTGCCCTGCCAGGCCTTGGCTCCAGAACCCAGAGCTGCCTCCTGCCAGAATTCTGCAGGTGAGGCTCCAGACAGGTGCAGAGAGCTCTCCAGCAGCCCAGAGGCGGCATGACTGGAAACATCCCTACAGGAGCAGGACAAGCTGGTGACTAGGACACCAGACAGGAGGGGACCTGGAGAAGCAGCCTCGCTCACATTTTCCTGGGTCTCAGATGCCAGGGAAGTGCGGCAAAGCATGGGTGAGGTCCTGGGAAGGCATTAGCCTTGGGCTTGGGGTGGAGAAGGACACTAAAGAAAAGGTCCCTGGGGCGGCCAAAGGGCCTGGGCAGGTCCACTCTGAGAGATGGGGGAGGTGAGGCCACGGGCAACCCCGGCATTCCTCTGGCAGCTCACTTTAAAGGTCCAAATTATCTTTCACTTTGGAGCCAAGGAAGGCCCACGGTAATTCAGAGGACTCCTCCCTGTCTCCTCTCTCTCCTTCCCACTCACCCCCACCCATCCTGGGTAGCAGTTCTCACCAATGCAAGGCTGGTCCTAGAGCCCCGGGTGTGGCCAGGACAACACAGATGTCAGCAAGAGTGAGCCTGTGCCTGTGCCTCATCCTGCAATGCTGGTACCTTGAATCTGCCTGCTGCCAAGGCCAGGCCGGGCGGAGAGCTCCTCAGTCTTCCTGGGAAAAGCAAGGCTCTGCTGTCTGCTTCCTGAGTAGCCTGAGTATAGTGAGTTCTCCGACTCTAGCTGGCTTCCTTCCTTTTCTTCTTTCTTTCCTTACTCCCTTGGATGAATTTTAAGAACCTTGAATTAACTGACCTTGGTGTTCCTGGAAGGAACATGTGATAACACCCACGACAGGCTCTGACCCACCCCTTTGGCCCAGCCTTATTTGAACTGCCTGGCTTCTCCCAGTCTGCCCAGTAGGAAGTAGGAACTGGTGTTCGAGCCAATTGCAGATCATTTATGGTGATTGGGCAGTGAAGGGTAAAAACCAATGGGATCAAGCCCTGTCCCTTAGGAGCTCTTGCCCTGAGGGAGGCTGTGACAGAGGAAATGATGTGAAAGGAGGATGGCAGAAGGCCAAGGTGAGTGAGACAGCAGCCCTTAGGCTCACTGGGGTTCACCAGGACAGACCCTATTTCCTACCATTCTCCCTTAAAAGTGCCTATCTGTGATCCTAATTCTACTGCCCTCAAGGCAAAGAGAGGGTCTCTGAAAACACTAGTGTCTCAGTTCCCAGGGTTCTGAAAACAGTAGGGTACTCCTGGAGCCACTGTTATTTACCTGGTCTGTGTGGGCAGTGGGCCTACTTGAAGCTGGGTCTGGCTAAGGCCAAGCGGTCACTCTGCTGCCTGGCCCTTTCCTCCCCTTTGGGGAGGTGGACTGGACACCGTGGAGCCCAGGTGCCTCATCCAGTCTGGTTCTGATATGGATTCCCCTTCCCCACTGTCCCACCTACCTGAATTTCTGGACCTGACTTCTGTCTTCTCTCTTGCTTGCTACCTACTTGACACTGCCTGTACTTGGCCTTGCTTGGGAAAGAGCTGTGGAGTTAAACCAAATTGCACTGAGACCCTACAGGCAAGAGAAGCTGTTCCCACTCCCAACTCTTCTCTAAACCTTCAGAAAGAACAACTAGCTTCTCACTGTAGGCAGAGGGCCGTCTGTCATCATCCTCCTCTAGTAAGAGGCTTGGGTATTAGAAGATGAATGGCCTGAGCTCTGTAGTACCCCAGCCCTGGGGCTTCTGGTGACAGCTGGTTGTGGGGGAGTGGACCTGGACAAGTTCACGGATGTCCCTGTAGGCCCAGAGCTGGGAAGCAGAGGTCTTGGGAGGGAACTCAGTGGTGGTCTCCTAAAGAGCAGTTGACCTTACTCTGCCACATAAGGTCCCTAAAGAAATGGGCCCAGACCCTTACCTGCTTTGAACAGTCAGTGGAACCTGATCATTCCCAATGATCAGACTCAGTGGCAGGTTGGGGATTCAGCTATGGTCAGTGGTAAAAGTACAAAGTGGAAAGAGGCCAGGACTTACAAGCTTGGAAGCTGGCACTCTCAAGTTAAGGGGTCTGCTGTCCCTGCAGAACCCAGGCTGAGAAAGAAGGCAGGGACCCCTAAGACCAGAGTCAGAGAGAACTTACAGAGGAGAAGAGGGGGCAAGGGAGGCAGCTACAATGTCAGGGCAGCAGAGTGGGAAGATTGGGAGTGATACGAAGGCTGGCCTGAGAGACAGAGCTTTCCTCAGCCAGGAGATCTAAGGCCAGGGAAGGGTCCCTGGGGCTGCTGGGGTCTGACTACAGAAGGCTAAGGAAAGATCTGCACCTGGGCACCTAGAAGCAAGTAGCAGGTGTCAGGCATATCAGCCCCCAGAGTTTGGCCAGCAACCCTGGCAATCTCCTGACCTTTCTGCCCCTTGGCTGCCATTGGGTGACTTGCAGCTTTGGGTCATTAATGCTTCTTTTGAAGGTTCTTACTCATTCTTTGCTGCATTCAAGGGGTGGGACTGCTTAGGAGTTGGGGAAGGCCAGGGCAAGAGGTGGTGCCAGGAGAGCTTACCACTCTCTCCTTGTAGACGATATATTTCAACCACTTAAAGTCCTGCCACTTGAAGCCGGCGAGGACAAAGAGAGAATCACGCTCGTACTGCTCAGGCCGCTGCATGGCGCCCTCGGGGTAGGTGATGCGCAGTGTCGTTTTGCTGCCCACATCCTTCTCAAAGCCTTTCACTGGTGCTGAGTTCAGTCTACAGAGAGCAGGCCCAGTCAGAGCCTGGGCCTGTGTTTGGGAAGGCACCATGACCCCAGAATACCCCAGACACGGAGAATAGGAGTCCAGGTCACCTGGACCTATTCTCCCCAGGTGCTACCCCTAGTTGTCTGTTCCAAAGCCCTCCAACCCAGGTTCTTGAGGCTTCTGTTGATCTCCAGCCCAACTAGCTAGATAGACAGTTCTCAATGGGCTCAGGGCTAAGGGTTTGGACCAGGACACTCACCCAAGGTGCCATTTTGGGGAGCTCACCTCACCACAATGTCATAGTCGTCAATTCGTGACCCCAGAGACTTGTTGGCAAGAACGCCTCCATTGCCCACGATGATGCAGCGGCGGCAGCGGAGGCTGAGGGGAGAGAGGCGGAGACCTCTGTACAGAGAACTGCCCACCAGGTCTCTTCCCCTGCTCCTTTGGCCCTTGACCCCATGCCCTTGTCCAGGACCAGGCTGGGATAGAGGAAGAAGACCAGTGGGTTTCTGGCAGCATTTCTGAGAGAAGGCTTGAAGCATACAATGGGTAGCTGGGCCCTGAGACTCTCCAGCATCTCTAGGCCCTGACACTTCCCCAGGAAAACAGGGCCATAGAAAGGCTTGGGTGCCAAGCCTGGGTAGTGAGGAGGGAGCTCTAGTAAGATGGCATTCCAGGGTAAAGGTTCCCCAAGGGGTAGTGGTGTTTAGGCAGGCTTCAAGGGAGAGGGAAAAGTGGGCCAAGCTTGGGGCTATACCAGGAAAGCAGGAAAAGGGGAACAGGCCAGGTGTGGTGGCTCATGCCTGTAATCCCAGCACTTTGGGAGGCCGAGGTGGGCAGATCACAAGGTCAGGAGATCGAGACCATTCTGGTTAAAACGGTGAAACCCTGTCTCTACTAAAAATACAAAAAATTAACCGGGCATGGTGGCGGGCGCCTGTAGTCCCAGCTACTCAGGAGGCTGAGGCAGGAGAATGGCGTGAACTGGGAGGCAGAGCTCGTAGTGAGCCAAGATCGCACCACTGCACTCCAGCCTCGGTGACAGAGCAAGACTCTGTCTCAAAAAAGAAAAAAAAAAGAAAAAGAAAAAGAAGAAAAGGGGAACAGGACAGGAGGCTCTAGGACTCAAGGCTCCCAGCAGTCACTAGGGAGCTTACTCATAGTGCTTCTCCCATCCCTGACCCTGGCACTTCCCACTCTAGGGTCTGTTGGTTTGGGAGCTGTCACTGCCTTCTGGACTTAAGCTTTGCCCCCTTCACCTGCCCCTGCCACCCAGGCCCTCAGTCCCATTGCTGGGCTAGTCCCAGCCCCAGTGTCTTCAGTTCTTACCCTCAAACCTCTGGTATCTGAGGACTGGGATGTCTGCCAAGTGCTTACAACCCATGGGGGTGCAAGTTAGGTGCAGTGGTTCCACTTACCTGCTCCACCCACCCTGTGTGTGTACTGTATGTGCATGTGTGGATGTGCTGGAGAAACTGCTCATGTCCAGGGAAGGCCAGCTGGACCTCAACACCTCTGCACACCACCAGGCAGCGGTGGGTAGGAGGCTGCGCAGTGTGTGGCTCACCTGTCCAAGGCAGGGGTCAGGCGGTACTCTTTGGTGACTGACAAGATGGCTTTGATCAGATTGTCTGCAGACAGAGGAGAGAGGTTTCTGTTACAGGGTCACTTACGTTTCTATAAAATGTTTACAGATAGGCCAGGTGCGGTGGCTCATGCCTGTAATCCCAGCACTTTGGGAGGCCAAGGCGGGCAGATCACGAGGTCAGGAGATTGAGACCATCCTGGCTAACATGGTGAAACCCCGTCTCTACTAAAATTGCAAAAAATTAGCTGGGCGTGGCGGTGGGCACCTGTAGTCCCAGCTACCTGGGAGGCTGAGGCAGGAGAATGGTGTGAACCTGGGAGGCGGAGCTTGCAGTGAGCCAAGATCGCACCACTGCACTCCAGCCTGGGCGACTGAGTGAAACTCCGTCTCAAAAAAAAAAAAAAAAAAAAATGTTTACAGATAATCCTACTGGAAGGCACAAGTTCCTGGGGGCTAGAGTGAAAGTGGGAGCAGAGAGACCTCTGGACACGAGAATGCGTTGGGCCACTGCCCTGACTTTATTCCTGACAAAGGAAGTGAAGGCAGGAAACAGACAGGCATATCACTGCCAGGAGCCCGTCCCTAACACTGGCACGCAGCTTCTCTCCCAGGCTTCTGGGAGGCTCAACTGGTTTTCTGAGGCTCTGTAGTCAGGCCCCAGAGCATGCATTCCTAGGCCAGGGCCTTCCCTGGAAGCTGGAGCATGCGGTCTCCCCTGGAATGGGAGTACCTGCTCAGAGCTAGAGACCACCTTGTGCTTATCTCTGTGTTCCCACTCAGCAGATACCAGGAAACGAACAAGGAGACACCCAACAGCTGAAGAGCTCACCACGTGCCTCATTATCTGACATCACCTTTCCCTCACTTTCTCCCTCTCACATTGCCAGTCCTGAATCCTGCTCTTTGCCAGGCTGACTTTACCTCCTCACTTCTTTACTCCCTGAGCCTGGCTCTGCCCACCTGCACTCCACTCAGCAAGGACCCCTGTGACTTCTGTGCTCTCAGACCTGTGCCCACTATTTAGACCTCATCTCCTCAGCCTCTCTCTGGCTTTGGCAATGAGGACTGCTCTTCCAAACTGGTATCAGGAGAGCACTACAATATAATGTATAGTGAATAGCAAGGGTATTGGCTTTGGAGTCAAATACTGGCTGTACTCTGTGACCTTACATAAATCATTTCCTTTCTTTGAGCTTTAGTTTCCTCATCTCTAAAATGAAAGTAATTCCTATTTTGTGGAGTTGTTAGGAAGATATAAAATAATGTACATAAAGACCTAAAAATAAAGTAAACTGGTATCACCACAATGGAGAGCATCTTAATAACATCAAATAACCACAAAGATGTGCATACACTAAGATCCTACAACTATGCTCCTAGGCGCGGAGCACTGATAAAGTCACACGCTTGCTCCAGGAGACATGCAAGAGTGTCCGCTGATGAGCTGTTTGTTACAGCAAAATGTTGGAGGCAAGCTGAATGTCCACCAAAAAAAAAAAAAAACAAAACAAAAAACAGATTAAATGTGGTATATGAAATCCTATACAGCCATTAAAAAAAAATCAATGACCTAGAGCTATATGCATCAATACAGATAAATCTCAAAAACATATTAAAAAAAAATGAAGAATATACATACACATATACACAAATATATGTACATATAATGACACCATTTGTAAAGTCTAAAGACACGTAAAAGCGGTACTATATTTTTAATGAATATATAAATATGTAGTGAAAATACATAAGGCTGGGTGTGGTGGCTCACACCTGTAATCCCAGCACTTTGGGAGGCCAAGGAGGGAGGATTGCTTGAGCTCAGGAGTTTGAGACCAGCTTGGGCAACATGGTTAAACCCTGTTTCTACAAAAAAATACAAAAATTAATCAGGAGTGCTAGTGTGTGCTTTAGTCCCAGCTACCTGGGGAGCTGAGGTGAGAGGATTGCTTGAGCACGGGAGTTGAGGCTGCAGTGAGTCGTGTGTGTGCCAGTGCACTCCAGCCTGGGTGACAAAGCAAGACCCTGTCCCAAATATACATAAACAAGGCATAAGAATGCCAACACTGAAGCCAGGATAATGAAGAATAATGGCTTCCTGGGGAAGGAAGAGAATGGAGTGGGAAGGGCTCCACAGAAGCTTTAATTGTATCTCATGTTTTATTTCTTTTTTTTTTTTTTTTTTTTTTTTTTTTTTTTTTTTTTTTTTTTGAGACGGAGTCTCACGCTGTTGCCCAGGCTGGAGTGCAGTGGCGCGATCTCGGCTCACTGCAAGCTCCGCCTCCCGGGTTCCCGCCATTCTCCTGCCTCAGCCTCCTGAGTAGCTGGGACTACAGGCGCCCGCCACCGCGCCCGGCTAATTTTTTGTATTTTTAGTAGAGACGGGGTTTCACTGTGGTCTCGATCTCCTGACCTTGTGATCCGCCCGCCTCGGCCTCCCAAAGTGCTGGGATTACAGGCTTGAGCCACCGCGCCCGGCCTCTCATGTTTTATTTCTTAAGCTGAGTAGAAGGTATATCAATGCTCATTATTCCTAGTATTTTTTATATGCTTGAAATATTTCTTGTAAAGAAAAGATGGCTCCAAAATTAAAAATAACAAACTTATACTTTTTTAAAGGAGAGGGGTGGAGACGCTGGTAGAGGTAGCCGAGAGGTCATGTTAAGGACTGAGAAGTATCCCTTGGATTTCTCCAGGACACTGAGCAGTTTCACTGGAATGGTGGGGTGGGATGGGCAGGGATGCAGATGTTCTTCAGGAGTAAATGGTGAGAAAGAGGAGGCAGTAGGTGCAGTTAATCCTTCCAGAATGAGGTAGAGAATCTTTCCAGTTGAGTGAGAATGAGGTCGGGAAACAAACCTTTAAGCAATGTTCTACACTAAGTGCCTTCAGATATACCTTATGGTGGGCTTTAAGAAAGGCCACAGATTCCCTCCTTTTCCCACTTCCAATTTCACCTTTAAGGAAGAGCGTATTGCTACTAAAATTAGCCAAGGCCAAGGATATGGATTGGGCTTTGTTTTCTAGGAGGAGAACCTCAGCAGAAAGAGTACACATTAGCAGGTGCTCTCTGCTTGCTGGCTGATGGGCTCCACAGCAAACTTCCCTGGCCTTTGTAGCTATCCCATCTGAGTCTCGAGTGCAGATTTGAGAGAGAAGAGTGGCCTTCTTTGCTGCCTGCACCCAGGGAAAAGGTGTTCTTCATATGGTTTAACCTGACCCATTAGATTTGTCCTTGGAGGTCTGAGGTCAAAGCTCCAGTTCAAGTGCTTTTCCTGGCCACTTTCTTCTTTTCAGGGAGAGGTAGGCTGGCTGAGTAGAGGGTTCAGGTATTCTTGAGTCTCCTGGCCAAATGATATCATCCCTTTAGCTGTTATTTTATGTAATTCTGACCAAGACTTTACACAGTAGTATAATTCTCTCCATTTAACTGCTGAAGGAACTAAAGCACAGACAGGTAACTTGTCCAGGGTCACAGCTAGTAAAAAGGAAGTATGGGGATCTGATCCCTCTCTGCCTGACCCATAAGTCCAGATTATTTTCCACCATGCCATGAAACAGCACGGAACTTGACAAAGAAGCAGAATTGTTCAACTACTCAGGATGGGAAAGTCTTAAGTTAGGAGGGAGCTGTGTGGGTGAGGTCCCCAAGGCAATAGAAGGGGAGTTTCTAAGAGGGCAGGGGACAGGTTAGCCTTGGACAGGATAAGGAAGGGCTGGAAGGGAGACGAGGTTGAGGTGAAAAACATCAGGATGGGCTGATAGAGGGGTGTGGGGCACTCCTGGGGGACAGTCTGTTACCTCTCTGGGAATGTCCCTACTATACCTAGTACTCTAGTGTTCCTGTCTATGGCACGCCTTTCCTGTGCTCTCAAAGCTCCTTGTACTTCCCTCACCAGAACCCTGCACTCTGAGTATCTGTATCTCGGCTATACTGGAGCTTTTTGAGGAGAGGAACCAAATCTGTCCACTTCACTGTTGTATACTTAGCCCCTGGCAAAGTGGTGGGCTCTGTGTACATATTCCATTAAAGAAGAAGCTGGGCACGGTGGTTCATGCCTATAACCCCAGCACTTTGGGCAGATCATTTGAGTCCAGGAGTCTGAGATCAACCTGGGCAACATGATAGAACCCTGTCTCTACTAAAAATACAAAGAAAAAATTAGCTAGGCATGGTGGTGCGTGCCTATGGTCCCAGCTACTCAGGAGGCTGAGGTAGGAGGATCTTAAAGGTGGTGGAGATTGCATGAGCCAAGATCATGCCACTGCACTTTAGCCTGGGAGACAGAGCAAGGCTCTATCTAAAAAAAAAAAAAAAAAAAAAGTGAAAAAAGGAAGGGAAAAAGGTAGAGATTTGTTGAGAGTAGAGGAAGGGTGGATTCTTACCATGGGGACTTCGAGGATGTAGCCTTATCCTGAAGGATAGGGAGACAGTCGGGGGGGTGAGATGTTAATGTAGGGCAGGGTTCCCAACATACCTTGACCTTTGATCCCAAAAGGCGGCACAAACTCCCGGATTCTAGCCCACTTGCGAAAGGAGTCATCCAGGAACATGGGTGCTGGCTTGGAGAACCTGGAATATAACAGGACTGTTGAGGATCACAAAAACACAACAGGGTGGAGTCCTGGTGGCACTTCTGTGCATCCATCTTGGCTAAGGATCGGCTGGAAGCCCCCTCTGATTCCAGCATACCCCTCTCCGCCCAGCCTGTTCACTGGGTTTCTGTTGAGGGGTTTGACAGATCTTGTTCAGTGGAGCCTGAGTCTGAGGGAGTAGGCCTGGTCAGTCTTTATTTGGCCAGCTGTAGGAGTGGAGAGACAAGATTTGCTCAGCAAAGATCAATTTCTCAGAGCTAGAAGCTCTCTGGAGGGTTGTGCAGGCATCCATCGAATAGTCACTGCTGCCCACATTGTTCCTGTAATCTGGGAACACAGAGATGAGACACTGTCCAGTTGAGCAGAAATACATCCAAAAATACAACCAGTACATGGAGACAGATTTTGGAGAGAATTCTGGGAAGTGGACCACCCACAGTGAGGAAGAAGGAGAATTCATGGTGAGAGGGCCAAGCAGGTTAAAAGCTATAGGAGACAGAAGTTTGGTAGGGACGAGAAAGAAAAAGCAGAGTCCTAGGAGGCAGGGCCGAGGGGAGAGGTTTCAGACCAGTAGGAATTTGAGTGCATTTGCTGGTGGAGAGAAAGAAAGAGAGGAGGCTAAGTTCCTGTGGAAGTGAGGAAGGATCCAGAGCTTCAGGGGGAGGGTTGATCTGGGCCTGAGGGGAGATGGGGGGAAAGGCGAGAGAAGGAGGGTGAAGTGATGCTGAGCTCGGGGGGAAAGAACAGGCAAGTCTTACTCTTCTTGGAATGGGCAGGGAGGGGACAGGCTTGGGGAGGAGGAGACGAAGTCTGAAGAGAGGCAAAGGGAAGTGAGGAAGAGGGAGAGGATGCAGCAGGAATTGAGCTCTTCAGAGATGACTGGAGAGCACAACTTCACATGGGCGCTAGCACCCTGCTTTGAGGCCATTTTCAGGGGACCTGGCAGCCCCAAAGATGGCCAGTCCCTGATCACCCACTGTGTGCTGAGAACTCTGCCATGTGGCCTGCTCAGGACCTTCCTGGCCATAAATGAATGTCGGGAGGCCTGGGCCTCCGTGGCTCTGTCTCGTTATTTCTAACTCACCCTGAATCAGCCACTGAATAACTGCAGACTGCAGGGGTGGCCCTCCAAGCCCAGAAGCAACCACAGCACGGATTTCTCATCCCTATCATCACTAACACCATTATAACCGGCAGTCCCAGGAGCAACAGTATCAGTTATCACTCAGAGGTCTGGTATTATTAGAGATTTTGACATGAACTTGAAAGAGGCAGAAAACTCTGAATCCTGCTCCCTCCCCCATCACTCTTGCTAGGAAGATGTCAACACTTGGGAGCTCGGAGCCAGGTCCCAGCAACTAAGTCAGTGCACTCCCCCAGCATCCCATGTAAAAGGGTAATGCATATTTCTTGTGCCAAGTATATAAAATCTAAGTAAATTAATATATTTGATGTTTTGCCAGAGGCTCCGAGGATCCTGGTCATGGTCTATGTGTAATATCAAAGCGAACATGGTCCCTGGATAAGCCTGAACCAAGAACCTCTTCTTCTGTGTCAGGACTGAGCTTATAAAATTTCTGGAAAGTTTCTCTCGGAGTCAAGCTTGGACAGGATTTTATCTGCTTTCCAATATGTACTAGATGTCATATGCTAATAAAATATGCCTAAGATCTAGCCAAATGATCTTGACTTTTTTTTTTTTCCTTTTCCTCTCTCTCCTTTCTTTTTATTCAGATGACTGGAAAGTTCCGTAAGTTTTACTTTTAGAAACACCTCATTTTTTGTGCAACCTGTAACATGTTAATTTTGGAAAAAAATACAGACAAGCACACATGCAAAATAAAAATACCCATAATTGTACAACACAGATAATTAACCTTATGGTATACATCTAAACTGATTTTCCTTTTCCCATATTACTTTGTAGACTGCTTTGTAGACTTTCTCCTACTAGACAGAGACTGTAGTCCCAGCTATCTGGGAGGCTGAGGTGGGAGGATCGCTTGAGCTCAGGAGGTTGAGGCTGCAGTGACGTGAGATCACACCACTGCACTCCAGCCTGGGTGACAGTGTGAGACCTTGCCTCACAAAAAAAAAAAAAAAATTATTGATCAAGATTGGGTTCAGGCTGGGTGCAGTGGCTCGTGCCTCCAATCCCAGCACTTTGGGAGGCCAAGGCAGGCAGATCACCTGAGGTCAGGAGTTTGAGACCAGCCTGGCTAACATGGCGAAACCCTGTCCCTACTAAAAATACAAAAATTAGCCAGGCGTGGTGGGCACGCCGGTAGTCCCAGCGACTCGGGAGGTTGAGGCAGGAGAGTCGCTTGAACCCGGGAGGTAGAGGTTGCAGTGAGCCAAGATCACGCCAACTGTTCTCCAGCCTGGGTGATACAGCGAGACTCCATCTCAAATTTTAAAAAAAGACTAGGTTCAAGTGTTCTTGGCTAGAACTGATCAAGTTCTCAGTGGCTCTGCACAGAATGCTTGTAGTAGCCACTGAGGATCACCGCCTAGATCCATCCTTTCTTTAGGAGATGCTACGATACTTCTATAAACTTTCTCTCATAACTCTTTGGTTGCAGTCCTACAGAAAAGATGAGATAAAATGCTTAATTTTTCCCCTTATTTACCCATTTGCATAATAATGAGCTGATTCCTTAGCACCCTCCAAAGATGATTAATGAGGCTTTTTTACATTTTAATCATTAGGAATTCAGACATTTTCATGTATTTGATATATGTCAATCTACTGTAATTTCTGTAACCATTATTATGTATTTATTAATTATTATTATTATTTTTTGAGATGGAGTTTCACTCTTGTTGCCCACGCTGGAGTGCAATGGTGTGATCTCGGCTCACTGCAGCCTCTGCCTCCTGGGTTCAAGTGATTGTCCTGTCTCAGCCTCCTGAGTAGCTGGGATTACAGGTACCCGTCATCATGCCCGGCTAATTCTGTATTTTAAGTGGAGATGGGGTTTCACCATGTTGGTCAGGCTGATCTTGAACTCCTGACCTCAGGTGATCCGCCCACCTTGACCTCCGAAGGCGTGAGCCACTGGGCCCAGCCAATCATTATTTTTTGATGCTCAGATTATCCCTTCTTTGGCCAGTGGAGTCTTTTCAATTTGGCTCCTGAATCTTCTGGACATATTCCAGTAATCTTTGATAATGTCCTGGCTTTATGGTATGAAAAGATGTTTGCGGCTGATCTTGTACATTTCTTGCCCTGACCTGGAATCAGTCATTTATTTTCCCAAGGAACCCTGGTTCCTTTCAACTGGTAATGGTATTTACAGATCACCATCAGAGTAGCTAGGGAAGCTCATGTTGTTATGGGTTAGTCATTATTTCCAGGCCGGTCAAAACTAGGACATACGCATATTTCCTAGTTCTATGTATGTAGGTTATTTGCCCTGTAGAGTGACCCATATTCCATATTTTCCCAGTTACATTCAGATATTGTTGAGCATGTTCACTTGTCCCATATATATCTGTTACCCAGGCTGGAGTGCAGTGGTGTGAACACAGCTCACTGTAACCTCAAACTCCTGGGCTCAAATGATCCTCCCACCTCAGCCTCCTGAGTAGCTAGGACTACAGACATCCACCCCCATACCCAGCTAAGTTCTCATTTTATTTTTAATTTTGGTAGAGATGAGGTCTTGCTATGTTGCCCAGGGTGGTCTTGAACTCCTGGGCTTAAGTGATCCTCCTGCCTCAGGCTCCCAAAGTGCTGGGATTATAGGCGTGAGCCACCATGCTCAGCCTCAAACACCATGCTCAGCCTCAACCTCCCGAGTCTCTGGGACTACCGGCGTGCCCACCACGCCTGGCTAATTTTTGTATTTTTAGTAGGGACAGGGTTTCGCCATGTTAGCCAGGCTGGTCTCAAACTCCTGACCTCAGGTGATCTGCCTGCCTTGGCCTCCCAAAGTGCTGGGATTGGAGGCACGAGCCACTGCACCCAGCCTGAACCCAATCTTGATCAATAATTTTTTTTTTTTTTTTGTGAGGCAAGGTCTCACACTGTCACCCAGGCTGGAGTGCAGTGGTGTGATCTCACGTCACTGCAGCCTCAACCTCCTGAGCTCAAGCGATCCTCCCACCTCAGCCTCCCAGATAGCTGGGACTACAGTCTCTGTCTAGTAGGAGAAAGTCTACAAAGCAGTCTACAAAGTAATATGGGAAAAGGAAAATCAGTTTAGATGTATACCATAAGGTTAATTATCTTTGTCTCTCTCTTTCATCAGGCCTTTGGCTTTGGATTTTCTTTCTGTAGCTGCTCTTTCTATTCCTTGAATGATTCAACCAGCTCTCCTCTAACACTTCTGCTAGTTGGGTGCATCTCTTTGCAAAGGGAACTCATTTTTTCCTCCGGTGTATATATTTTTAAACTTTTCATTACGGAAAATTTCACATATAAAAAAGCAGAAAAAATAGTACAGTCAACACTGCACCCCCATCACCCAGATTCAGGAATTTTCAATCATGGTCAATTTTGTTTCTTTAATACCCCATCCACTTTCTTTCTATACTATTTTGAAAATTCCCAGAAATTATGCCATTTCATCCATAGAATATTTCAGCATTATTTTCTAAAAGATAAGGACACCTTAAAATGTAAAACATACCTAAACAACCTTTCTTAAAGCATTATCACACCTAAAATTTTGACTATAATTTTTTTTTGAGACAGGCTCTTGTTCCATTGCCCGGGCTAGAGTACAGTGGTGTGATCTGTGTTTACTACAACCTCAAACTCTTGGGCTCAAGCATTCCTTCCACCTCAGCCTCCTGCGTAGCTAGGACTACAGGCATGAGCCACCACACCTGACTTATTTTTTATTTTTTGTAGAGATGGAGTCTCACTATATTGCTCAGGGTAGGAATTAATTTTTTGAGGAAAAGAATACATCATTCATTTGCAACTAGTATTTCCAATACAAAATTAGGATTATAAGATTTGTATTTATCTTCTTTTTCTTTTTAAAAACAGCTTTATTGATATATAATTCACATAGCAAACAATTGTTTACCTACTGTATTTGACTTTATATTTGTATCTCTTTTAAGCTGACATCCTTGTTTCCAGTGACATTAACACAATTACTTTTTTTGCTTGATCCTAACATATACATAGAGAAAATGTATATAATGGTTTCAGAAAAACAATACCAGTATACTACTAACACTATCATTACTAAAAACAATTTAAGGTTTCTTTGCAGTTCTTTTTGCCTTAGGCTATACCCCACTAGCAGAACAGACAAATTACTTTGCATTTGCCAGTTGAAATAATTCTGCTGAGTTTAATTCATCAATGACATGATACATAGTTAGGTTCATTTGTTTCATTCCGCTTTTGCTTTCAAGGGAGAGCTTTTCCCTCATTTTAATTGATTTTGTTTAATGATGATATAGAGTTTTGCATAGTTACACAATTAAATCTACAAACAAAATATATTCAAAGAAGTCTAGCTTTCATCTCTGTCCGCCTGTTACATCTAGTCCCACACAGTATTCATTTTTATTAGTTTTATTGTATCCCTTTTGTTTTTTTGATATAAGTAAATAAATGATACGTGTGTGTGTGTGTATTCCTGTTCCCTTCTTTATTCACTAAAAAGGTAACACAGTATACATACAGTTTTGTCTATTTTTCTTTTTTTACTAAACAATATATCCTGGTGAGCACTCCATTACAATTACATGCTGGATAATACTTCATGATTGATTATGTACCTTATTTTATTCAATCAATCTCCTGGGTTATTTCCAGTCTTTTGTAAAGTAGGTTCTACTAGTAGTGGTTACAACGAATAACTTAATGCATATATCTTTTCTACTTGCCAATGTATCTTTGAAATAGATTCCTACAAGTGGGTTTGCCGGATCAAAGGGAAAGTGTGTATCTTTAATTTTGCTCCGTACTGCTAAATTCCCCTCCACAGGGATTGTGCCATTTTGAAATACCCACCAGTGATGTATGAAAGTGCCACTCCCCCACAACCCCTGCAACCTCACCAAGAGTACACTGTCAAACGTTTTGATTTTGTTAGTCTGATAGAAAAAAACCCAGCATTTCGCTGTCATCTAAATTTGCATTTCTTTTGTTCTGAGTGGAATTTAGCATTATTTCATACATGGAAGGGCCATTTGCAGTTCTTTTTCTATTTTTTCCTTCTTTTTTTAAAAAGTTCTTTATATATTTAATATATAAACTCTCTGAGATACAGTTACAAATATTTCCCCTTGTTTGTTTATTTATTTACTTGGGTTTTGGTGTTTTCTCCCTCCCCCGCTCATTTTTACAAAAGATTTTTATTTTTTCTCAAAGCAGGAGGCAGAAAGCTGCTGCTATGGTCATTCTTGGCCTCCCACACAATAGGTTTTGTTGTTGTTGTTGTTGTTTTAAGTCAAATTTATCAGTCGTTCCCCTATTGCTTCTGGAGTTTGAGTCATAGGAAAGTTTTCCTCATCCCCAGGTTATAGAGAAATTCATCCATACTTTTTTAGTGCTTGTGTGTTTTCATGTTTTACATTTAAATCTCTGGTCTATTTTGGTTGGTGTAAAGACCAGATCCAATTTTATCTAGTTCCATAGGACTAACAAAGGCCTCTCTTTACGTGTTCTAAGACTATCCTGTGGTTTTTCTTCACCTTTTCTTAGGAGATTTGCTGCTTGTTTTAATTCCTGGTTTTCCCTCCTTGTATCATTGATTGCAGCCGCATGGATTCAAGGACTGTTCCCTCAACATGTCCTGTGCTATGCTCTAGCCTCTTCCTCCTCCTCCTCCTCCTCCTCCTCCTTCTCTTGGCCACAGGCATGCTTTCATGGTGATGGGGAGATCAGGTTTCAAGTTGGGAACAAGGACTTGAAACGCTACGTTCTTGTTACCCTAGAACTCCTAGAAAGGACAGTGGTGGATGTGGAATTTCTAAC
Source organism: Macaca nemestrina (assembly GCF_043159975.1). NCBI lineage: Eukaryota > Metazoa > Chordata > Mammalia > Primates > Cercopithecidae > Macaca > Macaca nemestrina. Next base: position 189,815,162 of record NC_092125.1, read on the forward strand.
AATCACAGCCAGTGCCATAACTTTCCCTAACATCATCCTCACCTTCATCACTGCATCACCATCACTTTTATTACCAAGTTTCAACCGATCATCTACCAACTCTGCCATATTCACTCAAGGTTTCAGCATCTGTCTCATATTCTATGCAAACCCAATTCTTGCTCAATTATTTTCAGAAACTTCAATGCCTACAACTCTGGCCTCGAAGATGACTTACTTGACTCCAGTGACCTCCTCATCTTCACTCCACGTCAGCCACTCAGTTCCACAGCCACATTCTGAAACTCTTCATCACTTTTAAAATATTAATCTCCGATACTCTCTGAATACAATTTCTTCATGTTCTATTTTCTCTTTCTCTCCTTTGTTTTCTTCACTCCAAACCCACTTGATTTCTATACATACTTCTGGTCTACTATCTCTCTTGGCTAGATCCCATCCATCTCCTCAATCTCACTCTTGCCAGGGGCCTATACCCCTTGGTTCCACTGTCCTTTTGTCCCACACATTAGGCAAAATCCAATCAGAGATTGATCTAATCTTACACTGTTGTACCTTTTATATTCGAGGGGCTGCGAGAACACACACACATATACACTAAAGTGCACTGATGCCACCACAAATTTATGAGGCGCTAGGTCCTCGACTTTGCTCAGCAGTTATTCCAAACATTCTCCACTCTCCATAAACTCTATCCTTTTCCAACTCTCTTTAAGCAGGTATCTTTCCTCTCACTTCACAGAAAAACCAAGGCCATCAGCTAGGAACTCCCTCAGTTTCTGGCTTCCTTACCCACAAATCTATCAGCCCCTTTACCTATTCTTAAATTTGGCCTCCTTACCCCATCCCCATGACACCAAAGCAGATCTTTCTATCATGCTATGGGTTCCATCTCTGTTTGTTTCTCTTTATGCACACAATAAGGCTCAGGTCTCTCCCCTGTAAAAACAAACAAACGAACAAACAAATTCAACAAAGCTTCCTGGCCATATACCCGCTTTAGCTACCAGCTTTTCTTTCATCCCTTCATGGCAAAAGCTAGGAAGGGCAGTGGATATTCTGTCTCCACTTCTTCATCTCCTAGTCACCCTCCTATCTAATGCAATCTAGATTTTACTCCCCTGGGACTACTGTTATATACTCCCAGCCCAGCACTATTTGTAGACATGTCCGTCTTCATGCATTTACACATGCATTATCTCTGCCTGAAATGTACACCTCTGCTCTATTTCCCAACCACTTTCCTTCTCTGTCTGGAAAAAATGCATACTTATTCTTAAAAAATTTTTTTAATAGGCACATAATAATTGTACATATTTATGGAGTACAAAGTGATGCTGTGATACATATAATGTATTGTGATCCAGTCAGGGTAATTAGCATATTCATCATCTCATTTATCATTTCTTATTTATTTATTTTTAGACAAGAGTCTTGCTCTGTTGCCCAGGCTGGAGTGCAGTGGCGTGATCTTGGCTCACTGCAACCTACGCCTCCCAGGTTCAAGCAATTCTCCTGCCTCAGCCTTCCGAGTAGCTGGAACTACAGGTGTGCACCACCATGCCCAGCTAATTTTTGTATTTTCAGTAGAGATGGGGTTTCGCCATGTTGGCCAGGCTGGTTTTGAACTCCTGACCCTCAGGTGATCTGCCTGCTTCAGCCTCCCAAAGTGTTGGGATGACAGGCATGAGCCACTGTGCCCGGCCAACATTTATCATTGCTTTGTGTGGAGAACATTCAATATCTTCTTTCTAGCTATTTGAAACTATATATTATTGCTAACTACAATCATCCTAGAGTGCCATGGAATGCTAGAATTTATTCCTCCTATCTAGCTGTGATTTTGTATAATTTAACAAGTCTCTCCCTATTTCTCCCTTCCCAGCCTCTGGCATCCTCTGTTCTGTTTCATTCTTATTAAGTTGAAAGACTACTTCTCTGGACAGTCTCCCCTGACTCCGCCAGGGAGGCTTGCACTCCTCCTGCGCACTTTGTTCATCCCCTGTGAGGTGGCTAGGCGCCTGCAGAGGCCTTGAAAACTGGGCTGGGGCCCATAAACAACAGGAAATGTGGGGGTAGGGTGATGGTAGACGGTGTGTGTGTGTGTGTGTTAATTACGCAGGTGGCTTAGCCTCATGCTATATGCCTGTAACAGAATCCAGGGGCTTCCGTCCAGACCAGTGTGCCAGTTTGGGGGCCTGGCCAGGGTGGAGGTGGCCCTTAAGGTGTAGAATGACTGGTCAGACTAGCGGGGGTATGGGACGCCTGACCTGCTTGCCCTGGCCTAGGGGGTAGCAGGGCAGGGTGGAGCAGGATCCAAAAGACAGGCCCCAGCCCGCCAGCCCTGCCAGCAACCCGGCACGCGAGGCGGCCTCAGGATCAAGTTTCAGCAGGGTGTGTGTGAGTGCGTGAGAAGGACCAGGGGAAGGAGGAGACGGAAGTTGCACTGGAACTTGCCTATCGTTTCTCCTTAGATTCCACAGCCTAGTAGTTTGGGGGTTTCGGGCCCTAGGAGAGTACATGCTGAGTGTGGATCTGACCCCTGTGTCTCTCACAGCATAGGTGGAACCTCAGGAGCCAAGAGGCTGCCCTGCTCACAGACCTGTAGACTGAAAGAGGACTATGATTAGGCATAAGGGTCAGGCTAACCAGCCAGGAAGGGCAACCTGGGGCCCTCCTAAGAGATCTTCCAGCTCATTTAATGCTCAAAAATGTGGCTTAGGTGCAGCGTAGAAAGTGAATGTCCTCAACTCTGGTTCATCAACCTAAACCATGTTCTAAGGCTCGGAATATTAAGCCTGTATCCACAGATTGGCATGGAAGCTGACTGGTCTTATTAAGGAGGGAGGTGAGGAAGTAGTTATGTGTGGGCACGAGCAGATCCAGGGTAGGGTCTTCCCCCTAGTTCCTACCAACCCAACTGAAAGAAGTGCTTCCAGATATGGGTTTGCTGGATTAGGGTAACAGATGGCTTCAGCTTGTCATCTGTGCCTGGTTGGTTAGGTGGCCAGCCTTTTAGCCACTTCTCCCAATGAGTTTGATGAGTGCAAGCAGCCCATGAGACAAAGGGAAGGCAGAGCCCAGCAATGAGTTCTTAGACCAGGGACCACAGCACATCAGTCCATTAGATTCAACCACAGGCCTTGGCTCCCACAAGGTGAGACTGTCATCCAACAGGATGAAGCGAAATCCCACAGATGCACCTTCCTAGAACCTTCTCTGAGTAGTGGTGGGATAGACATAATGTAGGGAGATAGGTGTTCTAGAGTCTACATGGTCTTGCTTGGGATCTAGCTGCTGTAGCCCCACCATAAAGGGCCATGCACAGGAAGAGCCTGGTGTATGTCTAAGCAAGCAACGCAAACACTTTCTAAATGCCCTGTCAAATATATATCTTGCTGAGTTCCCCTTGCTGACCACTTGAATGAATCCCATGGGAGATGGGTCCTATGGGAAAGCAGGGGTCGAAGGAGAAAGGATGGTACATTTAAGAGCAGGTGGGCATCATATGTCCTTAGAGAGGCAGCTCAGAGGTAAAGAGACAAACACCAGGTGCCAACCAACAAGTACTATTCCAAGCCTGTTCAGGAAGCTCTTGCTTCCACATCTTACGCGGGACTAGATGGAGCTGGAAAACATAGCCCTAACCAACAACTGCTTGCCTACTCAGTGCTAGGTCCTGTGCTGAGTACGAGCTCGGAACCTAAAGGTAAATTAGCGTTGGTCCTTTCCTCAAGAAGCTAGTGGTAGAGACAGGTAGATAAATAATCATAATATATGTCCACATTCTATATTCTGGAATAGCATCCTACATTTTGGTACAAAGGTCACTGACCAACTTGAGGGTATAGGAAAGACTTCTCAAAGGAGATAATGGCAACGCTGAGCTAAACCTCGAAAGACAAATAAATAAATGTAAGCCTGGTGGAGAATGTTGAGAAGGGTAGTTGTAAGACAAAAGCACAGAAGAGAAGAGAACCATAAGTAACTGTCCCTTCAAGATAAGAAGAGAGAATGCAGAGGCTGGAGGAGGGAAGCAGCCCCCACCAAGGGCAGAGGCAAAGGCTTCAGCCTGGCACCCTCCCCAGCCTGCACCCTTGTGACTCTGCCCTCTAGTTCCACCCAGGCAGGTGGAGCAACGTGTGAGGAAGAATGAGTGGGCAAGTGCATTCTGACTAGGTATAAACAAAGCAGCTGAAATGCAAATACTGCACAGAAGGAAAAGGCCAGGCAGGGCGTGCATCAGCACTGCAGGGCCGGCCTGGTGCCTGAGGCTGTGTCAGGACCAATTTCAAGCTGGATCATCACTGGTATTTTCAGGCACTCAGTTCATGCTCCTTCTTGTTGGCATGTTGCAGTGGATATCCACATCTCTTCCCGTCTTCTACAATAGCATCCCACTTTTCATTCCCTATGCTCCTGGTTTGGCTGATCCCCACCACTGCTACTGGGATGGGCACATGTCCGGGCTGACCAACCAGGAGACCCCTTCCTAAGTGGCTCAAGAATGGGCACCTGGCCAGGCATGGTGGCTCATGCCTATAATCCCAGCACTTTAGAAGGCTGAGGTGGGAGGACTGTTTGAGCCTAGGAGTTTGAGACCAGCCTAGGCAACACAGTGAGACTCTGTCACTATGAAAAAAAAAAATTGAAAAATTTAGCCAGGCATGGTAGTGCACGCCTGTAGTCCCAGTTACTTAGGAGGCTGAGGCAGGAGGACCGCTTGAGCCTGGAAGGGTCAAGGCTGCAGTGAGCTATGATCTTGCCACTGTACTCCAGCTTGGACAACAGAGTGAGAGCCTGTCTCAAAAATGAATAAATAAATAAATAAATAAATAAATAAAAGAATGGGCAGTTGACCTAAGTGCTACACACCATGGTCTTCTCTGAGATTTCGTATTTGGACGCTGGGGGCTGTGGGAGTCTCTTTTTTTCTCTAAGATAGTGAGCTATACAAACCATGCAAGCCTAGAACAGGGTCAGGCAAACTACAGCCTATAGGCCAGCTGCCTGTTTCTATAAAAAAGTTTTATTTTATTGGAATACAGCCACACCTATTCATTTAAACAATGTATGGCTGCTTTTGTCCTACAACAGCAGAAACTTGTGACAGAGACTATATGGCCCACAAAGCCGAAAACATCTACTATCTGGCCCTTTAAGAAAAAAAATGTGCCAACTTCGAGCTTAGAACTGCTGGAGCCACCTTCTATGGCTGCAGGGAGAAAGACACTGTTTGAGTCCTAGATTGAGGTGGGCCTAAAGATAGTTCAGGTCCTGAACTTCACAGTTACGTAAACTAATACAATTTCCTTTTTGCTTGAATTAGTTTGATACGAGATATTACCAACTGCAACTGCTACCTAGAAGGTAAAGGTTAAGCTCTTCAGTCTGATTTACAAGGCTCCTGTCTACCTCTCCAGCCTCAGATACCCCCTTTTCTCCTCCCTTTCCCTACGCTTTAGCCCCGTACAACCACGTATAATTTCCAGAGTTGGCCAGGCTCTTTTAACGCCTCCATGCCTCTATACCACTGTTCCCACTGCCTGGGGTTCTCATCTCCTTATCATTCACATGCTGAACTTCTGCTCATTCCTCAAGACTGGACTGCGGCATCTCTACCTCACTGAGGTCTTCCCGGAGCCACACAGGACTGACCAAGCACTCCTCTGGGTCATCAGTGTTCTTTGTGCACAGTGAGCTCTTAGCACATGCTAATGTTATGGCCCAGTTCCCCAGCAGGCTGTACGGCACCCCTGGCTTGCAGCCAAGCACACAGCAGGTGCTCAGCAAATGCCTGTGAGCTGTAAGAGACAGGAGCAGCTTGGGGTGACAGCCTCCACCATGTGGATCTTCCAGGGCCAATCCAGGCCAATTCCTGCTCACCTTTGGAGGTCTGGGGACCACCTCTGTGTGGATCCTCATGGACACTTTGATATCCCTGTTCCAAAGCACCAGGCTTCCAGTGATATTTCCAACGTTCACAGATACCCCCACCCCCGGTCTGAAATACTGCCAGCTACTGCCCCCACCCCGCCTGCCTAGGAACTGTGGCCACATCTGTGTCCAGACAGGCTGGAGCCACATGCATGACATGTGTGACAGGCAGGGAGGCCTGTGCTGAAGGAGGAGAGGAGAGGCTGAGCCAGAGGCCCTCAAGGGGCAGTGCCTGGGCTCCTGCTGACAGGCTCCCACTGACTCTGCTGACAGCCTGTGCCTTGTGTAGAAGAAGGAGGGAGGGAAGTGGGGAATACTGGGGAGGAAACTGTGAGCTGAGAAGCTGCCATGACAGGCAGGCGCCCCTCCCCCAGGAAGAGCCTGGTTGATGGCCAGATGGTCTGCAGAGGCCACATAGCCCAAAGCCCAAAGGCACGGTCCTGTTGGTGACCAACATCTACCATCCATGTCTCCAATATGTGCTAAGCCCCAGCTTATCTCAGGCTCTGTGCTAGTCACTGCGAATATAAAAAACTCAAGAGGCTGGACGTGGTGGCTCACGCCTGTAAATCCCAACACTTTGGGAGGCTGAGGCGGGTGGATCACCTGAGGTCAGGAGTTCAAGACCAGTCTGGCCAACATGGTGAAACCCTGTATCTACTGAAAATACAAAAATTAGCTGGGAGTGGTGGTGGGCGTTTGTAATCCCAGCTACTTGGGAGGCTGAGGCAGGAGAATCACTTGAACCCAGCAGGAGGAAGTTACAGTGAGCTGAGATGGCGCCATTGCACTCCAGTCTGGGTGACAGAGTGAGACTCTGTCCCAAAATAAAATAAAATAAAATAAAATAAAATAAAATAAAATAAAATAACTCAGAGTCCCTGCCTTGGTGGATAATGGGTAAGGCAGTCAGAGAGGCAGTTATGAAATATATGATCAACGTCACAATAATAACAGTAATAACAGCAATGAACAACTGAGCTCTTACTGCGTTCCTGGCACTGTTCTAAGCGCTCTCTCCATTTTCGTATTTAATCTCGCAATGACCTCAGGATGGGCACTATTTATATCCATGTTCGTATTAACCGTACTACTTCTGGTAATACATGAAAGTCACTGGCCCCTTAGGGAACACACTATTGGGGAATGGAGAGGACAGAACCAACTGCAGGGGTTGAGGAGAGAAAGAAGTGAGAAAGTGTTCAAGACAGAGATCAGACAATTTCTAAAGAGACTTGGTAGTGAAGGAGAGGACAGAAATGGAATGGAGGCTGGAGATGAAGTGGGATGGGGAAGAACTGAGATGTTTGTATTCAGATGGAAAGGAGTCAAGCAGAGAGAGGGAGCAGGTAGGTGACAGCAGGGGTAACAGTGGAATGAAGCCCTGGAGGAGAGGAAGGGAATAGATCCAGAGTATAAGGGGAGGAACACAGAAAACAGGATATCTTTTCCCTGGAAAGGTAGGAGGATGTGAAGATGGCTACTCCAATAGGTGAGGTTAGAAGTATGGAGAACCTGAGAGAATGCTCACCAGATCGACGCTTTTCCCTGGGAATATTTGGGGTTGTGGTGTGAGGGTGTAGACTGTAGGGACTTATGAATAGGAAGATTTGGGACAGTCACCATGGTAAGTCACACTGACCTCTTAGCACTTAGCACATGCTAGTGTTATTGCCCAGTTCCCCAGCAGACTTTGTGGCACCCGTAGCTCTCAGCCAAATACACACCAGGTGCTCAGTAAATGCCTGTGGGCTGCAAGAGACAGGAGCCGTTTGGGGTGACAGCCTCCACCATGTGGATTTTCCAGGGCCAACCAGACCAATTCGTGCTCCCCTGGGACAGGGACAAGGATTGCTAAGCTGTGTACAGAGGCCGGAGAGCATGAAGCCACAGTAGTGCCAAGGCTGTGTTTGTGTGTTGCCAAGGCAGTGGTGCTAAGCAGCCCAGAAGTAGAAGCAGGAAAAGTCGGATGGATCCAACCATGTTTGGGCCCTGCTGTAGCAGGTTTGATGGAAGGACAGGAGTATGATGGGATTCAAAGCAGTGGTGAAAATACCAGTGATATGCCAGGTCACAGTGCAGGAGCAGCGGCTCTGGCTTTGATGGTGAGGAAGGCAGGGGCCAAGCTAATGTAGTTGATCAAGCCAAAACCTAGGAGTCATTCTTTTTTCTCTTTCAGTCCCATATTCCCAGATCCTCACAAAGAGCAACGCCTATTTTACAAACAAATCTCCCTCTTGCCAACTGGATGGCATCCCTTGGAGTCATTCTTGACTCATCTCTTTTTCTTGGCTGCCTCTCATCCAACTCATCAGCAAGTCCTATTAATACAATCACTAAACATATTCTAAATTCACCCACTTACCTCTCTCCGCTGCTATGACCCCAGTCGAAATAATCATTTCTGGACCACTATGATGGTCAATGAGCAGCTTCTGCTCTTGTCTTTCTTTCAGAGTCCATTCTCTCAAGGAGGCCAGCATGATAAATCATCAACCATACCATGCCAACCATGCCATGAAGGTTTGAACCTTCCCATTGTCTCCAAATAAAGCCAAACCATAGGTTAAAGGGCCTAATGCTCACCAGTGTCTCACCACACCCCAGATCCTACTCCGTCCTCACCCTGTTACAGCATACTGGCTTTCTGTCCAGTCCTTAAATACAAGCCTTTTTCTGAGTCTGCAACTTTCCAGAACAGCTCTGGATCTTCCCAAGGCTGGTCCTACGTTTTCAATCAGATTTCTGTTCAAATGTCACCTCCTGAGGGACGTCTTCTCTGACTCTTCTGTCTAAAGTGGGTTTCCTGCCGCAGTCATCCTCTCATGTCATCTTCTCTTGTTTTCTCTGTAAGCATGTATCACTCTTTGTGCATTGCTTCCTCTCTCCCATGTGCACTTGTTATTATCAGGAGAGTGTAAGCTCCATGTGAACAGGAGCTGCCCATTCTGTTCACTGTCATGCCCCCCAGTACTCAGAATTGTGCCTAGCATAAAAGGTGCTGAATAAATATTTGTTAAGTGAGATCAGAGATCTGCCTCCCACCAAATCTACAAAATTACCATGTCTGCTCTTCTCTCTTGATAAAACTGAGCAAAATTCCATTCTTCTATCAAAGATCAATATTTCCGCATGGGCAACGTCTTTCTATCTCAGAGTAAAGGCTGACATCCTTACAACAGCCTACAAGGCCATCTATGATCTCCCTCACCCCAACTTCCTCTCTGGTCTCATCTCCTACTACTCTCCCTCTGTTCATAGTCCCTCAGCCACATTCCTTGCTTCCTTAGGGTCTTGACTAGAGCTCTTTCCTCTGCCTGGAATGTTCTTCCTCAGACACACATTTGGCTCATTCCTCACCTCTTTCCAGTCTTTATTCAATCTCTCATTTCCCGTGAGGCCAACCTTCACCATCCTATTTAATAATGCAACTTGCTCCTTGTCACCTTGCCATACTTTCTTTCTTCCCATGGCATTTATCTTGTGGTAATTTACTATTTTAATTCTTAGTTGTTTATTGCTTGTGTTTTTCTGGTAGGATGTACACTTCCTAAAGCAGGATTTTGAGATGAGGATATAATCCTGGATTATCTAGGTGAGCCCTAACAGCATTTTGAATCCTTAGAGGAGAGAGGTGGATTGAGATTTGACCACACACAGACTTTGAAAATGCAATGTGACCACAGGTCAAGACTGGAGAGATGCGGCCACGAGACAAGAGATGCTAGCAGTCACCAGAGGCAGAAGAGGCAAGAGATGGATGTGCCCTAGAGCATCTGGAGGGAGCCCAGCCCTGCTGACACCTTGACTTCAGTCCAGGAATACTGACTTGGAACTTCTGTCCACCAGAACTGTGAAGGAATCACCTGTTAGGGCAGCCACAGGAAATTAATACAGATATGTTACTTTCTGAACCCCGAGAAATGAGATTCCTGGAAGGGAAGGTTTCAGCCATCTTCTTTCCTCTGCTAAGGAGGGAGACAACATGACAGAGAATGAGCAGATGCTGTCCTGTGAGATGAGACCCTATACCTTCAGGGGAGGGGCACGAGGGCAGTCACTGCTGACCACTATCTGCTCTGCATCCCATCATTGCTTACAGTCCCAGGTAGATTTTAAAAAGAAAAGGCTGGAAAATGTGACTGTTTACAGGTGGGTTCCAGTTCCAGACATCCAGACACATATCTCTAACTGGGGGCTGCTGAACCTCCGTCTCAAACTTAGACTTGTGTCCTGAGCTCAAGACTTATATATCCAACTGCACCTGGAGTATCTTGCCCAAGATAACCTACTGGCACCTAGGCTCAACATATCAAAAAAGGAGCCCATTATCTTTCCCTAAATCTATTCCTTCTCTCTTTTCTTCAGTGAAGAGCGTCCAAATCACAGATTAAGAAGAAACCTACCTGCCTGTTGCTATCTCTGGGGTCTTGAATTTGGCCTCTGTGTGTTTCTCTGCCGGGAAGTGAGAAGGGTGAGCCAACTCTGCTGACTAGGGAAGTCTGAAGACCCTGCACCCATGTGGCTAGATGACATCACAATCATTATCACCTCCCCAGACTGGGCAAAGCATGAATGCACACTGCTCCCGGAATTTCCCATGCAGGTCCCCTTTAGTCCTAGCTGGGGACTGCGTTCCTACAGGAAAATACTATAGCTGCTTTCTTCAGTCCAGGGGCTCAAACATTGTTCTCGACTTTGGAGACCTTGGGTAAGGCTGTAGGGGCAGAATTCTCTCTCTCTCCTAACACCTGATCAATTACCAAATGGGATGGGTCAAGCTAGTGATAGACAGAAACCTGTCACAGACTATTGTCAAGATGCATAGGGAGAACTGTCCCACAATAAGAATTTCAGCCCCCATACAAACGCAGAGGCTGATATTCCTATTTCTGCCATTTTTCACCTCTGCACACCTCCTGGGTGAGCTGAGAGGTGACAGTTTTGTCACCATGCCTTGTCTTTTCATCACATGCATAGTACCTAGAACAGTACCTAGCACATTGTAGGTAATCAATGAATGAGTGAATAACTACAATGGGCCCTGCCCACTGGATAGGGGCCTGTCACAACCATAAATTACTGGGCTGCAGCATCCCTCTTTCACATTCGTCCATCCACATGCAACGAGCACACCCCATGGCCATCCAGCCAACCACCAGGAAGGAGGACCAGAGACTTGCTGTAGGTCATTCTAGACACATGACACCTTTCCAGGCTATGGTACTGCCAATACCTGGTAAAGTTATGGAGATAAGCAAGTCCCAGCCTATCTTGTCCCTCCACTGGAAGATCTTCAGCAGTTCCACATTATTGACTCAGGCCCAAATCTCTAGCCTTTCCCGCCACTGTACCTTATGATGGCCTCTATGGACTGAATCTTTTATACTTGACAGCTAAGAGCCTCAATCCCGATGCTTGACTGGCTCTCTCCCCTCATGGTCTGCTCTATGACTTGAGCTGCTTTTCTTCCAGTCTTGATGTTTTAGGGTCACAAATCAATTATGATCCCTATGCTTGGCAAGTCTAGCACCCTCTTCCTTGACAGATCTCTCCCTGCTCAACTATAGGCTCAGTTAAAAACAGGCCGGGCGCGGTGGCTCAAGCCTGTAATCCCAGCACTTTGGGAGGCTGAGTCGGGCGGATCACGAGGTCAGGAGATCGAGACCATCCTGGCTAACGCAGTGAAACCCCGTCTCTACTAAAAAATACAAAAAAATAGCCGGGCGAGGTGGCGGGCGCCTGTAGTCCCAGCTACTCAGGAGGCTGAGGCAGGAGAATGGCGTAAACCCGGGAGGCGGAGCTTGCAGTGAGCTGAGATCCGGCCACTGCACTCCAGCCTGGGCGACAGCGCGAGACTCCCTCTCAAAAAAATAAATAAATAAATAAATAAATAAAATAAAGTGAAGAGGCCGGGCGCGGTGGCTCAAGCCTGTAATCCCAGCACTTTGGGAGGCCGAGACGGGCGGATCATGAGGTCAGGAGATCGAGACCATCCTGGCTAACACGGTGAAACGCCGTCTCTACTAAAACATACAAAAAAAAAAAACTAGCCGGGCGAGGTGGCGGGCGCCTGTAGTCCCAGCTACGTGGGAAGCTGAGGCAGGAGAATGGCGTGAACCTGGGAGGCGGAGCTTGCAGTGAGCTGAGATCCGGCCACTGCACTCTAGCCTGGGTGACAAAGCGAGACTCCGTCTCAAAAAAAATAAAAAATAAAAAATAAAGTGAAGAGAAATTCTAAGCCGGGCGCAGTGGCTCATGCCTGTAATCCCGGCAATTTGGGAGGCCGAAGCAGGTGAATTGCTCGAGCCCAGGAGTTTGAGACCAGCCTGAGCAACATGGTGAAACCCTGTCTCTACAAAAAATTTTAAAAATTACCCTGCCATGGTGGCAAGGTAATCCCAACTACTTGGGAAGCTGATGGGGGAGGATCACTTGAGCCCGGAATGTCGAGGCTGCAGTAAGCTGAGATCACGCTACTGCACTCCAGCCTAGATAACAGAGTGAGACCCTGTCTCAGGAAGAAGAAGAAGAAGAAGAAAGAAGAAGAAGAAGAAGAAGGAGGAGGAGGAGGAGAAGGAGGAGGAGGAGGAGGAGGAGGAGGAGGAGGAGGAGGAGGAGAAGAAGAAGAAGAAGAAGAAGAAGAAGAAGAAGAAGAAGAAGAAGAAGAAGAAGAAGAAGAAGAAGAAGGAAGAAGAAGGAAGAAGAAGGAAGAAGAAGGAAGAAGAAGAAGAAGAAGAAGAAGAAGAAGAAGAAGAAGAAGAAGAAGAAGAAGAAGAAGAAGAAGAAGAAGAAGAAGAAGAAGAAGAAGAAGAAGGGAAATTCTAAAGCAGTTATCAGTTGCAGTATTTTTGTGTATTCTTTTCTCAAACAGCAGGAAACAGGAGAGATGAGTTCTCTTCTAAAGGAAAGAGGTTTAATTGACTCACAGTTCACATGGCTGGGGAGGCCTCAGGAAACACAACCATGGCGGAAGGTGAAACAGGAGCAGGCACCTTCTTCACGAGGTGGCAGGAGAGAGAGTGAGTACAAGCAGGGGAAATGCCAGATGCTTATAAAACCATCAGATCTCGTGGGAACTCATTCATTATCACGAGAACATAATGGGGGAAACCCCAATTGAAATTACAATTCAAGATGAGATTTGGGTGGGGACACTGCCAAACCATATCAATTCCAAACACAGAAACTGGTAAACTCCAAGGCCTGCCTTGGCCTCCCCTCCTCCAGTGATTTTAATCTCTTTCCTATCTCAGCTATTTACTCCTAAATTATATGTTAAACTGGGTCGCTAATAATAACTAAAGCCCTCTCTAATATCAGTCTCAAGCTCTCACTCCCTGACTGCCTCCATGAATCTATGTATCTATAGCTTACCTGCTCTTGTAGCTAAACTCCAACAATCCTCAACACACTGAAATCATCAAGCCATTGGCTTGGCCATCTTTTCATTGTCCTTTACTTCCTTATATTCTTACTGCAATTCTCATCCAGCTTGAATTCCAAATCAATCATTATAATCACTTCTTTGCATTCACCCTCAGCTTCCTTCTTCCTCTCTCATTTGGGGGAAACACAGCTTTGATTAAATTGAAATTCTTACCTACTCTGGGGATGTACCTGCACAGCTGAATATGGCTGGCTGGAGAAAAACCATGCTGGCTGCTGGTTGGTCTCACTCAAAATTCCAGTGAGGCCCTTACACTTCCTGGCAATCACACATGTTATCAGCTCAGTCATTCTTCCATTCTCTTGGATGACTACTCATACTTTCTCTTTTCTCTCTACACTTCCAACACCTTCCTCATTCTTGCTCCTATAGATAACCTTGTTTACCATGGTACTGAAATATGTGAAACAATCAGAATAGAATGTTTACAAGCTGCATATCACCACTTGCCTGCATTTGTGCCTATATTCTCTACTTTATATTTGAACTGCCCATAGTTGTAACTAAGGCCAACTTTTGTGCCCTAGATCTTATCTTTTTCATTTACTAAAGGACACTGCTCCAGGAAGTCTTCACTCTTACATCATCTCGTTTCTGGATTATCCCCAGAGACATACAAATATGTTGTTTATCCATATTAAACTCCTTCTCTCTTCTTTTTTAAGGTTTTAAAATTTGCACTCTTCTAACTTTACATTATGAAAAGCATTCATACAGAAAAGTTAAAAGAACAGTACAACTATCACCCATATAGTGACCACCTATTAGTTTATCTCCATCTCTTTACAGAAACACTCCTTCAAAGGGTTATCTACACTTGCCATCTCCAATCTCTCTCCTCCCATTTATATCAATGATCCTTTAAGGTCACATATTACTTTCATGCTGCTAAATCCAATGGTCAATTCTTTACTTAACCTATCAACAGAGTGACCATACATTGTGATTTGCCTGGAACAATGTTCGTTTATGTGTCTTATCCTGGAGTAATTAATATTGTCCATTTTCACTCTCAAAAGTGTCCTAGTTTGTATAGTAACTTATACAATCATCCTGCCTACCAGCAACGTATTACACAGTTAATTACTCCTTTTGTAATACTTTCTTTGGTTCCCAGAATATCACATTTTCCTGGGTTTCCTAATGTTGCACTGGGTGCTCCTCTTTCTCATTCCCTTCTGCAGTTGCTCCCTCAATGTCCCACAGCATTCTCCGGGCTCAGTCCTGGCTTCTCTCCTCCATCCATGTTCACTTATTTGGTGATCTCATCCACCATGTTGGCCAGGATAGTCTCAAACTCCTGACCTCAGGTGATCCGTCTGCCTTAGCCTCCCAAAGTGCTGGGATTACAGGCGTGAACCACCATACCCGGTCCTTCCCCTGCCTTCTTGATAGCTACACTTGGACGTCTAAGAGGTATCTCAAACTCTGCATGTTTAAACTTGAGTTCATAATGCTCCTAAAACCTGCTCTTCTTGCAGTCATTTCTCCATCTTGGTAAACGGCATCTTCATTCTTCCAATTTCTCAGGCTACACACTTTTAGTTGGCCTAAATTACTCTCTTTCTCTCATACTCACACCTGTGCTGGCAGCAAACCTGTCAGCTCTCCCTTCAGAATATACCCTGACCTTGATGCTTTCTTACTACCTCCATTGCTTCCACCATGGTCCAGGTTGCCATCATCTCTCCCGTATTTCACAACAGCCTCCCAGTTGGACTGCCTTGCAACAGTCTATTCTCATCAAGGCAGCTAGTATGATCCTTTAAAACTGAAGTTACTCCTCTGCTCGAAATCCTCCATTCCTAGAGTGACCTCCAACACCCCCATGATTCAGACTTCTCTTTCTTACTTCATCTCTCATATTTCCCACTTCTTTAACCCAGGCCTCTTTCCTGCATTTGGATCCCACCTCAGAGCTTTTGCATTGGCTGTTTCCTCTGCCTGGAAGGCTCTTCCCCAAGATATCAGCATGGCCTTCCCTGATTTCCTTTAGGTTTTTACTTAAATGTCACCTTCCCATGAAGATCTTTCCCAGTCTCAAATGGCAGCCCCTCTCGAACTTCCATTCCTGTTTTATTTTTCTCTAGTATTTCCCACCATCGAATATACCGTATGCCTATTTCTATATCATTTCTTTGCCTGCTTCCCACTAGAATATGAGCCCCACGAAGGCTGGAGTGTTGGTCACTTTTGCTCACTGCTTTACCTCCAGTACTAGAGCAGTGCACTCACTAAATATTTTGTCAAATGAATGGCTGTAAAAAGGGGCTAATAACACCTACCACCTCATGGATTATTGTGAAGATGAAGTGAGATAAGGCATGCGAAGTTCTTGGCACACCATGTTGCTCAATGACTGTCAGTTTCCTTTACCTCCTTCTCTCCCCTCCCAGTTTTGGTATCAGCCATGCCCTCCCTCTCCCTCAGGGAGTGTCCGGTCAGAGGCAGGGTGAAGAGCAGCAGGTGCCTTACCAGCAGCCCTGGCAGGACTCTCTCTACCCCGAGACAGTCCTCCCCACTCACACCCCCTCTCGCTCACACCCCTCCCCAACACACCCCCTCACACCTCTCCCCAACACATCCTTTCCTCCTTCCCCCCACACCCCTTCCCCCCTACACCCCTCTTCCCTCTCCTCCTATTCCCGGTCCCCCACATCCCTCTCCCTCTACCCCCTCCTCTCCCTCATACCCCAGTCTCTCCCTCATATACCATCCTCTTCTAGTCCCCATCCTCTCTCACACCCCAATCATCTCCCCCATACACACCTTCCTCCCCCCACACCCCTTCCCCTTCCCCTACATACCTCCTCCTTCCCCCATGTCCCCTCCTCTCCTCACCCCCTCCTCTCCCTCACCCCCAGCCTTTCCCTCAGAACCCATCCTCTTTCTCACATCCCAATCATCTCCCACACACACCCCTCTCTGACATACCGCTCCCCCTCCCCCACATACCCTCTCCTCCCTCCCACGCACCCCTTCCTACCCTCACACACACCCTCCTCTCCTTCACATCCCAGCCTTTCCCTCCCACTCCATCTTCTCCCACACCCCAGCTTCTCCCTCACACCTCATCCTCTCCCTTACACCCCATCCTTTCCCTCACACCCCATCCTCTCCCTCACACGCCATCCTCTCCCTTACACCCCATCCTCTCCCTCATACCTCAGTCCCTCCCACACAACCCAGCCTCTCCCTCACATCCCAGCCTCTCCTTCACATCCCATCCTCTCCCACACCCCATCCTCCACCTCACACCCATCCTCTCCCACATCCCAGCCTCTCCCACACCCCAGCCTCTCCCTCACACCCCATCCTCTCCCACACCCCATCCTCTCCCACACACGCCAGTCCCTCCCTCACACCCCAGTCCCTCCCTCACACCCCAGCTTCTTCCTCACACCCCATCCTCTCCCTCACACCCCAGCCTCTCCCTCACACCCCATCCTCTTCCTCACACCCCAGCCTCTCCCTCACACCCCGGCCTCTCCCTCACACCTCATCCTCTCCCATACCCCAGCCTCTCCCACACACCCCAGTCCCTCCCTCACACCCCAGCCTCTCCCTCACACCCCAGCCTCTCCCTCACACCCCAGCCTCTCCCACACCCCAGCCTCTCCCACACACCCCAGCCTCTCCCACACACCCCAGTCCCTCCCTCACACCCCAGTCCCTCCCTCACACCCCAGCCTCTCCCTCACACCCCAGCCTCTCCCTCACACTCCATTAACACAGGTCCAAAAGCCGTCACCCATGGGCTCATATCTCAGTCTCAAAGGTTCATGTAGCACATTGCCTGGCTGTATCCCTAGCCTCCTTCTGAGTTCTCTACCAGGGTTCTTCTGGTCCCCTCGTTGTTACAGTGCACAGCCTTGCCAAGTACTTCGGCCACCTCATTCCAAAGAGGCTGGAGTGCTCCATCCACTGGAGCCTGCTGTTGTCCCACATGTAGGACAGTCCCGGGAACTATTATCTGTGGCCAGCTGCTCATTTGGGCCATGGCTGCTCCCTTCTGGAATGGCCTGAGTCCTGTCACTGCCCCAAGCCCCAGCATCTTTCTCCTCACTTCAGGAACAGAGGCTGTTTCCTACACATGAATCCTGGGAGGCAGAATCAATCTGGGCCAAGCTTTCTGGCATGGGGGTTACTTCTCAGAATCCTTACCTCAGTACTGGGAGGACGAAACCTGCTGGAGAAAACCTACACAAGCAGACAGGTGGCTGCCACAGACTCCTGGCCCACTTGGCCTGCTCCGTGCTCAATAGTTTTGGGGTTCCCTAGTACCAGCCTCTTCTCCTTTCCACAGTGGCCCTTGTAAACATTCTACTTTTCCTCTCTGCAGACACCCACTTCACCCCATGGCCACGTCCCCACTAGCTTCAAGCCTGTCCTCTTCCCATCACAGCTCTCCCAAGAACAGTTCACATGCACGAACCATAGGTCCTGGCCTGGGATTCAGCCTCATGTCAACCAGCTCCCACCCCCACCCTCCAGAGACACAGCTCTCTGAGAGCTTCTCCATCTCCAGTTCCAACCCCTGAGGTCTCGCTCCTGCCTTGCCTCTCTTGGGTTTCAGGCCTTTTATGCACAACATGTGTCCTGACACCAGACCAGACCAGTGAAGGTGGCCTGTTCTCAGCCTGACTCCAGCCCCTTCTGGGAAGCCTTTGCTCTGCCCTGTCCCAGGTTCCCTTCCCCATACTTGGGGCTCCCCTCCTCCCAGCATGGCCTGTGATTTCGATGGCCTGGAGGCCTAAGCAGACCTCCTGCTGGATCAAAATTCAACAGGGCTCATGGGATTCCTACTTATGTCACTTACAGGGCTTACATACTGGCAGGGTTTCAATAAATGTTTACGAAATAATTATCAACACCTTGCTCTTACTGTTTTTCATTATACAATATCATTTTAGCCTCACAAAATTCATTTGAAGTAAGTAGATAGGCATTCCCCCTAATTTACAGATGAAGACACTGAGGTTTAGAGTTTGAGTGACTTGTCCAAAGAGAGAAGGTGCTGAACCAGGTTTGAGCCTCTGATGTCTGACTCTGGGGTAAATGCTCCTTCTAGAACTTTGTGGCTCTTCTTTAGGGCATGAGTCCTTGCCTGTAGCTCTCAGATATCACATGTGGACCATGACAAGGTCTAGGAAAGCATGAGGCAACTGCCCTTCCAGGTGGATTTGGCCAGGTGTGAGATGGATACCAATGTAGGCTACAGGGAGGGTGGTCTGAGAGATAGAAGCTGGTGAACTTCAGAGGACAGAAGCCCCGCTAACTGCCTGCAGTGTAGGGGGCAAGTTTCTGCGTTAGGCTTATCTCAATCGCTCTTTTTATGTGCACTGTTTAGACAAGAACAGAACGGCTTAATCCTCAAATCTATGGAAGACATAGAGAAAGGAAAGGAACAGTTTATATTGGAGACCAAAGAGGATCCAAAATACTCCAGAATGACAGCTACCTTGCCAAGCTTGGTTTGGACCCACACGTTCCATCATACGTGCTGAGAAGGAAGGGAGGGGGCTTGGCAAGAGCATGTCAAGAATAGGCTTATGGTCAGTGGGACATGACCACTGAAGAAAATAGCATCTTTTGGGTGTGAGGCATTATGAGGAGCATCAAAAATGGGGAGATGCTTCTCCTGCTATGCTCCCTGAGAAGAAAACCACTTCTTCTCTGGTTTTCTGATAGTGAGGGGCCCTTTATGATACCCTATAAGGGCAGAGATGTCTGGCAGGAGACATCACCAGCTTCAAATCTCTGAACAACTGATGGAGAAAAGGGATTAGTCTTGTCCTATGTCCTCTGGCAGGCAGAACTAAGACCACAGGGGGAAGTTGTAGAAAGGCAGATTCTGGCTTTTCATAGTTAAGCCTCTCCAATTACTGATGAGTATCTTGAAATGAACGGGCTGTTTCTGCAGGTCAAGGACTTCTAGCTATTGGAAATGGGGAATGGACTAAGTAATCTCCATGATTCCAAGATACAGGGTTCTAGAACCACCAAGCCCAGGAAAGTGGCAAGAACCATCTTCTCCCTGGACTCACCCTGGGCTGAAGATAGGCCCCAGTCTAACGTCATGGCCAAGGCTGTGGGTTCAGCTGCTCAGTGCTAGCATCTAGGGACTTTCTTCGTTGGGCTGTCTACAGTTTGGATTAGTTGTTTACTCTCTTTAAAAGGAAAAGCGCTGGAAAGGGGCCAGAGGTTGTGGGAGACTATTTCCATCTCGGGTGTCTCTTCCAAAGCTCTGGTGTTTTGCCAGGATTTAAGCATGGTATACACAACACAGTTAAAAATAACCCCTTGATTGAACAGAAGGCGTGGGAGAGAGGGGCTAGCCAGGCAACTTTGCTAGAGGGTGGGGGACGTGGGCAAGGAGAGGAAACTTGTACCCAGAGCCCTGGGAAGGGTTTTATCCCAGAAGAGATATGTAGACTCAAGGGGGTGAGAGTCAGGAAGATACTGTCCCTAACTGCTCCTTTCCAGGAAGAACTGCCCAGTAAGTGCCCTGCTTTGGGTATGCCCAGGGTTTAAACAAACTGCTAGTTTTGAAGGGCTCTCCCAGGAATGACTCTGCCATTTTTCAGTCCTGAGTGCCAGCCTATGGGACTAAAGTTAGGGAAAAAAGACAAGAAGCAGAAAGCCAAGAAAGGTTAAACAGTGTCAAAAGCCACAGACAGGTCAATGGCACAGAGGCCAGAGAAAGGTCTACTAGATTTAGCTATTGGGAAGTTCTTGTGATTTGTGTGTGAAAGCTTCCAGACTTTTCCTTCCATAAACAGACATTTAACATAAATGGAATTATCTTATATATAGTGTCCCATAACTTGCTTTTTAACAAATTTAACAATAAACTGTGGGAGCATGCCATTAAATACAGTCTGACATCATTTTTCATGGCTACATACTATTTCATCACAGGGACATACTACATGAACCATGCTTGGCTCAGAGGCACTTAGGCTGTTTCCAGTTTTTTGCTATTATCATAAACATGCTGCAACAGCATATTATAGTAATGCATACATACATATGATTACTTTTGTATGTACAATATTTAGAAGTGGAACTGCTGGATGAAGAGGAATCTACATTTTATACTTTATTATACAAGTACGTTGTCTATATAGCCTCCCACAATTTTGGAGAGAAATTCTATTCTCTTCTGATTTCCTCTAATCTTTCCAGCCATTTTTTCCCTATTCTCCTTCATCCTATTCAACCCTTATATATTAGTATTCCCCAGAGTTAGGTCATTCCATTTTCTTCTTCCTTAAAAAATTACCAACTCGAATGCCTAAAAGAGCCAAGAAGGTATGGTAAATATGTGTAATGGGCCAGATACAAGAAAACAAGAAGGGGCAGGGTTACAGCAAGCTAGAATTACATACTGTCTAAAAATATTCACATTATTTTAAAACACTGTGCCATAAGGCATGTCTACAGGTAGATTTAGCTCATAAGCTGCCAATTTGGGACCCAGTTAACACACCTTCCCCATACAACTTCGCTGCTGCCAAAACTTCATCTGTGTGCTTGCTGATAACTCCCACTGCATCATCTTTAACTCTGACCTCTCCCTGGGAACCCCAGACCCACATATACAAATGACTATCTACATCTTTCCTTAAGTGTCCCAGAGGCATCTCAAACTCACTATGCCCACAACCAAATTCATGATCTCTGCCCTTTCCTCCTCCCAAAAGTCAGAAATCAAATAAAAGAAACAAATGATCTTCTTCTTAGGTTCTCTACCTCAATCAATGGCACCTCCAATTTTCCTACTGATATGGTTCGGCTGTGTCCCCACCCAAATCTCATCTTGAATTGTAACTCCCACAATTCCTATGTGTTGTGGGAGGAACCTGATGGGAGGTGATTGATTATGGGGGCGGGTCTTTCCTGCACTATTCACGTCATAGTGAATGAGTCTCACGAGATCTGATGGCTTTTTTTATTTTGAGACAGAGTCTCGCTCTGCCACCCAGGCTGGAGTACAGTGGCGTGATCTTGGCTCATTGCAACCTCCACCTCCCGGGTTCAAGCGATTCTCCTGCGTCAGCCTCCTGAGTAGCTGGGATTACAGGTGTGAGCCACTACGCCCAGCTAATTTTTGTATTTTTAGTAGAGACAGGGTTTCACCATGTTGGCCAGGCTGGTCTCGAACTCCTGACCTCAGGTGATTCGCCCACTTCGGCCTCTCAAAGTGCTGGGATTACAGGCATAAGCCACTGCACCCAGCCTGATGGTTTTAAAAATGGGAGTTTCCCTGCCATGTGAGGGAATGCTGCCTTGTGAGACATGCCTCTCACTTTCTGCCACAATTGTGAGGCCTTTCCAGCCACGTGGAACCGCAAGTCCATTAAACTCCTTTCTTTTGTAAATTGCCCAGTTCTGGGTATGTCTTTATGAGCAGCATAAAAACAGACCAATACACCTACCTTTGAAGACAAAAACCTGGGAGTCATTCCAGATTCTTCCCTTTCCCTAGCCTTCCATACTCAGAATGAGCACTTGCTGAGCACCTAGTCAGTGCCAGGTACTGTCAGGGGCTAGGGCTGGCCACAAAGAGAAATAATATGCAGTTTGTGCTCTGGAGGGGCAGACAGACAACAATGTCATCAGGACATGTGCTGGCGATGGAAAAGTACCTTATAAGATGTTCTGGGAGGAGAGAAGGGACACTTTGATTCTATTTCCTCAGTGTTCTTCAAACAGTCTTTATTCTCCATCCCCATGGGACTGACTTCACCAGTCACCACAACAGCCTCCTAACTGGGCTTCATGCTTCCAAGTTCCCTCCTCCAATTTATCTTCCACATTGGGTGAGGGCAATCTTTTGGAATAGCCAATCTCATTAGGTCAATCTTGTCTCTTGCCTAAAACATGTCAATTATTTCCCATATCTTTTTTTTTTTTTTTTTTTTTTTTTTTTGAGACAGAGTCTGCTCTGTTGCCCAGGCTGGAGTGCAGTGGTGTGATGTCAGGTCACTGCAACCTCCGCCTCCCGGGTTCAAGCAATTCTCTGCCTCAGCCTCCCAAGTAGCTGGGATTACAGGTGCCCGCCACCATACCTGGCTAATTTTTGTATTTTTAGTAGAGACAGCGTTTCACCATCTTGGCCAAGCTGGTCTTGAACTGCCGGCCTCGTGATCCACCCACCTCGGCCTCCCAAAGTGCTGGGATTACAAGCATGAGCCACCGCGCCTGGCCTAATTTCCCACATCTTTAAGGATGTAATCTAGAGTCCTTTTGGAGTGACTTGTGAGGTCTTCCATGATCTTGCTCTAGATTACTTCTCTAGCCTGTCTTCCAGCATCTAGGATGTAACACTATGTGCCAAATGTACCAAACCATGTGCAGTTATCTGAGTGTCCTTACGTGCATCACGTTCTCAGTTTATGCATTCCCTCTGTCTAGAATACCTACCCTGTCATTTTTCAACTGCCTAATTCCTTAATCTTTTTTTTTTCTCTTGAGATAGGGTCTCAGTCTGTCACCCAGGCTGGAATGCAGTGGCACAATCATGGCTCACTGCAGCCTCAACTTCTTGGGCTTAGGGGATCCTCCCACCTCAACCTCTTGAGTAGCTGGGACTATAGGTGCACACCACCATCATACGTGGCTAATTTTTTTTTTTTTTTTTTTTTTTTTTTTTAGTAGAGATGGGGTTTCGCCATGTTGCCCAGGCTGGCCTCAAACTACTGGGCTCAAGTGATCGGCCTGCCTGAGCTTCATAGTGCAAGGATTACAGGTGTGAGTTACCGCGCCTTGAAAAAAAAATCGCCTCCTTCAAAAATCTTTCTCTGACCACTTTCCCCCAAAAGATGGCTTCTCCCAGGTATTCTCTGTCACAGATCCTCCCTGTCCTGCAGGCTTACAGTAGGGGAGAAAAAGAAACTTCCAAGGCATTTTCCCAGGCTGCTGAAAGGGGCCATGATATGTCCTTACCTGGGTGTTTTTGAGAACCGGCAGTGTTGAAAATATATGGGAGTGTGAGGCAGACAGTGATGACTCCAGAGGAGGTCGGGAGCCCTGGGAAAGGCCCAGCTGCTTGGCTCTGGTTGCATGTGGCCTTGAGGGGCCATGAATACTTCAGGTCCACAGACCATGTATCTTAAGGAGCTACTGACATAATGTATCCCACCCACTAACACTTATGGCACTGACCCCTGCCAAAAACAAAACTAAAACAAAAAAGAAAGACAACTTTTCAACTTCATGATGGTGAGTCAGCAATCACCAGCGAACCAATGAAAAGGTCTTCTTTGGCCCTTTAATGCTAGCAGATGATCAGAATGAAGGTCAAGAGGTCCTGTAAACAATAACAGCAGAAGAGGAGTGAGCCCAGTGATCTACCTTAGGAGAAAAGCCCCTTCTGACACCTCACTTTGATTAGGTGTCTCCTTTCTGTGTATTCGTGGCACCCTAGACTTCCATTTACCATCATGTCAGCACAATATAATTTTGTTTTCATGTCTGACTCACTCTAGACTGAAGTTCTGGGGTAAGGATTATGTATTACTTTTCATCCTTAATACCCAGCATGGTGCCCAGTATATGGAAATGCTTATAAAATAAGTGATGGTGAAAGGGGAGGGAAGGAAGTTTAAGTGAACAGGTTTCACGTTGAGAAGTTTGGTGACTCAAAGGCAGAGATACTACAAATTCATGTGATGTAATGAAAAAATTTATTTCACTATGTCAGAGATAGTGAGGAAGCTGCAAAAAGACTTATTTATACGAATGTTGTATGTAGATACTCTGTTTACAATAGGAAGAAGCTGGAAAAAAAAATCCCTTAAAGGACCTGGGTGCTTCACAGGGATGTCCCGCAGGAACTTCAAGCTGAGCATTCTCCCCAAATGAACTCAACAGCTGCCCCGTAAGCATGCTCTTCTCCCTGTGTTCCCTATGTTAGGAAATGGCGCCGCTATCTTGCCAGCTGCCTGAAACAGAAACTAGGAATCCATTTTTACTCATCCCTCCACCAGCCACCTAATGTTGTCATTTCTCCTCCCCTAATATCGCATGAACTTGTCCTTATCACCTCTTCCCAAGCATTACCTTTCTCAGTCCCACTTCCTGTAACCCTTTCTCCCCATTTCAGGCAATGACCTTTCTAAAGCACAAATCTGATGCTGTCCTTCCCTCCCTGCTTTGAAACCTTGGTTGACCTCATAATAAAGTTCAAACTTCTCAGCATGACATTCAAGGCCTCTTGCCAAGGACTTGTACTCCAATAGGCCAAATTACTTCCAAGTGTGTCTCCTTCCCTCCACGTGATTCCTGCCCTTCCCTAGATTCTCTACCTGGCCAGTTTCTAACTGTCCTCCAATAGGCAGCACAGGTGTCACCACCTCTGGGAAGCCTCTCCTGCCTGCAGTTTGGCCAGGCGCTCTTATCAGAGCACACACAGCTCCTTGTGCTTGCTCTGTTGCTACAGTAACCACAATGCCCACTCAGTTTCTTTCTTTCTTTTTTTTCCCGAGACAGAGTTTTGCTCTTGTTGCCCAGGCTGGAGTGCAATCGTGCCATCTCAGCTCACTGCAACCTCCATCTCCCAGGTTAACATGATTCTCCTGCCTCAGCCTCCCAAGTAGCTGGGATTACAGGCGTGAGTCACCACGCCCAACTAATTTTTGTATTTTTAGTAGAGACGGGGTTTTGCCATGTTGGCCAGGCTGTTCTCAAACTCCTGACCTCAGGTGATCCGCCTGCCTTGACCTCCCAAAGTGCTGGGATTACAGGTATGAGCCACCGCGTCCAGCCCCCACTCAGTTTCTTATCTGTCACTCTCCCCTAGACCTCTGCACTAGGCTTGGTAGACAGTGAGTGCTTAGGGGTTCAGGGAGGGGCAGAATACTTAGGGTCTCTGGGGCTTAGAAGTGGGGCAGCAGTCACCATGGGCAGGTCCGGATCGAGATCTATGAGGTGCTGACGCAAGCATGCTTTTATCTGGAGGCCTGGTCGCTGCTCCACAGAGGTGGAAGAGGAGGAGGAGGCTTCTCCCACACCCTGAGGACACTCTCTGCCAGACTGGGGCCTCTGTGGGGTCTCCCAGGATTAAGAACATCATACTGACCAGACAGGCCCCATTCTAGGGGGCGGAGGCTGGCTTAGTGATGGAGCTATGCTTTCCCCAATCCATTCTTTATTCTTTATGATCTCCGAATTGCAGAAGCAGAAACTGCTCACCCTTGGTCTGAAGCTTTTCGTGACTTGTGCGAAGAAATGTCATCAACAGCCTTTTGTTTGAACTTGACTTGTGTGAATGTGCCAGGGGACTTGCTCAGAGGAGTCTTTTCAGATGTCATTTCTGTTTGTCTACAACCCTGGTCCGTGCAAAGTCATTCACAAGCCAGTTTTTCTGAGGCTCCAGGGCTGTCATAGTCTCATTCTTGCCACAGCCCGCAGAGCTACTGTGTGACTGCCTCCAGCCTGGAGTGGGTGCAGGGCGGCCTCCCCACAGCCCCACACTTAGCAGTGGTGTGTGCTGTGGCCTGGTCAGAGCCAGGCACTGAAATGCAGCTGTGAGGCAGCACTCAACCAAGTCTCTCACTCTTCAACTTGACTTGAATGTCTCCGAAACCCTGAGCTATAACTTCAATTTACTTCCCCCAGACAGTGAGCTAGGACTATGCCTGCATTTTTAAAAAGCATTTCCCCAGTGCCCACACAGTGCCCGGCACTCGATAAAAATGTATTACATGAGTGAACAGACAGACATGCAATATCCAGTTATTTGAGTCAACGGAGGGAGACCATCAAACTCAATGTTTTGAAGGAAGAATAATCCAGAATTTAATATGTCCTTAAAGCCACTTTAGACTCTGTCCACTGTTTTTTTGAAACTGGGTCTCGGCCGGGCACAGTGGCTCACGCCTGTAATCCCAGCACTTTGGGAGGCCGAGGTGGGCAGATCACAAGGTCAGGAGATCAAGACCATCCTGGCTAACTCGGTGAAACCCTGTCTCTACTAAAAATACAAAAAATTAGCTGGGCGTGGTGGCGGGCGCCTGTAGTCCCAGCTACTAGGGAGACTGAGACAGGAGAATGGTGTGAACCCGGGAGGCGGAGCTTGCAGTGAGCCGAGATCGCGCCACTGCACTACAGCCTACAGCTTGGGCGGCAGAGCGAGACTCCGTCTCAAAAAAAAAAAAAAAAAACAAAAAAAAACTGGGTCTCACACTGTCACCCAGGCTGGAGTGTAGTAGCATGATCACAGCTCATTGTAGCCTCAACCTCCCTGGCTCAAGCAATCCTCCTGCCTCAGCCTCCTGAGTAGTAGCTAGGGCTATAAGTGCACACTATTATGCTAATTTATTTATTTATTTTTTTGGTAGAGACAGAGTCTTGCTATGTTTCCCAGGCTGGTCTCAAACTCCTGGGCTCAAGTGATCCTCCCAAAGTGTTGGGATTACAAGCGTGAGCCACTGCACCTGGCTCTGTCCACTGTTGATGCTGCTGGTGTTTGTCCTGGGAAGGAAGCCCAGAGTGCTGGGCCCAGCTGCACAGTGGGCCTGGATATGGCAGAATGCACAACTAGGTCAGCAGGACCTGCCGCTTCCATTTCCCTCCCCAAGCCCAAGCCAGCTGCAAGGAATGTGGTGATAGGATAGATAAAGGGAAATGGGAGCTGTCCCCAATTTAGTCAGTCACCAAGTGGTGATGGAGGGTAAGATAGAGGTAAAAATTAGACAAGGATCAGTATAGGTCTCAGGATGGAACTACAATGCAATATACACAGAACTGTTACAGAGAGAGGTGCACACAGAGCTGGGGGAGCTCCAGGGCAGGAAAAGCTTCACAGGGAAGGTGACATCTGAGCTGGAGTTTTAAAGGTTGAGAATGTGAGGACGGACACTCCAGACAGCACATGCATGTGGGAAGCTGGCCAAGCTGAGCACCTGCCTTGTCCAGGCCCCTTTGGAGGGGAGAGGCCTGCCACAAGCAGTTCTCTGAGCAGAGACTGCTGTGCTTGATGCCAGGCAACATTCAAATTACTCATTGAAGTAAAAGCAGTAGTTTTCTTTTCTTTTTTTTTTTTTTTTGATACGGAGTTTCGCTCTTGTTGCCCAGGCTGGAGTGCAATGGCGTGATCTTGGCTCACCACAACCTCTGCCTCCCGAGTTCAAGCGATTCTCCTGCCTCAGCCTGCTGAGTAGCTGGGATTACAGGCATGTACCAACATGCCCGGCTAATTTTGTGTCTTTAGTAGAGATGGGGTTTCTCCATGTTGATCAGGCTGGTCTCGAACTCCTGACCTTAGGTGATCCGCCTGCCTTGGCCTCCCAAAGTGCTGGGATTACAGGTGTGAGCTACTGCGCCCAGCCAAAGCAGTAGTTCTTAAGGCAAAGAATATGGAGAAGCACTCCAGGCTGGGGGACTAGCAGGCACAGCAGGAAGCCATAAAAGACTATGGGTTAGCAGGGCATTGGCATCTAGGGGTTAGGGCACCAGGAAGCATCAGCTTAAATTATTAATTTAATTTATTAATTTAAGCATCAGCTTAAATTAAATTTATGCATCAGCATAAATTACAAGTCATCGGTTGCATCCTGTGTAGCTGGAGTTGCCAAAAGCCACATTTCCCGATATGTGGAAGTATTTCTGTATCAACAAATGCCAATCACCTGGGTTTGTATGCAGTCTATACAAGTCCTGACAGCTCCACACCAAGACATATTACTGGAAGGTCTCCATGAGAGTTGAGGCAGTCAGGGCATAAAGACAGAACCACACTTACCAACCCAGACGAAGCACTCGCTGCATGCCAGGCACTAGGCCACACATATCATGGACATTACCTTGTGTAATCCCCATAAATGCCCATGAGATGGGGGCTGTTATTCGCATTTTGCAGATAAGGAGGCTGATGTTTAACATGACTAAGGGCTTGTCCAAGGTTATACAGCTAGCAAAGTGGCAAAGTTGGGATTCTAACCCAGGCTTGCCTGATTTCAAAACCTAAGTTCTTTTCACCTCCCCAGACTGAGGCAGAGGAGCTCCCAGCTGTATTCCATCTTTGCTGAGAAAGCAGGAAGGAGATGCTGTGAACCTGGCACAGGCACACAAGGTCCAGCCACAGGGATCGGTGAAACAGCGGTGAGGCCAGGTGGTAAAGATGTACCCCTCTTCCTCTGACCAGCCTCACTGCAGTGCCAACAGATGACAGTTTAAGCACAGTAAGACCACTTTTGCCTCAGCTCAAAAGCTCTCTATTTCCTGAAATCTAGGCCTACACTCAGAAAAGGTCTGAAATTAGGCCCAGTCACAGGCTGGAAAAAATGATCAACCTCTGGCTAGGGAGAACATGGTGGCTGTAACCCACATAGCCCACATCCCTCCACTGCCCTCCCTTTCTGCATCTAGCACTCCAGGGGTTAGGGAAAGGGGCTCATGGCTAGACAGGAAGAGACCTGCTGCTCATGAAGGATGGCCCTTGGGATCCAGATGAATGGCAGAAATGGCCGGTCCTACCTTTCTTCCTTTAGCAAATGCTCCTCTGTGGAGTACCTGACGAGGACTGGATCAGAGATGGATAGAACCAGGCTCACCCTTTGCTCCTGAACCTGCACTCTACATGCAGCTGTGCCTTTGCCGACAGCTTTCCTTGGCCACATGGGGGTCTCTGAACCCTGTGTTTCCTCCCAATAATCTGAGTGGTAGCAAAGAAATGCATCTCTATGAGAGTCGGCAACTTTCCCGGAGCGGGCCCACTGGAGACAGGACTGTGTCAGGAGCCCAGGCCTCCTGGATGAGCTGGCTTTCCCCACAGCCTTGAGTGTGGGTCACGGTGTGCTGTGCTCTGCCCTACTGCCTCTTGCACTTTTCTTCATTTTGCCCCCAAAATGACTAGGCTACAGGCAGAACTGGTTAAATCAGAGGCAGCTGCTGACCATGTTAAAAAAGGTCAGGAGGAAGGATTCTTTCCATCAGGAGGCCCATATGAGCTCATGGGGCCTGATCCAACCAGTTCTCCTTGCATACTCCCTCAGGGGTAGGGAGGGGCAGAGAGAAGCCCTTCGGAGGAAGGGACTTGGGTATCAGGGGCCCCTGTGTGTGCAACAGCCACAGGGCAGAAAGAGAAGAGCACAGGGACAGAGGCAGGGGGTTTGGGATGGTCAGAAGTGGCCTAAGGGTGAACATATAGCTGGCAGAGTCCTGCCCTTAATCCCTCTTGCTGGTCTCAAGGTACGAATGAGGATGGGTGATGGAGACGGGGAATGTGGTGGCAACAGCCCTTAACCTGGCCGGACCCTCACTGATCACAGTCACCCTGGACACATGGGAGCAAGGCCAGTGGAGACAGCAGGCAGAGCCACCCCTCATCAGAGCTGGTCTCCGAGCTCAGGCCTCAAGCACATGCCTTGCTCCATTTGGAGGACTTGCTCCATTTGGGCATTTGCTGCTTAGAGCAAGTTCTGCAAACGGCAATTGGCCTCTGGCCCAGACACACTATCTGAAGGGGCTGAGCAGCAAACCAAAAGGTGTCACTTTGTTTTTCCAATCATCTGTTTTCTTTTTCTTTTTTTTTGAGATGGAGTCTCGCTCTGTCTCCCAGGCTGGAGTGCAATGGCGTGATCTCGGCTCACTGCAACCTTCACCTTCCGGGTTCAAGCGATTCTCCTGCCTCAGCCTCCTGAGTAGCTGGGATTACAGGCATGTGCCACCACACCTGGCTAATTTTGTATTTTTACTAGAGATGGGGTTTCTCCATGTCGGTCAGGCTGGTCGCCACCATGACCAGCCCCAATCTTCTGTTTTCAAACTATGTTCGGAAGTTGTCCGCTGCGGGAAACTTCCCCACACTAAGCCCTTGGAACCCAGGGAGAGAGGATGGGTCTATCCCAACACAAGGGCCACAAAGATGTCACAGGGCCAGCTGCCGACAGGCCTGCTTTCGTGCTGCTGCCACCTATCAGGTGTGTGTTTCCCTGACCAGGAACTCCTGTGAACAGAGGCCATGTGGCCCAATACTCGCCACATCATCCCTGGACAATCTCGTCCACGCTCTGGGGGTTGTATATGGACCTACCTGCAATTTGTTTTCTTCTAGCCCAGACCTCTCTCCTGAGAGATTCACTGAACTCAGGATCCCTGCGTAGGGCCGTGGCTTCCCTCTGACACTTCATTTGCCTGGATCTGGACTCTTTGCCTGTGTCAGGGCAGAAGGCAGAGCCAAGGGCCCTCATCATGGGAGGCAGGCATAGACTGCTGTCCTGCCTCCACAGTGGGGAGGCGAGGCTTCAGCCCTCCTTCTCCCTTCTAGCTCTGGCTGTTTATTTGGGGAAACCAGTTAGAGAGTGACCTGTGTCCCCAGGTGCAGACAGAGTAGGGAAAGCAAGACACAGTCCTGAAGGTGCCAGCATCTTGCTCTCTGCTGAGCTGCTGCCTCACCGCTGGGACTTGTGTGGGTGGAGCTCAGACCTGGGCCTTCCCTCTCACTGAGGAACTCGCAGAGCTGCTTGCTCCTGGCTGGGAGCCTCACACAGCTCGGGAGGAGGGCCAGGATCACGTTCTGTGCTTTCACCAGCTTCTGCTCCTCACAAGCAGCAAGAACTCCCCACGTGGGGATCTTGTACCTGAACCAAAAAAAGCAAAGCTGCTAATCTGACAAGATCAATCCTCAAATACCACAGGAATGCAGCCAGCCTGCATGCTCTCACCAGGGACTGCGCTTCTAAGCACCCCTACAGCTTCTGCTCTTAGGCTGGAACTGGTCTGCAAAGGAGGAAGCTGCCCCCACCAGTGTGTCTGGTCTTGCTGCCGAAGCCCCACCCTTCCCAGCATAGCTCAGGCATCGCCTTCACCAGGACGTCTCCCCAGTCAATCTCTCATCACTCCTCCAGCTGAAGGACCTTCTCTGTGCCCCCACAACCCTCTGTCCTCACCTCTGGCAGAGCACATATGCCTGGATATGTGTTTGTCTCCATGCACCATTTCTCTTAGCTCTGGGGAAGGTAGGTACAGATGAGGAAGGTGAGGCTCAGAGAGGTTGAGCAACCCAGCCCTATTCACTTCCAAAACCTGTTCTCTTTCCACTACAGTCCAAAACTTCTCAAACCATCTGTGAAGAAGGATCCGTTGGTTTTGCTTTTTAAATTTCTATTTTGTCACAGAATGATAATTTTATAAAACAGAATAAAAATGAATTACTAGAAAAATTAAATAAGGCCAGGTGTGGTGGCTCATGCCTGTAATCCCAGCACTTTGGGAAGCTGAGGCAGGTGGATCACCTGAGGTCAGGAGTTCGAGACCAACCTGGCCATCATGGTGAAGCCCTGTTTCTACTAAAGATACAAAAATTAGCTGGGCATGGTGGCGGGCACCTGTAATCCTAGCTACTTGGGAGGCTGAGGTGGGAGAATCGCTTAAACCTGGGAGGTGGAGGTTGCAGTGAGCCGAGATCACACCATTGCATTCCAGCCTGGGCAACAGAGCAAGACTCAAAGGAAGGAAGGAGGGAGGGAGGGAAGGAAGGAAGGAAGGAAGGAAGGAAGGAAGGAAGGAAGGAAGGAAGGAAGGAAGGAAGGAAGGAAGGAAGGAAGGAAGGAAGGAAGGAAGGAAGGAAGGAAGGAAGGAAGGAAGGAAGGAAGGCGGGCGGGCGGGCAGGCAGGCTGGGAGGGAGGGAGGGAGAGAGGGAAGGAGGGAAAGAAGGAAGGAAGGAAGGAAGGAAGGAAGGAAGGAAGGAAGGAAGGAAGGAAGGAAGGAAGGAAGGAAGGAAGGAAGGAAACATATAAAATATATGCTCCATTTTTAAAAGTTTTTTTTTCTTTTTTTTTTTTTTTGGTAACAAATAGCTGAGACCATAGGTGCATGCCACTGTGCCAGGCCTATTCTTTTATTTATTAGATTAAGGAACATAAACTGACTCTAATTGTCATAAATGTTTTCAAAAACCTTATTTCCAGTATCTCAAAAATATTGTGGCAGACCAGTTCAAATCACCTTTGATTCTACAGCACACAACAGGTTCCAAACTGCCTTTTGCCTGTCTGGGACATTCTACCAAGGCTTTGCCTGTCATTCACCTGGCAAGTTAGAAAGGGATAAGTTAGAAAGGGATAAGAAAGGGGTAAGATGTAGCTCCTCAGGTCCTGTCCTGGGGTAGGAGAAACAATGTACTCTGATACCATCAGAAAGAGCAGGTTGAGGCCTAGAATTTCTAGAGCAGATGGATTTATAACCAGCTAGGTCTGCAGGATTCACCTTTGCAAACAAGTGTGGGTCCCTAGTCATCTGGGAAGGAGATCTAAAAAAAAAATCCCGCAACTTCTGGATGTCTACTGCAGCTCCACCTATGAGAACTGGAAGATAGAGCAAAGAGGAAAGAGATGGGGTGTACCATTATAGGGAACTGGCAGGCTAAATTCCTTAAATAATGGAGGAGGCAGTAAGCTCAGGCAAGATGTGGAATTAATTTAAAAGCAGAACATGGATGAGTTCCCAGAGGTGGTTCCAACACCTGACGCTAAGGAATATATGAAAAAAAAAAAAAATGGTGGGCAGGGAAAAGGACAGGACATAAACGGCAATTCCTCCAGCTGTAAGCTGGAGTCCAGGTCATGGACAGGCACTGAGGTTGTCTAGCCTATGCAGGCTACTCTTAAGACACTCTGCAGAGAAGCTTTAGTTATAGAGCACTCTGCTCTTCCCGGAAAGGCCTGTACCCAAGGATTTCACCGCAGTGGGTACCTACTGAAAATATTTAAAACACTCTCCAAACAAAAGGAATCTGTATTCCCTTCCAGGTCCATGGTTCAGAGCCTCGATTCAGGACATAGGGTGGGGTTGGTGGGTTTGATTCCTGGCTCTGTGCTACCATGACCTTGAGCAAGTCGTTAGCTTTCCCATCTACAAAATGGGTATAACAATACTTACTTCGTGGGGTTGTTATAAAGGGATTTTGCAAATTTGATTCCATAAAAGTGCATTATCACATTGACTTTGTGTGTAACGACTGTGCGTGTATGTAAAAACACTGAAACTTCCTCAAAAAGAGATGTCCTTTTTGGATACATGCATTTGTGAAAGATAAAATTTCTCAAGATCTTGGCTCTTTGAACAACTGTATATGCAGTAGTGACCCACTGTGACTTTTGACTGATCTCGACAAAAGACTGTGATGAGATCAGTCACGGTATTTCAGATGTCTGTCACAGTATTTCAGATGACCGCAGTTGTCAACCTGGGTGTACACAATTACCAACTATAGTGAAATGTGTTCATACATGTCCCTTTGTACCTATTTCTTTATGAACAGTCTGCCTGTTCCTGTGATATCCATGTGACTGTCATTAGTAACCTGTTCATGCCTCTCATTAGTATACCTGTTTATGCTAGGCAATAAAATATGTATGTTATTATTGCCCATTTCATTGTGTAAAGTGGCCTATGAAGTGTTCTGTAATGTTTTTACGTTTATCAAATAAATCCCCTTTTAAGAATGTAAATAAATATATTTTAAATAATTTTAAAAATTATTTTTTCCAGAATGATGTTTTCAAGATTTTAATCTTTCAGAATTGCGATTTTCAGGGTTTTAGACTTTTTGGGATTCTCATCTTTTAGGATTTCCTTTTTTTTAAAATTTAATTTAATATTTTTTTTGAAACAGAGTCTCGCACTGTCGCTCAGGCTGGAATGCAATGGTGTGATCTTGGCTCACTACCACCTACGCCTCCCGGGTTCAAGTGATTCTCCTGCCTCAGCCTTCCGAGTAGTTGGGATTACAGGCGCCCACCACCATGAATGGCTAATTTTTGTATTTTTATTAGAAACAGGGTTTCGCCATGTTGGTCAGGCTGGTCTCAAACTCTTGACCTCAGGTGATCCACCCGCCCTGGCCAGCCAAAATGATGGGATCAGAGGCGTGAGCCATCACGCCCGACTGATCTTTTAGGATTTCAGCATTTGGGACTACGGCATTCGTGATTGTGTCTTTTGGAATTATGATTGGCTCCCATTGTAAAGGCTAAATGAAATAATGAAATACGGTGGCACAGTGGCTGGCACACAGTAGGTGCTCTAAAAATGGCGTGACACTTTATGTGCACAGGTTATCTGTGTCTGCCAGTGGAATGTAAGATCTCTGAAGGGAGAGGTTTTATGTAACTTATGCAGTGCTGAAGCTATAGCACCTAGAAAAATATCTGACACTTTGTTGAATGAGTTTACAGAATAATAGGATCAATGTGGCAAGTTTTTAAGCGATGAGAGAGACCTGAATATGATTAAATAGTGATAAGAAGGAAACAGTGAAGAGAATGAAGATCCGGGTTCCTGCAGAGGTGACAGAGGTTGGAGAATCAGGGCTCAGGGGAAGGAACTGACCTCAGAAAGAAGACAAGTGCCAGGACTTGATGACTCATTAGATATCTGGTTGAGAGGGGAAGGAGAAAGAATAACTCCCAGATTTCTTGCTTGGGTGAGAATGGATAGTGGTGCCATTTCCTGAAATAAGAACATAGGCTGATTAGATTTGTTGGAAATTTGGTGAGTTGGATACACTGAACTTGAGATGCTTTTGAGTCATCCAAGTGGAGCTGTCCAGCAGGAAGTTTGGTATTTGGGTCTAAAGATCAGTAGAGATGTAGGCTAGAGAGATTGAGAGTCATCAGCACATACGATGTTAGCTAAAGCAGTGGAGTGAGAAGAGAGGAGAGCTATAACTGAAACCCGGCAAACACCAACATGTAAGGACGAGTACAGGAAAAGAAGATCTCCTGCAATAGAGACTGAGAAGGAACAGAGAGGTAGGAGAACTGGGAGGGAGTTTGAACAAAGAATTAAGGAGAAGAGAGAGTTTCAAAATGGAGGAAGAGATCAATACTGCCAAATGCTTCAGAGACATCATAAAAAGAGAAGGACTATCTATCTGTCGGATTTGTCAGTGCTTTTTGGTGGTCTGGATTAGAGCATTCTGAGGAGGAGAGAAGCGAGAGTGGAGGCCAGACTACATGGATTAAGAGTTAGAGGGACATGAGGGAGCGGAGAAAGTAACTGTAGCAAGTCTTGCACATTCCTGGTGGGGGTATGGGAGTGCCCAGTGTGCTCTCAGCCTAGAAGGACAACGATTCTGCAGAAGTAGAGAAGTAGATGGTATTCTATTCTCCTCCGTAATTTATGGTATGGGACAAAATTTGTCAAGGATGCCTCTCAATCTTACCACTCCTCCCTGGTGTTGTAGTGATAAAAATCCCAGAATCTTTTTCTGGAAGGGCAGAGACGGAGGGGCTTTGTAATGTGGGGATACCAGATACTCAGCTACACTGGCCAGGAGCCCACAAGCTTTCAAAGTCCCCAGGGCAGTGCAATAGGTCTCCTGTACCTTCTCATGCAAGGGTCCCAAATCAGGCAGCTGGGACTGTGTGTCAACTCTCTAGACTTCCTGCTTCAGAGCTCTGCAAAGTTTCAAGGGCCATCTTTGCACTGTGGAAACTCAGCCAGCTTGGACCACAGCAATGATTCCTTAGCAGTATGTGAATCACAGACGCACAGTCACAGATACACACCACACACTCCAGCCTTCCTAAAACAAAATGCATCTCAAGAGAAGTGTGGTTTTCCTCTGTAGAGCTGGGTAAGGGAACCATTTCCACATCAGCACCTCATTAGCTACTACCAGGCATCTGGTAGGCCTCGGTACTTTGGCCACTAGCCAGCCTGCCCATGAAACAGCAGCTGTGAGAGGAAGTAGAGAGCGGTTGTTAAATATGTGGGCTTGGGTTCAAAACCTAGTTTTATCACTTCCTATCTGTGTGACCTCGGGCAAACTGCTTGACTTCTCTATGCCTCTAGTTCCTCGTATTTAAAACTTGACTAACAAGGGTTAGTCTCATTATACAATTGTTGGGAGAATTAAAACAGAAGAAATAGGAAAAAGTTTCAGCACGGGACCTGATCCAAAGTAAACATCAGTAGGTGTGAGCTATCATTGTCACTGCTGCTAGTATCACTCTGCAGCACGGACGTGGCATGGATTAGGGCTCTGCTTTCTGCTGAAACTGTTGGCCACAGGCTTAGCCTGTAGGCACCTCACTTTCTCCCAATACTGAGTGGCCCCACTGACCACCAACTAAAAGATATGACACTCAATCATGTCTTTCACCAAAGCACAAACAGCCACTCAAATGTATGAGGCAAAATATTCGCAGGAAAATGGGGTATGCCAATTATGTGTCAATTTAGGTTTTACGAGTTATATTTTTTCTTTTTAAAGAAAACATTCAAAATGTTTACTGTGACCTACTCTAGGATCTTTATTTTTCTTCCTGAAAAATAACTTATCTAATTATAAAGAAAGCTACTGAGAAAACATAATTCACTCAATTAAGTGTCTAACATTAAATGTTGTTGAAATGATCTAACATTTATGGCCCCAAGACACATCCTCTCATTTCATTCTCTTGACTAATGAGTGAAGTAAGGCTCAGACTTTTCCAAGATCACGCAGCCTGTGAAGTGAGAAAGCTGTGAGAATTTTCAGTCTCCAAATCTTCATCTCCTTTCAATCTATCATATATTGGAATATGTCACAATAGTTTTCTTCAGTAACT
The DNA here is from genome assembly GCF_043159975.1 of Macaca nemestrina. Classification (NCBI taxonomy): domain Eukaryota; kingdom Metazoa; phylum Chordata; class Mammalia; order Primates; family Cercopithecidae; genus Macaca; species Macaca nemestrina. Next base: position 189,852,113 of record NC_092125.1, read on the forward strand.
CTCTCCACTAAAAGAGTGTCTTATCAACATTTCCCACATCCTTACATTCTCAACCTCTGGAGGGCAGAATTAATTTCCATTCGCAATACAAATGCCAAGTGTCTACTGTGTGCTAAAGGCTCTGCTAGGTGTTGGCGGCCATGAATAGACCATGCCTCTGTGCGAGAAGTTCACAGTCTCTATGGGAGAATAAATACCAGCCAATAGTTATGTACATAATAACAAAGCTATGTGTGAGGCACTGCGGTGGTGCACAGGGTAGGGGAAAGAGTAATGGAGTGTATTTCTAGGTAAGGGAAGATTTTGCAATCCATGAGACCAAACAGATCGAAAAGCCCTAACTCAAAATTTGGAGTAAAACAAGTGCTCAATAAATCTGAGTTCCTTTGGACCTACTGCCATCCCCTCCCCATCTCTCTAATTAGAGGAAGATGTATCCAAGTGAGCAATATTCGAGGGAGAAAAGGAGGCCTTTTCAGCAGAGAGTACAAAAGTGTGACAGCAAACAGGCTAGCTTCCCAGAGAAGCAGGACTTTGGTCTGGATGGGCGGGCACATCGGCACCCCTTCCTTTACACTGCCTGCTCCCTAGTCTGCACCTAGGGATGGGAGTCAATGACTAGGTGGGTTATTCAGGGAAGAGTGAACCATAGGAAAAGAGAATGTATGCTTCACACAGCATTTGGGAATTTTTTTTAAAAGGTAAGATTTAGGTCAAGCCTAAGCCTGGTGCGAGGGGTGCACCTAGCAGAGCACTAGCAGTCCTGCACCAAGTTTGGGATTTGGGGTTGGTGCGACAAGTCACATGGTTGGCGCGTGGCAGTGTGCGGGGCATTGGGTCTGCGGGTCTGGGACTCTGGTGGCACTGGCGGTGGCGTGGGACTGAGGCTAGGCACGTGTGCAGGGTCATGTTCTGGCAGCTTCGAACCCATGCAATGGCGATGCCAGTCAATGGGGCCCACAAGGATGCTGACCTGTGGTCCTCACATGACAAGATGCTGGTGCAGCCCCTCAAAGACAGCGATGTTGAGGTTTACAACATCATTAAGAAGGAGAGTACTGGCAGAGGGTTGGATTGCAGCTGATTACCTCAGAGAATTTTGCCAGCCGAGCAGTTTTGGAGGCCCTAGGCTCTTGCTTAAATAACAAATACTCTGAGGGGTACCCGGGCCAGAGATACTAAGGCAGGACTGAGTTTACTGATGAGCTGGAAACCCTCTGTCAGAAGCGAGCCCTGCAGGCCTATAAGCTGGACCCACAGTGCTGGGGGGTCAACGTCCAGCCTTGCTCAGGCTCCCCTGCAAACTTCGAGTGTACACTGGGCCTGGACCTGCCAGATGGGGGCCACCTGACCCACAGGTTCATGACAGACAAGAAGAAAATCTCTGCCACATCCATCTTCTTTGAATCTATGCCCTATAAGGTGAACCCAGACACTGGCTACATCAACTATGGCCAGCTGGAGGAGAATGCCCGCCTTTTCCACCTGAAGCTGATCACTGCAGGAACCAGCTGCTGCTCCTAAAACCTGGACTATGCCCGCCTGCGGAAAGACTGTAGATGAGAATGGAGTGTATCTCATGGTGGACATGGCACATATCAGCAGGCTGGTGGCAGCTGGTGTGGTGCCCTCCCCATTTAAACACTGCCACGTGCTGACCACCACCACTCACAAGAACCTGAGAGGCTGCTGAGCCGGCATGATCTACGGGAAAGGAGTGCAACGTATGGATCCCAAGACTGGCAAAGAGATTCTGTACTACCTGGAGTCTCTCATCAACTCTGCTGTGTTCCCTGGCCTTCAGGGAGGTCCCCACAACCATGCCATTGCTGGGGTTGCTGTGACCCTGAAGCAAGCTGTGACTCTGGAATTTGAAGTTTATCAGCACCAGGTGGTGGCCAACTGCAGGGCTCTGTCTGAGGCACTGACAGAGCTGGGCTGCAAAACAGTCACAGGTGGTTCTGACAACCATTTGATCCTCGTGGATCTCCATTCAATCAAAGGCACAGATGGCAGAAGGGCTGAGAAGGTCCTAGAAGCCTGTTCTATTGCCTGCAACAAGAACACCTGCCCAGGTGACAGAAGCGCTCCACGGCCCAGTGGACTGCGGCTGGGGACGCCAGCACTGACATCCCTCGGACTTTTGGAAAAAGACTTCCAAAAAGTAGCCCACTTTATCCACACAGGGTTAAAGCTAACCCCTGCAGATCTGCAGCAACGTTGGCAGTGGAGCCACCCTGAAAGAGTTCAAGGAGAGACTGGCAGGGGATAAATACCGGGGGGGCGTGCAGGCTCTCTGGGAGGAGGTCGAGAGCTTCACTCTCTCTTCCCTCTGCCTGGCCTGCCTAACTTCTAAAGGAGCCGGCCCACCCTGGACGCACCTGGCGCCACAGAGGAAGCTGCCTGCTGAAGGACCCCCTTGAGAGATGTACAAACTGCCCCACAAGGGACCTACTGGCACTTCTGTCCTTTGAGGGGGCTTCTTTTGGACTTTTTTCATGTTTTCTTCACAAATCAAAATTTGTTTAAGTCTCATTGTTAGTAATTCTGGGACAGGTTATTAAAAGTTTTTAATTTGAACCTGGCTTTCTCACAGCTGGATAAAATTATTCTAGAAAAATAAAATACTGTGTAGCCATTTAGACCATTTAGACCATGGTGTAGGGCAAAGCTATTAGAAAGCTATTAGAAAGATTCTAGCGTTTTACTCTCCCTGGGCTTTCCTTTGCCTTGCTGCAGCAGAGAGGAAATGTCCCTGTCCACAGCTTGTGCAAACTGCCACTCTTACTATCTTGTTACCCAGCAGCATGCCAAACGAGAACGGAATTCGCCTCGAAGCCTCTGCTATGTGCCGTAAATCAGAAGTGTACATTAGTCAAGTGTACACAAGGTGCACCCAGTATGGTGGGAGGGTTTTGCTGTCAGTAGCTCAAACTATGGTGTAGAAAGGGTCTCCTCCCTCCATCCTGGGGAATCCCAGTCCCATCCTGGTGTGAGAATCAACCATTCCTGCTCCATCTGAGATAACCAACTCCCTCCCATAATCAGGAAACCAAATGTCACCTTCCCAAAGAAACTTTATTTTCACATCGCTGGAGTGCAAAACATATGTGACCATTTTTAATAAGCACAATCAAATTTTTAACCACAGAATGTCTATAAGAATTATAGCTTTAAAAACATAATTTTTATATTTCAAAAATATTTGAACTCAAATTAATTTCTTAAAAAGTTAAAAAAGGTAATATTTAATGGCTTGTTTTTGTAGATGTCAAAATTAACACATCAAAAAGAGTTTTATCAAGTTCTTTTCTGTCAAAATATTGATGCTACAGAAATCAAAACCTTGAATTTACTTATTTTGTGATCAAAATACCAAGAAATACTAGCTACCCATATGAAAAAAAAAAAAAAAACCTAGAACTCAATCTCATTCCTAACACACAAAACCAAAAATAGATGCATTAATAATTTTGTTGTTGTTGTTGTTGTTGTTGTTGTTGAGACAGAGTCTCGCTTTGTCGCCCAGACTAGAGTGCAGTGGCCAGATCTCAGCTCACTGCAAGCTCCGCCTCCTGGGTTCATGCGATTCTCCTGCCTCAGCCTCCCGAGTAGCTGGGACTACAGGCGCCCGCCACCTCGCCCGGCTAGGTTTTTGTATTTTTTAGTAGAGATGGGGTTTCACCGTGTTAGCCAGGATGGTCTCGATCTCCTGACCTCGTGATCCGCCTGTCTCGGCCTCCCAAAGTGCTGGGATTACAGGCTTGAGCCACCGCGCCTGGCCTAATAATTTAAATATAAATAACAAAACTGTAAAACAGAAAAAAACAAAGGATGGCACCATCATAATCTACTATGCGTGTATGTAAATCCCAAAATTGCTATGAAGGGCAATTTGCCAATAACTCTCAAAATGTTCAAGAAGGCAGAAGAAAACACAAACATAGTAAGAAATGAAACAGAAGATATAGAAAGACCTAAATGGAACCTACAGAGATTAAAAACACAGTATTTGACATAATAATATACCAGGTAGAATTAACAAATGATTAAATGCTATAAAAGAAAAAGCTATAAATGTGAAGACATACCAATATAAACTATTCAAAATGAAGTAGAGAGAGAAAAAAGATTGAAAAACAAAAATCCAGAGCATCAGTGACCTGTGGGACAAATAAAATGGCATCCATGTAATTTGAATCCTGGGAAAGGAGATGAGGCAGAAAAAATATTTGAGAAAATATGTAAACAAGGTCCAAATGTGATTACAAAGAAGAAAACAAAACAAACAAGAAAACTATGAACCTATAGATCTGAGGAGTTAAATAAACTCCAAGCCAAGTAAATATAAAGAAAACCACAGCTGGGCACGGTGGCTCACACCCCAGCACTTTGGGAGGCCGAGGCGGGTACATCACCTGAGGTCAGGAGTTTAAGACCAGCCTGGCCAACATAGTGAAACCCCATCTCTACTAAAAATACAAAATTAGCCAGGTGTGGTGGTGCATGCCTGTAATCCCAGCTACTCGGAGGCTGAGGTAGGAGAATTGCTTGAACCCGAGAGGCGGAAGTTGCACTGAGCCAGGACTGTGCCACTGCACTCCAACCTGGGCAACAAGAGCGAAACTCCATCCCTATGTCAAAAAAAAAAAAAAAAAAAGAAAACCACAACAAAGTACATCATAATAAAATTGCTGGAAACCAGTGGTAAAGAGAATAATCTCAACAGGCAGCCAGAAGAAAATGGAAATACTACATACAAAGGAATATAGGTAAGAATGACAGAAGATGTTTTGTCAGGAATGAAGCAAGTAAATAGAGTTACATATTTAAAGTAGTGGGGGAGGGGTGGTAGAAGTGAGAACGGGGGACTGTCAACCTAGAAGCATATACTTAGCCAAAAAATTTTTTAAAGTCTTTCAAAATTGAAGGTAAAATAAAGACTTGTTCAGACAAACCAATGCTGAAAGACTTCACAGTCATCGGACCTGCCCACAAGAAATGTTAAATGAAGTTCTTCAGGCAGAAGAAAAGGGATACCATATGGAAATATGTATTTACACAAAGGAAGAAAGACCAACAGTAAAGAAAACTTTGTGAGTAAATATAAAAGAATTTTCCCTCTCATTAAAAAAACTTTTAAAATGTTTGAACCATAGTAAAATGCACTAACATAAAATGTACCATCCTAACCATTTTTAAGTGTACAATTCAGTAGTATTAGTTGTTTTCACACTGCTGTGTAGCCAATATCCAGAGCGGTTTTTCATCTTGCAAAACAGAAACTCTATATCTATTATACAGTAACTCTCTATTCCTGCCTCCTCCCAGCACATGGAAACCACATTCTACTTTCTGTCTCTATGAATTTGATTTCTCTAGGCACCTCATATGAATGGAATCACAAGATATTTGTTTTTGTTTAACTGGCTCATTTCATTTAGCATAATGTCCTCGAGGTTCGTTCATGTTGTAATATGTGTCAGAATTTCCTTCCTTTTTCAGGCTGAATAACATTCCACTGCTTATGCATACCATTTTGTTTACCCTTTCATCTGTCAATAAACACTTGAGTTGCTTCTACTTTTTGGCAATGATGAATGATCCTGCTACAAACACCCTTTGGAGCCCTGTTTTCAATTATTTTTGGTATATACCCAGAAGGGGAATTGCTGGATCATACGGTAATCCTATTTTCAGTGTTTTTAGGAACTGCATCCTGTTTTCCACAGTTGTTGTACATTTTACATTCCCACAAGGAGTGCACAAGGATTCTAATTTCTCTACATGCTTGTCAACACTTGCTATGTTCTGGTTTTGGGATAACAGCCATAGTATCCTAATGGATGTGAGGTGGTATCTCTAGAAAATCATTCTAGAAAAAGAAAATACTGTGTAGCCACTTAGCCATAATCATTTAGACCATGGTGTAGGGCAAAGTTATTAGAAAGATTCTAGCGTTTTACTCTCCATGGGCTTTCCCTAGTGATTAGTAACATTGAGCACATTTTTATGTGCTTTTTGGCCATTTGTATATCTTCTTTAGAGAAGTGTCTATTCAAGTTCTCTACCCATTTTTAAATCAGTTTGTTGTTGTTGTTGAGTATTATAAGTTCTCTATATTTTCTGGACACTGACCTCTTATCAGATATATGATTTGCAAATATTTTCTCCCATTCTGTAGGTTGCCTTCCACTCTCATTTTTAAATTATTTTAAATAATTGATTATTTCAAACAAGAATAAATAAGCTGGGCATGGTGGCTCATGGCTGTAATCCCAGCACTTTGGGAGGCTGAGGCAGGCAGATTGCTTGAGAATGGGAATTTGAAACCAGCCTAGACAACATGGCAAAGCCTTGTCTCTACAAAAAATACAAAAATTACCTGGGTATGGTGACATGTGTTTGTGGTCCCAGCTACTTGAGAAGCTGAGGTGGGAGGACTGCCTGACACAAATAGGTTAAAAAGATAGGCTGCTCCCCAACCACCCCTGGGACAGCTCAAGGGCAAATACAAACATGCTCCTTCCCACAAACAAAAGTAATTGCAAAAACCACAATTACTTTTGCACCAACCGAATAAAAGGATGGAAAACATACACCGCAATACAGCTTATTTTATAGAGGCCAGAGTGGTTATATTAATATCAAACAAGGAAGATTTTGCAACAATAATTATTTGACTATCAATAAGAAAAAGGGACATTTCAAAATAATGAAGGAATCTATTAGAAATGGGATACAACAATCCTAAGTGTATACACACCAAATGACAGAGCTTCAAAACAAATTAAATAAAAACTGATAAATGAAGACTTCATTACCCCTCTGTCAGTAATTGTTAGAAAAAGTGTATAGAAAATCAGTAAGGATATAAGAAACTAGACACATACCATAAAACAACCTAAGCTAATTGCCATTTATAGAATACCCAAAAACAGAAGTATTTTCTTTTCAAGCACACAAAGAATATTCAACAAAATCAACCATATTTTGTCCCATAACTCAGATTTTAATCAATTTAAAAGTATTAAAATCATATAATATATATTTGGATCACAGCAAAGATAAATCAGAAATCTATAACACAAAGATATCTGGAATACCCACAAATATTAGGAAATTAAGCAAAAATACTTCAAAAGAACTAATGGGCCGAAGTAGAAATCACAAGTAAAGTTAGATAATATTTTTAACTCAACAAAGATAAAAATACAACATATCAAAATTTGTAAGATGCAGTCAATGCAATATATAGAGTGAAATTTATAGCATTACAATGTTTATATTAGAAATAAATAAAATCAATGATCTAACTTCTAGCCTAAGAAAAAAAACAAACAATAAATTAAAGTCCAACAAAGAGAAAAGTGAAAAAATAAAAAAATGAAGATAGGCACAGAAATCAATGATATAGTGGAAAAAATATCAACAGACAAGAACCAATGGAACTAAAAGCTAGTTATTTGAGAGGACCAATCAAAAATGATAGACCTCAAACCAGATGAATTAAGAAAAAGAGAGAAAAAATGCAAATTATCAATATCAGGCATGAAAGAGAGGACTCTGTCTCTATCCTAGACATTAAAATAATAATAAGGGAATATTATACACAATTTTATGCTAATAAATTCAACAACTTAGAAAAAAGGCAAAACTTCCTTGAAAGACATGCTACCAAAGAAGAAACAGAAAAACCTGAATAACTCTAGAATTAAAGAAATTTAATTCGTAATAATAATGATAATAAAAACCTTCCCTGGCTAGGCGTGGTGGCTCACGCCTGTAATTCCAGCACTTTGGGAAGCTGAGGCCAGTGGATCACTGGAGGCCAAGAGTTCAAGACCAGCCCAGCAAACATGGCAAAACTCCGTCTCTACTAAAAATACAAAAATTTGCTGGGCGTGATGGTGCACACCTGTAATCCCAACTACTCGGGAGGCTGAGGCACAAGAATTGCTTGAACCCAGGAGGCGAAGGTTGCAGTAAGCAGAGATCGCGCCACTGTACTCCAGCCTGAGCAACAGAAACTCTGTCTCGAAAAGAAACCAAAAACAACAAAAGCCTTCCTACAAAGACTGTGCAGGCTATGAAATAATAAAAAATATAAATATTGGTCTCTGCCCCTGGTCCCTACATAAAGCTCCTAAAATCCTTACAGATAGGGGCACTAAGAGAATCTTTTGTTCTAATATCTAGTCTTTGACCCTAGTTTCTGACTCAGAGCTCTTAAGACCTTTGTAATTTCCTGACTGATAAGAGCACATCTGACAGAGAGCTGCTAAATTCCTTCAAATTTCCTGGGTGATGGGAACATCTTTTGTTCTCATGAGGTGACTTCTGGATAGCCTTATGTTGGGTGCTGGTTGGCAGGGGAACCAACCACGCAATTAGAGGGCTGGAACTTTCAGTCTCACCCTCTGACCTCTGGGGATGGGAAAGGGCTGAAGGTTGATGTGATCACCAGTGGTCAATGATGCAATGAATCATGCCTATGTAATCCTCCACAGGGTTTATAGAAACCTCCATAAAAACCCAAAAGGACAAGGTTCAGAGAGCTTTCAGACTGCTGAACACATGGAGGTCCCCTGAGGGTGGTGAACCCCTTACCACATGCCATGCCCTATGCATCTCTTCCATCTGGCTGTTCATCTGTATCCTTTGTGATATCATTTATAACAAATGGATAAACACAAGTTTCCCCGAATTCTGTGAGCTGCTCTAGCAAACAGATCAAACCCAAGAGGGGGTGGTCTTGGAATTCACAATTTATAGCTGGTTGGTGAGATGTATAGGTAACAACCTACTACTTGTGATTAGCATCTGAAGTGAGGTATGGTCCTGTTGAGCCGTCAACCTGTGGGATCTGACGCCATCTCCAGGTGGATAATGTCAGAACTGAATTGAATTATAGGACACACAGTAGGGTCTGCTGAAGAACTGCTTCATGTGTGAGAAAAACTGTGACACATCTGGTGTCAGAAGTGTGTTCAGTGGTGCATGAGAATAGAGATAAAAAACTGTTTTTTCTTCAGACAGGCCTAGATTTTGCTGGTGAATTCTACCAAACATTTCATGAAAAATATTACCAATTGCACACAAAATTTGTAGGAAGATGAAGAAATATTTTCCCGCTTATTCTGAAGCCAGCATTACTATATTACCAAAACTAAAGACATCACAAGAAAACTACAGACCAGTATCTTTCATAACCAGACACAAAAATCCTTGAAAAATTTTAGCAAATTGAATACAGCAATGTGTAAAAAGGACAATATACCAAGACCAAATGAAGTTTATCCTACAAATGAAAGATTGGTTCAACATTCAAAGTCAATTAATGAGAAAGAAATCAATGTAATTCATCATATTAATAGACTAAAAAAGAAAAGCCATATGATCTTCCCAAAATATGCAGAAAAAGCATTTGACAAAATTCAACATCTATTCATGATAAACACTCTCAGGAAACTAGGAACAGAAGAGAACTTCCTCTACCTAAAAAAGGGTATCTATGAAAAACCTACAGCTAACACCATAATGGTAAAAGACTAGATGTTTTCCTCCTAAGACCGGGAACAGGCAAGGCTGTTCACTCTCACCTCACCTATTTAATACTGTACTGAAGAATCTAGCCAGCGCAATAAAGCAGGAAAAAGGAAATGAGACATACAGATTTAAAAGGAAGAAATAAAACTGTCTTTAGTAACAGACGACAAGACTGTCCATGTATGAGTGATACTGGCACAAAGTCATAAATCAACAGAATAGACTAGGGAGTCCAGAAAGAGACCTACACATATACGTTCAACTGATTTTCGACAAACATGCCAAGGTAATTCAAAGGAGAAAGCAGAGTCTTTAACAAATGGTTCTGGAACAACTGAACATCCATGTGCAAAAAGTGAACATAAACTCTTTTTTTCTTTTTGAGAGGGAGTCTTGCTTTGTCTGGAGTGCAGTGGCGCAATCTCAGCTCATTGCAACCTCCAGCTCATTAAACCTCCGGGTTAATGCGAATCTTCTGCCTCAGCCTCCCGAGTAGATGGGACTACAGGCCAACATCACCACACCCAGCTAATTTTTTGTATTTTTAGTAGAGATGGGGTTTCACTGTGTCAGCCCAGATGGTCTTGATCTCTTGACTTCATGATCTGCCCGCCTCAGCCTCCCAAAGTGCTGGGATTACAGGTGTGAGCCACTGCGCCCGGCCAGTGAACCTCAACTCTTATCTTTTTTATTTTTGGAGACGGAGTCTCGCTCTGTCGCCCAGGCTGGAGTGCAGTGACGCAATCTCAGCTCACTGCAAGCTCCACCTCCCGGGTTCACGCCATTTTCCTGCCTCAGCCTCCTGAGTAGCTGGGACTACAGGCGCCCGCCACCACGCCCAGCTAATTTTTTGTATTTTTAGTAGAGACGGGTTTTCACCGTGTTAGCCAGGATGGTCTTGATCTCCTGACCTCGTGATCTGCCTGCCTCGGCCTGCCAAAGTGCTGGGATTACAGGCGTGAGCCACCGTGCCCGGCAACTCTAATCTTTTATATACACAAAAATTAACTCAAAATTCTGAAATAAAACAAGAGAAAGCTTCTTGACCTTAGACTGGAGAAAGATATCTCAGATGCAATACTGAAAGCACAATCCATAAAAGAAAATGTAGAAAATTAGACTTTACCAAGATTAGAAATTTCTGCTCTGTGAAAGACATTGTAAAGAGAATGGTAAGAGACAGTAAGGTATCTGCAAATCACATATCTGACAAAGGGCTTCTGTCCAGAAGTTTAAAAAACTCTTATAGTTCAATAAGGTAAACAACCAATTAAAAAATGGCAACAAGCCGGGCGCAGCGGCTCATGCCTGTAATCCCAGCACCTTGGGAGGCTGAGGCAGGCGGATCACGAGGTCAGGAGAAAGGAGACCATCCTGGATAACACGGTGAAACTCCGTCTCTACTAAAAATACAAAAAATCGGCCGGGTGTGGTGGCGGGTGCCTGTAGTCCCAGCTACTTGGGAGGCTGAGGCAAGAGAATGGTGTGAACCCGGGAGGTGGAGCTTGCAGTGAACTGCAATCATGCCACTGCACTCCGGTCTGGGCGACAGAGTGAGACTTCATCTCAAAAAAAAAAAAAAGGCAACAGACTGGGACAGTTCTCTAAAGATAAAAGAATGGAAAATAAACACATGAAAAGATATTTATCATTGTCAGTCATTAGTAAACTGCAAATTAAAACCATAATTTTAGATATTGAGATATCACTACAGACCTACTAGAATGGCTAAAATCAAAAAGACTGATGGCAAGGATGTAGAGCAACTGGAACTGTCATTCACTGCTGGTGGGAAAGCAAACAGTACAATCACATTGGAAAACAGTTACCATGGGACCTAGCCATTCCATTCCTAGGTATTTACTCAAGAAAAATGAATACATACATTTACACAAAAACCTGTACTAATGTTTATAGTAGCTTTATTTCCAGTTACCAAGAGCTGGAATTAACCCATATATGTCTTCTGACCTCTGAGTAGGTAATCAGACTGTGTTATATCCATTTGATGGAATACTAATCAGCATAAAAAGAACAAACAACTGATGCACATAGCACATGTATGAATCACAAATGTGTTACACTGAGTTAAAGATGCAAACTCAAAAGGCTTCATGCTATATAATCGATTCCGTTGATACGACATTCTGGAAACACTACAGTAGTTGCCAGGGGCTGGGGGTAAGGGGAAAGGTTAACTACAAAGGAGCAAAAAGGAATATTTTAAGATTGCTGGAAATGTACTATTGATTGTAATGGTGGCTACACAAAGTATGTATTCATAAAAATTTACAGAACTACACTAAAAGGGAAATTTTGTTTGTAAATTAAACTTCAATAAACTTTAATTTGAAACAAAATTTATTTTATTTAATTTATTTATTTTTTAGACGGAGTCTTACTCTGTTGCCCAGCCCAGAGTGCAGTGATGCGATCTCAGCTCACTGCAACCTCTGCCTCCTGGTTCAAGCGATTCTCCTGCCTCAGACTCCCGAGTAACTGTGATTACAGGTGTGTGTCACCATACCCAGCTAATTTTTGCATTTTTAGTAGAGACAGGGTTTTGCCATGTTGACCAGGCTGGTCTCAAACTCCTGACCTCAAGTGACCCGCCTATTTCGGCCTCCCAAAATGCTGGGATTACAGGCGTGAGCCACTGCACCAGGCCAATAATTTTAATTAACCTTCAATTAACCAACAATTTTAACCTTTAATTAACCAACAATTTTAATTTAACCTTAATTTGAATAAAATTATGATACAGTCATACAATTGTATATTATGCATTCATTTAAAAAATGAAGTGGATCCATATATGTGGGTAATATAATAATCTCTAACCTATATTCTTAGGAGTAAAAAGGAAGGTACATGATATAGTTTGGATAATTGTTCTCACTCAAATCTCATGTAGAAATGTAATCCCCAATGTTGGAGGTGGGGCCTGGTGGGATTGGATCACGGAGGTTGATTTCTCAAGAATGGTTTAGCACCGTTCCCGTGTGATAGTGAGTGAATTCTCACAATATCTAGTTGTTTAAAAGTGTGTGGCACCTCCCCTCTCTCACTTGCTCTTACTTTTGCCACATGACATGCCTGCTCTCCATTTGCCTTCTGCCATGATTGTAAGCTTTCTGATGCCTCCCTAGAAGGTAAGCAGATGCCAGCACCACACTTCCTGTAAAGCCTGCAGAACTGTGAGCCAATGAAACCTCTTTCTTTATAATTTAGCCAATCTCAGATATTTCGTTGTAGCAATGCAAGAATGGCCTAATACATAAAATTGGTACCAGGAGTAAGGTATTGTTAGAAAGATACCTGAAAATGTGGAAATGACTTCGGAACTGGGTAATGGATAGAGGTTGGAAGAGTTTGGAGGGCTCACAAGAAGACAGGAAGATGAGGGCAAGTTTGGAACTTCTTAGAGACTGGTTAAATGGTTGTAACCAAAATATTGATAGGGATATGGACAATGAAATCTAGGCCAACAAGGTCTCAGATTGAAATGAGGAACTCACTGGGAAATGAGGCAAAGGTCATAACATGTTATGCCTTAGCAAAGAGCTTGGTTGCACTGTGCCCTTTTCCAAGGGATCTGTGGAAGTTTGAACTTGAGAGTGATGATTGCGTATCTGGCAGAAGAAATTTCTAAGCCGCAAAGCATTCAAGATATGACTGGCTGCTCCTAAGAGCTTACACTCAGATACGGGTGCAAGTAAATGACTTAAAGTTGGAATTTATATTGAAAAGCGAAGCAGAACATAAAAATGGGGAAATTTGCAGCCAAGTCACATAGCAAAGAAAGAAAAAGCTTTTTCAGAAGAGGAATTCAAGCAGGCTGTGGAGTAACCACTTGCTAGAGACATTTGCATAACTAAAAAATAACCAAGTGCTAATATCTAAGACAACAGGGAAAAAGCCTCAAAGGCATTTTAGAGATTTTTGAGGTAGCCCCTTCCATCATAGTTCCTGAGGCCCAGGAGACAAAAATGGTTTCATGGGTCGGGCCCAGGGCCTGGCCCCTATGCAACCTCAGGACACTGCTCCCCACATCCTGGCTGCTCCAGCTCTAGCCATGTCTCAAAAAGGGCAAGGTACAGCTCAGGCTGCCACTTTGGAGAATGCAAGCTGCAAGCTTTGACAGCTTCCATGTGGTGTTAAGAGTGCACAGACTGCAAGAATGGAGGATTCTTGGATGCTTCCACCTAGATTTCAGAGGATGTATGGAAAAGCCTGGCTGCCCAAGCAAAAGCCTGCTGCAGGAGTACAGCCCTCACAGAGAACCTCTACTAGGGCAGTGTGGAGGGGAAATGTGAGATTGGAGCCCTCACACAGGGTCCCCACTGGGAAACTGCCTTGTGGAGCTGTGAGAAGGGGGCCACATCCTCTAGTCCCCAGAATGGTAAATCCACCAGCAGTTTACACCCTGCACCTGAAAAAGCCTCAGGCACTCAATGCCAGCCCATGAGAGCAGCCGCAGGGACTGCACTCTGCAAAGCCACAGGGGCAGAGCTGCCCAAGATCTTGGGAGCCCACTTCTTGCACCAGTGTGCCCTGAATGTGGGACATGGAGTCAAAGGAGATTATTTTGGAGCTTTAAGAGTTAATGACTACCTTGATGGGTTTCCAACTTGCATGGGGTGTATAGCCCCTTTCTTATGGCTGATTACCCTTTTGGAATGGGAATGTTTACCCAATGCCTATACCCCCATTGTATCTCAGAAGTAAGCAACTTGTTTTGATTTTACAGTCTCATAGGTGAAAGGAACTCATTTCCAGATAAGAATTTAGATATGGGACTCAGGACTTTAAGAGTTAATGCTAGAATGAGTTAAGATTTTGCAGGGACTATTGAGAAGGGATGACTGTATGTTAACATGTGAGAAGGACAGAAGATTTGTGGGGGCCAGGGACAGAATGATACAGTCTGAATATTTGTCCCTGCCCAAATCTTACGTTGCAAGGTAATCCCCAGCCAGGCTCAGTGGCCCAAACCTGTAATCCCAGCACTTTGGGAGGCCAAAGTGGGTGGATCGCTTGAGTCCAGGAGTTTGAGACCAGCCTGGGCAACAGGGCAAAACCCCACCTCTACCAGAAATATAAAAATTAGCTAGGTGTGGTTGCATGTGCCTGGAGTCCCAACTACTCGGGAGGCTGAGGTGGGCTAATTGCTTGAGCCCGGAGGTCAAGGCTGCAGCGAGCTAAGATTGCACCAGTGCACTCCAGCCTGGGCAACAGAGCAAGACCCTGTCTCAAAAAAAAAAAAAAAAAAAAAGGAAGGGAAAAAAATGTAATCTCCAATGGGACCTGGTGGTAGGTGACTGGATCATGGGGGTGGTTTCTCCTTAATGACTTAGAACCATCCTCCTGGTTCTGTTCTTGTGATAGTGAGTGAATTCTTGTGAGATATGGTTGTTTAAAAGTGTGTAGCACTTCTTCTCTTTCACTCACTTGCTCCTGCTTTTGCCATATGACGTGCCTGCTCCCCCTTTGCTTTCTGGCATGATTTTAAGTTTCCTGGGGCCCTCCTAGAAGTGAAGCAGATGCCAGCACCATACTTCCTGTAAAGCCTAATGAACCATAAGCCAATTAAACCTCTTTTCTTTACAATTTACCCAGTCTCAGATATTTTTTCATAGACATGCAAGAATGGCCTAATACACAGCACAAATACAGTATGTTCCCATTTATGGTAATATTGGCTGTCTCTGGAAGGGGCCTGGAGTGGCAGTATACACCCTTTTGTACTGTTTGAGGTTTTTTTTTTTTTGTTTTATTTTGTTTTCCACATGCCTGTATTACTTTCAATTAGAAAAAGTAAAAGAAACCTATATACTGGTCAAGGAAAACTCACAGGTGTCTGGGCCAAGGGACTGAGTCATATAGGCTTGCAAAAACCTGTGTTAAGAATACAGAACACAAAGCCAGACACAGGGGCACTCAATAAATAGCTGGAGGAAGCAAAATATTTGGAATCAATTCAGAAGGCAGACCCTGGACAAAGAGATCTCTATCTGAGCACCGGATACTCAGTCAGCATAGCCCTTGCTTTACACAAGGAGCTAAGCTGAGACTGCTCACGTTAGAAAAGAAAGGGAGCATAAAAACCAAATATCCTGGAGTTACTTTGGGGCCAGCTGTTTCTCAGCATTCCTTTGCAAGCACATTGTGTGTCTTAACCTCAGCCTTCTAAGGGATGGGAGGCAAGTCCTTCCCCTAGTGAGCAGAGCCCACCCCTAGCACTCCTCTGGTGGTCCAAGTGCCCAGACAATCCTAGGCAGCCTTTCCTCCAGCCCCTCCAAATCAGAAGGAACAAAACGACTCTGACAGTTTCACTGCACTCCAAAGACAATCTCAGCACTTCAGCTCCTTTTCCACATCAAGCCTTCAGAAAAGAAAACCAAAAAGGAGGATGGATCGGTAAGCAAGATTCCTTAGCAGCATTTGGTAAAAGGAACTCCCTAGGTTATGCACAGATTCTGTCAGGTGCCAAAGAAGCCAGCAGCTCCAGAATGCAAAATGGACAGAGAAGGAAAGTGCTAAAACTCAAGACAGCCTCAGAAATTTCTCTTTGTTCCCTGCTTTATTTGGATATGCCTCCCTGAAGCCAGCTAGTTGGTCCCAGCTTCCAAAAAAGTTCGTTTGGCCACTGATACTAGGTCTAGGAGCTTCTGTGCTTGGCAGCCTTCTCTGGCTGCCTCTGGATACCTGGCTTGCATGGGGCAACCATGTAGGTTATCCTTCTGCAGAAACAGGCTGTGCCACAAGGTGCAAGCTCCAGAGACAGGATGGGAGTAAGGCAAAGCAAGGGCATGGAGTAGGACTGGAGTAGGAACCAACTTAAAGGCAGAGTCCTTTCCAGGAACCCATGGTTTCCAGAGCATAGGAGAACATGACTGGCTGTGAGAGGCAGAGTTTCTGGCTCTTGGACCCCAGACCAGGCTGTCTAGGCAGTGGAGGAAACAGAAGCACTTACCGGGGGAAGATGGCCGTCATCAAGGCTGAGGCATAGCCAGGCTTGCAAGCTCCCTCTGAAAAGTTTGCGTACTTGGTGGCTAATTCAGCAGGCCTATGGGAAGAGAAGGAAAGTTACAGCTTGCCAGGTACTGAGCACTGAGTGGGTTATTAATTCGTAAGGAGCTATAGGTGTTTGACTCTTGAGTGAAGCTTCATTCCTACAATCAGCACTTCAGGCATTTTTCCACATTAAGGCTTTAAGGGTAAAAACAAAATAAATCCCCAAACCCTAAAGGAATAGATAAATAAGTCAGGCCCCTGGATAGTATCTGTAAAAGGAACTTACCTGGATTCTCACAGATTTCTTTTTAAGAGACAGGGTTTCATTGTGTTGCCCAGGCAGGTCTTGAACTCCTGAGTTCAAGCGATCCTCTCGCCTCGGCCTCCCAAAGTGTTGGGATTACAGGCATGGAGCCACCATGCCCAGCTCATACTCACAGATTCTTTGCAGGAAGCCTGATACCAAGGAAATGAGGAGCTCTATCAAGGCTCCAATACCCGGGGGAGTGGTGCTTGGAGTTCACAGGATAGAGATACTCAGGCTTTGATGGTCAGAGCCCCTGGCCTTTCCACCTTCCTTGTATGTTCCTACATGGCCAGCCTCATCTGCTTTTATTCTCTCCATTCATGCTATGATCCACCCAGTAGGAACCATTCCCCAATAGTGGGAACTGTCCCGAACAGTGGCCGAATACAGACATGATAAATGTATGTAATTGGGGTTATTGATGTAACCATTAGACTTTTAGTTGAGGATGCTTTCCTGGTCTCTCTGCCTGGAATGTTATTCCTTGTCCTTCTTCATCTGGCTAATAACTACTGGTCCTTCATGATTAAGCTTAAATATCAGCTTCACTGGGAGTGATTCTCTGACCCTCGGATTGGGCTAAGTGCCTCCTCTGTGCTTGTACAGTCACTCCCCCTGCCCCTCACATCATATACTTACCCCCAGCACTTGCTATTCTGTATTGTAATTTTTGGTAGTATGTCTCCCTTGACACACTGTAAAATCCTAAGGTCAGAGTCTGATTTAACCCTGCCTACCCTCTCCAGTGCCTTGCATAAATGGGCACAGAGAAGACCCCTATAACTTTGTTAAGGAACAAAATGACCCTGAAAGTCTCACTGCAGACAACGCAATCTCAGGAACCCGCAAGGCTGAGACTGCTGCATATTTTTCACAGGACTTGTGTTCTAATCCTGGCTTGTTGCTGTGTGACCACAATCATGCCACCTCACATCTTTGGGTTTCAATGTCCTTATGCATTCAATTTGGGTCTGGAGTCACTGTCCTGCCACCAAAATCTCTGCACCATTCAGTCTAGAGAAGATCACAACCAAAGAACAGGATATAGTCAGTGAATGGGTTCTGTGGGCTGGAGGCCCTGCATGCTGGGGCACCTGAGTGAGCCCTGGCTGACTGCCAGTTCTGAGTCCCCACCTCCTCCACCCCCACCCTTGGGCCTGCTGCCAACACTCTGGTGCCCAGCTGCTCTACTGTGATGGGGCCCTGTGGGAAGCCTACCCTCCAGCCTACCCTCCTTCTTCAGGGTCTGGGCGGGTGGGTGTGGAGTGGTGGTACAAGAAATGATGATGCCACTGCCTACTGTCATGTCTGATTCACCATAGACCCCTCGGGCCTAGCCCAGAGCCTTACACAGAGTAACTGCTCATTGAACATAGACAAACTCATCTGATCAATGCACAATTTCTTTTAGAAATCTACATTTTCAAGCATCCCCCACCAAGGAAATTCAAAGCCTGAAATGCAACCTGAAGGCTGAGTGACAAGCCAAGGAGCTGGGACTTTATTTGGTAGGCAAAAGAAAGCCAGAATTTTAACAAGAGCAAAACAATCTTTTCTTACATAAACAACTGTATTTTTGAAATGAAATATAAACCTCGGTGCAATTACAGAACTGATTACAAGCTTTTTGACTAGGCACAGTGACGAAAACGTTCTAGATGTTTTCAATTAGCTCTCTCAACAACTCTGTGAGTTTGTACTATGAATTAATTTGCACACAAGGCCTAGAAAGATGAAGAGACTAATCCAAGATCATACAAGTGGTAGACACTGGATTAGAACCCAAGGTCTCTAACACCAGTGCAGGAACTCTTAACAGGGCACTGCCACCAACACGGTCACAGAGGAAGGCACAGGACAGCACAGGAGTGGTCAACACAGTTGGAGACAGGGTGGAGAAGACAGTCCAGAAGGTCTCACAGAGCTCTGGTCCGCGGCAGTAAGGCATTTTGAGTCTCTTCATGTCCTGTCTCCCAATCTCCCACCATCTGCTTGCCTGCCTCGTGCTGTGAGTTCCTGTGGTCTTTCTGAATTCTAGAAGGTTTCATAAACAGCAGAAAGATGGACAGCAGGTGCCCTTCTTAACACAGTGCAGTGCAGAAATAAACGCACAATGGACAAACCTTTGGCCACCTTTTTTCTCTCTAGTTTACCCCCTCAACTTTTGACAAGGTGCTTAAAGAAGAAGGGCTGTGGGACAGTCCAGGGGGCACAGGATCACGTCATCTACAATGGAGAGGGAGCTGGAGCCCAGCAGGCAAGGCAGGAGATACTGCTGCCTCCACAGCAGTGCAAGGCAGTTCAACATCAAGGATGATGGGCTCCAAATGAACCCCTCATTTAGAAAGTGACAGTAACTCCTGAAACATACAACTCTGGGTACAGTGGGTCATGTCAAGTTATTACCAAATTAAAATGCCTTAGAAATGGCCTCCTGACTATCCCAGTGAGAGAAGAATAGGGGGAGTGTTGGGGATTCTGAGTCATCCAGCAGGCTGGGACCTCTAGGGCAGTTAGCGGTCAAAACCACCAAGATTAACTGTCGCCAACTCCCTGGGGCCAGAATAGTTAGTCTCTCTAAGGCACTCACACTCCAAATGCCAGCAGGCCCCCACAGATGTCTGATCAAATCACTCAGCCCTTGTTCTTCTCCTACTCTGCAGCTGGCCTTTCATTTTGGGAGATTTAGCATTAAACCCAGTAAGAGCACCCATTGTCCTGCAAATGTGACTACCAAGCCCCTGGGGTGAAGAGTGTCACCACTGCACTCACAAGAGGAAATCCAGATGGACAGGCTGGAGTCCCAAAGAAGGAACCAGACGCTTCCACTCTCCTGCTTCACTCAGGAGGAGCGAGTTTAAGGAATCAGGCCAAGCAATGGGTCATAAATGGGAAAAGCATCAGATCTGGAATCAGAAACTTTCACAGAGGACACTGACAAGCAAGTGATGGAAAATCTGATTTTCAGCTTCCCCATGTGCAGTGGAAACCACGTAATTCCAACAATCGCATGAGGATGTGGTGAGGGAGCACATTTGGAGAGGATGCCTATCCTCTGGGGTGCCACACACACGCTGTGTGAGACGCGTGGCTGCCATGAGCGCCTGGCTTGGGTTCAGATCCAATCACAGGGAGAGTCACCACATGATATCCAGTGGGAGGGTGCCCTGGCTGATGTGTGTCTGAAGGATCAGCATTTGGGAGGCGAGGAGTAGCACTGCAGGAGGCTGAAAGAGCAGGAGAGTGTGATGCTGCAGTGAACGAAGTATCACAGGAAGGACGCAGAGACCAACTGCATCACACACTGTGCAGGTCCAGTAAGGTGTGGCCACAGGACTAACTGCTGGATTTGGCAACAGGGAGGTCACCACCGACCTCAACAATAGCCATTCCACTGGAATGTGGAGGTGAAACTCGTTTCACTGGGTTTAAGAAAAAACAGGAGGAGAGAAACTGAAGTCATGAAACACAGACTATTTTTAGGAGTTCTGTTACAAAGCAACAAAGAAATGGGGCAATAGCTGGAGCGGGGAAGCAGGGTAAATTGTTTTTTGAGGTTAGGAAATATTTTCCTAAGTTTAGAAGCTGGTTAGAATAAAAGAAAAACTCACGATGCAGTAGAGATAGGACAGTTGTAGGGAGAATGTTTCTTTTTGTTGTCTGTTTGTTTTCTGAGATGGAGTCTCACTCTGTCGCCCAGGCTGGAGTGCGGTGGCGCAATCTCGGCTCACTGCAACCTCCACCTCCCAGGTTCAAGGGATTCTCCTGGCTCAGCCTCCTGAGTAGCTGGGGTTACAGGCGCCCGCCACCATGCCCGGCTAATTTTTGTATTTTTTGTAGACAAGGTTTCACCATGTTGGCCAGGTTGGGGGAGAATGTCTTTGAGAAGGCAGAGGGGGAAAGGATCTAGCACAAAAATGGAAGGGCTGGCCTTAGCTCTACTCCCTTAGCCTGCCTTGGCCAGAGACGCCTATTCTCTAAGCACCACTTCCCTTGCGAACTTTCCATGATGCTTCCCTTCCCAGGTAGAATAAACTCATCCCCCTGTGGACCTGAGCTACCTGGGGCAGACCTTCATCTTCGCTTGCTCACTTATTCCCCTACTCTCCTACTGCCTTCCCCTTTCTGCCTCTCATTTCTCCTGCAACAAATATTTAGAGACAATGAAGACACTCTGCTTGGATTTTTATCCTGGCTCTCTTAATAGCTGTGTGATTTGGGGCATGTCTTTTAAATTGTTTTGTGCCCTTAATTTCCACAACTTTAAAACTGGGATTACACTAGTACTTATTTTATAAAATTTTTTGTAACAGTTACGCTGAGAAAGAAGGGCTGGCACTGAGTATGGTGCCTGGCCCCTTGTTGGTGTTCAGTACATGCTAACTAACTGGCCTGGGATTAAGGATACAATGATAACTAGGACATAGTTAAGGCCTAGCATTACACTTCATTACACTGAAGAGTAATTGTCTATTTAAATATCTTTCATAGAATATGATCATTTAGCATAGCATGTATGGCACAGAGTATACAAGTACCCAATAAAATGCTGGATTGAAATCAGTTGGTTACCTTGCCTTGGAAGGTTAATCAACAGGAAGTGTAAGGGGGAAGTAGGGTGATGGCCAGAGAAACTGGGAAAGGGTCATTGATGGTTATTCCTGAGGACTCTACAGATCAGTGATGGACATCATGTAACCAACAGTCTAGTTTCTAGAATCACTGCAGAGAGGACTGGACTCAGATCAGCCCCTACCATGCCCGCTCCCTCAATTCATGTGCTAATTTAGTTTAAAGCACTTGTTATGAGAAAAGAAGACCATGTATGCAGTACTTAGCACACTGCCTAACAACCCAGCAGCTTAATCAAAGCCAGTGTGACCATGCTAGGGGGACATGCATGAGTGTGCAGATGAGCCTCTCCGCACAGAGCTCGCTCCATCCACAGAGGAGGGAATTCTTCAATTCCATCTTCTACCTTCCTCATGAGGATGCCTTTCTCCAAGTACTTGAGAGTTGTTTCTGGGATAATGATATGATGAGGGAAATGGCAGAAGCAGCTGTGCCTAGCTTGAGTAATCCTATTCTGTCATTAAATATTTTCACTTTAATTTTTTTTTTTTTTTGAAATAGCCTTTACTGCCATAGATCCTCTCAAGCCCCAAAATGGAAATGCTTCTCCTTAAGGACAACTTCTATCTCCTCTGATTGCTGCCTGTCTGACCCGTTACTCCAGGTCTGCTGGGTCTTCTTGCATTGTCACCAGTTTCCTTCATCTACCCACATATGGGCTGTGCCAATCCATTCTACCCTAGACATCACTGACTCTTTGCTCTTTGTGACCTCCAATGTAGACTCGGGTTTCTCTACAGCTTTTGCCCCATGTACAGCCATCTATGATAAATGCTGAAGCACTGTCAAATGTCTTCTATCACTTTAAGAAAAAAGGGACTGCTTGATCTGAGTCATCTGAAACTTGTGGTATTTCTCAGCTCCGGAGGCCCTGCCTTTCTGCTCTTGCTGCTAGGCACTGCAATACCTTTTCATCAAACCAGGCCACATTTCTATTTGATCAGTGATTCTCAAGCTGACATTACTCCAGGTTACATTTGTCTTCAGGGCCTTGTAATTTACTTCATCTTAGCTGGAGGGATGCTCCCCACTAAGTTCTCCAAGTGCTTCAACAGACAATTCTCACGGAAGCACTCCACCAGAGATCTGCCGTGACTCTCCAATTCAATTTTGCTTCCACACTTCATTTCCTTAAAAATAAAAACACATCCTCTTTCTGGGTGGTAGTGAAAAACACAAGGGAAGTAACATTCACTGAGCACAAACCAGGTACCAGACAGGGGATCTAATGATCTAATTTAGCTTTACAATAATCCTCTAAAAAGTAGTACCTCCCATAGACCCAGGCATGTGGGGCTGAAGGAGTCCAGGAGAAGCCATGGTTGGAAGATGCACTGTTCTGTTTACACTATAAAATGTCAAACGATACATTTAACATGACCAGAAAACATTACCATTCACATTTTCCCTGCACTGGTATGTGTGGTCATCACCAACAAAGCAGTCCCATCTTTGAGAGAGTCACTGGAAGACAGTACTCCCGGGTCTCAGGAAGGATAGTGCAGCCTCATGAAATGATGTATCCAGCATGAGCTGAACTATACTGGAGAACTGAAGGGAGAAGATCACCGTTTCCACAAAACAGTTTCCAAAAAGCCATGGCATTGAGTACTAATAATACAGATACTTGTTTTTTGTGGCAGGAGATATGAAACTTTCCAGCAATGATATATTTGACGATAGAAAACACAAAGAGATGGTTCCTGAACCTGAGTAGAAAAAGGTGGTGGTGTCTGGGTACCCAAAAGAATTTTCATATGCACTGGTTGGATAACAAACAAATACATAAGCATCTCTTCTCTACCCATTGTTCTAAATCCTTAGTAAGTCATTATACCATACATGGACCTATCAACTGGTTCATGCAGGCAGAGGCCTTGCAAAACATATTTGGCCAGGGCCCTGTCCACCTTTGGAGCAGTCCTACTCTAAGGTAAGTATTATTTTCATTTTTGACAAGAGAAAACTGACTCCAAAATTCTATCCTGTTCTTACCAAAGCCCCAACTTTCTTTGATGTAAAGCATAATCAGTTTAAGGTAAGAAAATTGGAGTTTAAGTCACTTACTAGGTATGCAACCTCAGGTAAGACACAACTGGTTTCCCTAACTCTTAAAATAGCTATAGTAATGTACATTTTATAGGGCTGATGGAAAAAAAAATTAGCTGGGCGTGGTGGTAGGCACCCGTAGTCCTAGCTACTTGGGAGGCTGAGGCAGGAGAATGATGTGAACCTGGGAGGCAGAGCTTGCAGTGAGCTGAGGTCGCGCCACTGCACTCCAGCCTGGGTGACAGAGCGAGACTCCATCTCAAAAAAAAAAAAAATTACCTTTGGGTATAAGTACAACCACTGTTATATAAAACATATGGAGGAGACAGACAATTAAAGTGGTCTTGGGAATTAGGGCGGGTATCTTGAGGAGGTACTGTCAAGAAAAGAGAGAAAGTAGAAGGGCATTCTCAGCCAAGGATACAACATGTGCAAGGGTCCAAAGCAGAAAGAGAGCCTGGCACACATCAGAAACTGCAAATACATTAGTATTGACAGAACAAAGCCTGTGAGACCACAGCATGGTCTTGCTGCTAGGACGAGGAGTCTTGACTTGCTGATGGAGGCAATGGGGAGCCACTGAAGGATTTTTATGCAGATGAATGACATGCACTAGTCCAAGAGAGAAATGAGGAGACCTGGTTGAAGGGGTAACAATGGATACAGGCAGGAAGAATATTCGTAAGTTATATTTGGGAAGCAAAATAATAGAGTGGAGGAATGTAACCAACAATTATTCAGCAGTATCAGGGGTTTTGTTTTTGTTTTAATTTACTTTTATTTACATTACTGTTAATCCTTAAACAGTCCTATACGATAGGAATTATTCTTCCCATTTTATGAACAAAGAAATAAAAAAATTCATCTAGGAAGTGGTAGAAGGAAGATTTGAATATAGACTGTTCTGATTTCAAAGCCCTTGGATGTTGGTTATAGCTGTTTTATAAAATATACTTTTTATATTTCCTGATTTAAAAGCCCTTAGTGGTGTTTTTGTTTGTTTGTTTGCTTGCTTGTTTTTTAAACAGACATTTCTTTTTAGTGCTGAATAGTAGTCCATTGTCTAGATGTGCCACAGTTTGAGGACATCTTGATGCTTCCAGTTATTGGCAATTATGACTAAAGCTGCTATAAATATTCATGTATAGTTTTTGTGTAGATGTAACTTTTCAGTTCCACTGGGTAAACACTTAGGAGGGTGGCTGCTAGAACATATGGTCATATTATGCTTCACTTCGTAAGCTGCTGTCAAACTGTGCTCCAAAGTGGCCAAACCATTATGCATTTCCACCAGCAGTTAATGAGAGTTCCTACTGCTCTACATCCTTGTCAGCATTTGAGACTGTCAGGTTTTTGTTTTGTTTTGTTTTGAGTCATTCTAATAGGTGTGATAGTATTTCACTGTTGTTTTAATTTGCATTTCCTTAATGACATATAACGCAAGCATCTTTTCATATGCTTATTTTCCATCTGCGTATCTTTTTTGACCATCTGGAAAGGGTGTCTTTTTGGTTCTTTTGCCCATTTTTTTAATTGGGTTGGTTGTTTTCTTAATGTTGAGTTTTAAGAGTTCTCTGTATATTCTGAATACAAGTCCTTAATCAGGTATGCATTTGCAATTTTTTCCCCAGTTTGTGGCTTGTTTTTTCATTCACTTAACGGTGAACTTCACAGAGTACAAGTTTTAGAGTTTAATAAAATCAACTTATTGATTTTTCTTTCCTGAATTGTGCTTTTGGTTTTGTATCTAAAAACTCATTACCAAACCCAAAGTCACATAAATTTTCTATGTTACCTTCCAGAAGTTTATTATAGTTTCAGGTTTTACATTTAGTCTATTTAGGTTCCATTTTGAGTTAATTTTTGTGAAAGGTACAAGGTGAATGATTAATTTGTACATACACATATCTAATTATTCCAGTATCATTTGTTTAAAAAATTATCCTTTTTTCCATTGAATTGCCTTTGCTCCTTTGTCTGAGATCAACAGACTATATTTGTGTGGGTAAATTTATGCGATCTCTATCCTATTCTATTGATCTATTTGTCCATTCTTTTGCCAATACCATGCTATCTTGATTGTATCTTGATAGCTTTATTGTAGGTCTGGAGTCAGGTACTGTCAATCCTCCAACTTTCTTCTTCATCGTCAGTAGATTCTGGGTCTTCTGCCTTTCCACATAAACTTTAACATAAGTTTGTTGATATTCATAAAATTACTTGCTGCAATTTTGATTCTGATTACATCAAATGTATAGATCAAGTAGAGAACTGACATCTTAATAATATTGAGGCTGGGCACAGTGGCTCACACCTGTAATCCTAGCACTTTGGGAGGCCAAAGCAGGAGGACTGCTTGATCCCAGGAGTTTGACACCAGCCCCAACAACATAGCAAGACCCTCACTCTACAAAATAAAAATAAATAAATAATAAATAAATTAGCTGGGTGTGGTAGCGCATGCCTGTAGTCCCAGCTACTTGAGAGGCTGAGGTAGGAGGACCACTTGAGCCTGGGAGGTCAAGGCAGCAGTGAGCCGTGGTTGCACTGCTACACTCCAGTCTGGGCAACCCTGTTTCCAAAAAACCCCAAAACCCAATACTGAGTCCTTCTATCAAAATGTGGAATATCCATTTATCTAGATTTATGTGATGTCTTTCATTAGAGTTTTGTAGTTTTCTTCATTCATATATGAATCTGTGCACAAACACATTCACACATATTTCATCAGATTTATCCCTAAGTATTTCCTTTTTTTGGCACTAATGTAAACAACACCGTGTTTTAAATTTTAAATTCCAACTGCTTCTTGCTGGTATATAGAAAAGCAAATGCCTTTTGTATGTTAACCTCACAGCCTGAAAACTTGCCTTAATTGCTTATTAGTTCCAGAATGTTTTTGCCAATCTTTGGGATTTTCTACATAGACAATCATGTCATCTGTGAACAGTGTCAGTTTTATTTCTTCCTTCCCAATCTGTATGCCTTTTATTTCCTTTTCTTGTCTTACTGTGTTAGTGACGACTTTAGTATAATGTTGAACAGGAGTGGTGCGGGGGAACATCCTTGTTTTTTTCTCAATCTTAGGGGAAAAGAATCCAGTTTCTCATCATTAAGCAAGATGTTAGCTATAGGTTTTTTGATCAAATTGAAGAAGTTCCCCGCTACTCATAGTCTGCTGATAGCTTTTTTTTTTTTTTTTTTTGAGGCAGAGTCTTCACTCTGTCGCCCAGGCTGGAGTGCAGTGGCACCATCTCGGCTCACTGCAAGCTCCGCCTCCCGGGTTCGCGCCATTCTTCTGCCTCAGCCTCCCGAGTAGCTGGGACTACAGGCGCCCGCCACCGCGCCCGGCTAATTTTTTTTTGTATTTTAGTAGAGACGGGGTTTCACCGTGTTAGCCAGGATGGTCTCGATCTCCTGACCTCGTGATCCGCCCGCCTCGGCCTCCCAAAGTGCAGGGATTACAGGCGTGAGCCACCGCGCCCGGCCTGATAACTTTAAAAAAAATCATGAATAGGTATTGGATTGTATCAAATGGTGTTTTTACATCTATGGATATACGATTTTTCTTCTTTAGCCTGTTGATGTCACAGAATATGCATTAATTAATTTTTGAAAGCTGAACCAGCCTTGCATACCTGGAATAAATCCCACTTGGCTGCAACATGTAATTCTTTTTATACATTGCTGAATTCAATTTGCTAATAATTTTGTTGAGGATTTCTGGAGCATATTCATCAGAGATATTGGTCTGTAGTTTTCCTTTCTCACAATATCTTTATTTGGGTAATAGGGTAATGTCTAGGGTAATGTTGGATGCATAGAATGAGTTAGAAAGCGTTCTTACTGCTTTGATTTTCTGGAAGACATTGTAGAGAACTGGTACCATTTGGTATCATTTTTTCCCTTAAATTTTGATAGAATCCACCAGTAAAACCATCTGAGACTGTTGTTTCTGTTTTGGAAAGTTATTAATTAGTGATTTAATTTCTTTAGTAGGTATAGATTTATTCAGATTGTCTATTTCTCCCTGCGTCAGTTTTGGTGGTTTCTGTCTTTTAAGGAATCAGTCCATTTCATCTAAGTTACCAGATTTGTGAGTACAGAGTTGTTCACAATGTTCTTTTATTATCCTTTTTCTTTTGTTTTGAGACAGGGTCTCACTCTGTCGCCCAGGCTGGAGCGCAGTGGTGTGATCACAGCTCACTGCAGCCTTGACCTCTCAGGCTCAAGTGATACTCCCATCTCAACCTACTAAGTAGCTGGGATTACAGGCACAACCGGCTGATTTTGTTTTTTTGAAGAGATGAGGTCTCCCCACGTTGCCTAAGCTGGTCTTAAGTTCCTGGGCTCAAGCGATCCTCCTGCCTCAGCCTTCCAAAGTGCTGGGACTATAGGGTGAACCACCTCACCCAGCCCATTATTTTTTTAATATCTATGGATTAGTAGTGATGATCCTATGTTCACTTCTCATATTAGTAATTTATATCTTCTCTATCTCTCCTTTTGGCTAGAGGTTTATCAATTTTATAGATATTTGCAAAGAACTAGCTTTTGTTTTGTTGATTTTCTCTGTTGATTTCTACTCTGTACTTCTACTATAGCCTCCTAAGTACCCTCTCCCTTTCCATTCTTGCCCCTCTCTAATCAAATTACCTTCTTGCGGCCAAAGACATCTTCCTAAGGGTCAAAACTGATTATGTCACTACTCATCTGCTTAAAACTCTTCAAGGCATCTTTTGCCCTTGAGATGAAGCCCAAATTTCTCCTTGCTATCTCTAAAGCCCCACGTAATTTGGTCTCTGCCCATTCCTCCAGACTTCTCAAGTTCCACCCTCAGGTCTCCTGGAGTTTGGCAGCATAGAAAAGACAAATATTACATCTTTACACATATATTTATTTCAATTATAGATAAGGACAAGATAAATTAGTCAATATAATGTATAGGAAGTTCTTCAATTGGCTGAGATTTTAAAAGACCATTAAGAAAAACTAGAGAAAAAATTGGTAACCAAAAACTAATATAAAATGGATTTCTGAAAATAGTGTCTAGAGATCTATAGCCCATAATGAAAGTTTGAAAAAATTACAGAAACATCCAAACATTTTTTTTCTGTAAGGGTGTAATAAAAACAATATTTTGAATCAAAAGAAAAGAAAGTAGCTGCAACTGCACTACCCTAACATAACTATTATGATATTCTGCAGTAGTTGTTATATTATATTCAGATATGATTATAGTGACAAGCCTGAGGTCACTTCATGGTTCTTGACGCTGGCACATTAGAATCGTCTGAGAGAATGTTCAAACATAAAGGTACCTGAGCCCCAATTCCTGATCAACTAAATAAGAATCTCTGGGTAGCGAGGTCTTAGTTATGAATCATCACACATAGACATACTCCTTTGTACAGACAGATTTATTCTTGGTATCAATTACCTAGGGAAGTGGAGACTTCCTCAGACAGGAAACAGAATCTTTTATTAAAGCAGTGGTTCTCAATTTGGCTGCATATTAGACTCACCTGGGCAGCTTTAAAAATCCTAATGCAAAGGCTGTGTCCTCGCTCAATGACTTCAAAATCTCTAGAGGATGGGATGCAGGCATCAGTAATTTTTTAGGCTCTCTAGGTGATTCCAATATGCAGTCAAGGTCAAAAACCACTGTGCAGAGAGAGTCCTTGGTAAGCTGCAAAGTGGGAATTTGGCTCTTTCGGTCTTGATCACATAGCTCAAGATGTCTAGGAGAAAGTCTTTGAACAGTGGCTGTGAAAAAGGCTAGATGTCATGAAGCAAGGAAGCTAGCCAAATCCTGCAATGCCGTGCTCTCCTGTTGTGAAGTAAGTATGGCCCTGGCTTGTGCTAGCTATAGAAGAGACAGAATCATTTTGGAAACCAGACTACTCCTTTGGATTTCTTGTCCTCTCAAGGTGAATTTCTCTGTTGTCCTCTTTTAATCTTTAGTGAAATAGTTTTAGCTTTGCTTAGAGGAGCCAAAAGAAAGTGTCCCCCTACCATACACACCCCCCTTTCCTCTTTTTTTTTTTTTTTTAAGGCATTAAAGAGAAGCTGGCCCTCTGAAGTCAGCATGATGGTGGCAGAAGTTCTTCAAGTGACAGTCTCTCCAGGAGATGGGGAAAGTCAGGGTTAGATAAAGGAAGGGGCCACCTGACAGTCCTCACCACTGGACCCCCCTCCCTAAAAATCTTCTAATAACAATACTTGAAAGATCTGGATTTTGTTATTAAAGGTGGCTCTATTCTCTCTTACTCATACCCTCTTCCTTCTGTCCTTGATTGACTGAACAAATATTTATTGATATTTACTATGCACATAAACACTATACTAGGCATTGTGAATATATCTGTGAGCAGAACATTCCTACTTCCTGCCCTTACAAAGCTTCTGGTATATAGTTAAAACGTAGGATCAAACTGACTGTGAATTTGGAAAAACAGAAAGCTATGTTGAATAGTGAGAAAAGTAAAAAAGTTTGGAGGCAGGCAGAGAAGGGTTCAAATACTGGCTTGATCACATTTAGTTCTGTGAACACAAGTAAATTACTTATTCGTTCTATAGTCATTTTCACATTTGTTAAAATGCATTTAAATACCATCTACTTCATAGAGTTGTCCACCATTTATCCACGCAACAAATATTTATTAATTGATCAACAAGTAATACAGTAGACACTGGTTTTGCTGCTAGAAAATGTAGGGAACAAAATAGATAAACTATTTTTTTCTATTTCTATTTTTCATCTACTCTAGTAGATGCAGACAGACAATAAACAAGTAAAAACATATGCGGCATCTGAGAGTGATAGACACCCTGGAGAAAATGACATAGTAAAGGGGAACAGGGAATGCCAATAGGGGATGGGGCTATGATTTTAAATGGGATGGGTAAGGGAGACTTTATTAAGAAGGTAACATTTGAACTACGTTCTAAAAAGGTAAGGGAGTGCACAATCTCTGCAGGTATCTGGGGAAGAGTGTTCCAGACAAGGGAATGATCAAATGCCAAGAGTCTTGAGGCGGGAACAGGCCTGGAGTATCCAAATCACAGCAAGGAGCCCAGGATAAAACAATAAATCAGGAGACCAACAAGAAACCAAGGTGTAGACCATGTAGGGCCTTGGTGAGCACTGTAAAGGTTCTGGCTGTCATTCTACAAGTAATGGGGAGCCATTGGGGAGTTCTGATCACAGGAGTAATAAGACCTATCTTGTATTTTAATAGGATCACTTTGGCTTCAGTGTGGAAACAGACCACAGAGAAGCAAGCATAAAATCTGGAAGACTAGTTAGGAGTGCAAAAGTTCAGTGGGAGGTGGTGGTTTGGACAGAGTGATGATATAGAGGTAGTGAGAAGTGGTTGGATCTGAGGGTATTTAAGGTAAAGCTAATAAGGTTTACTGATTATCAGATTTGAGTGTCAAAGAAATGATGCTACAGCATTTGATGTGAGCAATGGAAGGATGTAGTTAGCTGCCATTTCCTGGGGTAGAAAAGACTAGAGTTTGGTTCTGGACATGTTAAGTGTGAGATGCCTAATACACATCCGAATGAAGGAGGCAATTGGGTAAATGAGTCTGGAGTGTGGGGAAAGAGAACTGGGCTTGATATAAATGTAGGCGTCATCAGCATATAGATTACATTTAAAGCCATGATACTGGATGAGATTAAGCAAATGTTGCAGGAAAAGGTAACATAGAAAGTACCTAGTGCACCACTGGGCATATAGTAGGTGCTCAATAAATGCTTTCCCCTTGAAGCCCTAGGGAACTTGACAGGCTGTTTTAGAAGTGTTAAACTCACCTCAGGCTATATTTAGACTGCTCCATGTTTATCCACTATTACAAATGACCTGGTTTTCACAAGGCTCTGGGGATTAAGCGTTGTTTGCTTTCATTTTCATATTTTTGTCTTCACATGGAATTCCTTATGAAATTAGACTGAGCATTAAAGTCCCCATGCTCTTGCCCACATGACAACTGTAAAACACCACACTGTGGCAGCAGACAGAGCTTTCCCAGAGCACAGAGCACTTGCCCACACCCAGCAGAAACAGATGAAACTTCCATTTAATTAAATCTGCTCCCAGAAGGCCCACATCGGCTCAGGAAACTCACACCTGGACACCAGGATCTGGCTCCTTCAAGAAATCCAGATGGCTCATCTCTGTCCTGGACTAACGGGCACATTCCTGGCTCACTGTGTTATATTCCTTATAATGGAGACTGAGATTTCCTTAGGGTTCTTTCTGAAATGCTCTATCTTCCTTTGACTCTTTGCTCAAATGCCACCTTCTCAATGAGTTTTACTTTGACTGTCCCATTGAAACCTGCAATCTCTTCAACAGCATTCCCTTGTCTTGCTCTATTTTCTTTCACAGCACTTATCACCTTCCAAAATCCTAAAAACTTTATTTATAACATTTTTGTTTATTGATTGTCTTGTTCACTGGTATATCCCCAGAGCACAGAATATTGCCTGATACATATTAATTGCTCAACAAATCTGTTGATTGAATTAGAGAGTATCCACTTTGTTGTTGAGGCAAGAGCCTTTACCCCTGAGCCTTTTCCCAGGGCCCTCAACTTTGAGCCAGACAACAGTAGACTCCTTTCAGAGAGCAGATGTGCCCCCTCAGAGGTATCATTAAATCAGGTTGTGGCTGCCTGCACGTAGCAGCCTGAGTGCCCAACCCCTGGGGAAGACGGGGTCAATTCTCAGGCAACCGCAAGGCTAGTAATGTCACCAGCTCACCAGTCTCACATTCTAGTTATTCCTGTTTCTCTCCAAACCATATTCTCCTCAGTTTTCTTTCCCTCAAGTCACTACTCTCTGCTTCTTCTTGGTCCAATTTCCTACTTCTCCCCCGGCACAGCTGACACTCTAACTTTCAATTATGTGGCATAAAACTGTGTTCCTTTATATCCTCAAACTCTTCAGTGAATGTTCCTTCCATTTTTGCTTTCATAGAAACCTGGGTCTCTTGGGAAAACACCATTTTTACAGCCCTCTGCAAAGGAGGCTGCTCTTTCATCTATACTCCATGGACCCTGGGATCCACGGTTATCCTCTCTGGAGTCCATTAATGCTTCCAAACCACCAGTATGTCATGCTTATTATAAAAAAAGAAACAACCAAAAACTTGTCTGTTGCTCATGCTATCCAGCAATACTACCCTTTACCTTCCCTTCCTGTTCTCAATTGCTTCCTCCCCATTCACTAAGACTTCAGCTTACAGGATAGGCTTTCCAATCAAGCTTATAAGGCTACACCTGTGGCTTAGAAGTTTCCATTTATTCCATTAGAAAACACATAGCCAGTGCTCAAGAAATATCTGCTAGGCCGGGCGCGGTGGCTCAAGCCTGTAATCCCAGCACTTTGGGAGGCCGAGATGGGCGGATCACGAGGTCAGGAGATCGAGACCATCCTGGCTGACACGGTGAAACCCCGTCTCTACTAAAAAATACAAAAAAACTAGCCGGGCGAGGTGGCAGGCGCCTGTAGTCCCAGTTACTCGGGAGGCTGAGGCAGGAGAATGGCATGAACCCGGGAGGCGGAGCTTGCAGTGAGCCAAGATCACGCCACTGCACTCCAGCCTGGGCGGCAGAGCGAGACTCTGTCTCAAAAAAAAAAAAAAAAAAAAAAATCTGCTAAATGAAAGAGTGAAGAAATGAAATCTGGGGTATGGAGCAGGAGGCAAGCTTAAGTCCAGGTCTCATTTTTCGGCTATATCCCTGCCAGTTTACCAGACACTGATAAGGGCTAACTCTCATCCTTGGTATTACTATTGTCAATGCTTTAACTGAGACTTAGTAGTTAAATAACTCACTCCAGATTAGAGCTAGTAAGATGTGGAATTGGGCCTCAAAACTCCATGTCTGACTCCACAGCTCACATTTTTAACCACCAAAAAGTTCTGCCTTCTTGAACAACAGTTCTTGTAGTAAAAAGACAAGGTTTTGCACATCAGTATTCTGAATAATGTTCACAGCACTAACAAGTGATTTTGTCATGTAGATACAAGCAGAAGGGAATTCTCAAAGAAAATATAAGCCACTCTATTCCAGGAAGACATAATTAAACAAATACAGTGAAGACAAAAAAAAATCTAAAATGTCTATTTCCAGGCTTTTGGAATATCACTAGATATAAGGTATTTTAAGAGTATTTCTCCCATTCTGTAGGCTGTCTGTGTACTCTCTTGATAGTTTCTTTTGCTGTGCAGAAGCTCTTTAATTTGATTAGGTCTCACTTGTCAATTTTTTTTCTTGTTGCAGTTGCTTTCGGGGACTTAGCCATAAATTCTTTGCCAAAGCCAACGATGAGAAGGGTATGTCCTAGGTTTTCTGCTACGATTTTTATAGTGTGAGGTCTTACATTTAAATCTTTAATCCATCTTAATTTTTATATATGGTGAAATGTAGGGATTCAGTTTCATTCTTCTGCATATAGTTAGCCAGTTATCCCAACACCATTTATCGAATAGGGAGTCCATTCCCTATTGCTTATTTTTGTAGACTTCGTTAAAGATCAGATGGTTGTAGCTGTGTGGCTTTATTTCTGGGTTCTCTATTCTGTTCCATTGGTCTATTTGTCTGTTTCTGCAGCAATATCAAGTTTAGTTCCTATATCCTTATAGTAGAGTTTGAAGTCTAGCAATGTGATACCTCCAGCTCTGTTCTTTTTGCTTAGGACTGCTTTGGCTATTCTGGCTTTTTGGTTACATATACATTTTAGAATGGTTTTCTCTACTTCTATGAAAAATGATGTTGATAGATGCAGCTGTAAGTCATTATCCTAAACAAATTAACACAGAAAAGAAAATGAAATATCACATGTTCTCACTTACAAATGGGAGCTAAATACTGAATACACACGGACATAAAAATAAGAACAGACACTGGGGACTACTAGAGGGGAGAGTGGGCTGAAAAACTACCTGTTGAATACTATGCTCACTACCTGAGTAATGGGACCATCCATACTCCAAACCTCAGCATCACACAATAAACCCATGTAACCAAGCCTGCACATTTACCCCAGAATCCATTTTTTTAAAAGGAGTTTTTCTATGCAATAGGGTTCCAAGAATAGAAAACATCTGGAGTGAGGAGACAATTCTCAAGATAGAGATGTGCTGCATTCTCAATTAAGGGTGAGCCAACCACACTTGTGGGCCAAAGCCAACCTTTCACCTGTTTTTTATATGGCCTGTAAGAATGTCTTTTACATTTTTAATAGATGGGGAAAAAAATCAAAAAGCATATTTTTGACACATAAAAGTTATATAAAATTGCCAGGCATGGTGGCTCATGCCTATAATCCCAACACTTTGGGAGGCCAAGGCGGGCGGATCACCTGAGGCCAGGAGCTCAAGACAAGCCTGACCAACATGGAAAAACCCCATCTCTACTAAATATACAAAATTAGCCAGGCAAGGTGGTGTGTGCCTGTAATCCCAGCTACTCCGGAGGCTGAGGCAGGAGAATCACTTAAACCGGGGAGGTGGAGGTTGCAGTGAGCCGAGATTGCGCCACCGCACGCCAGCCTGGGCAACAAGAATGAAACTCTATCTCAAAAGTATACATATATAATGAAAACTTCAGGGTCCATAAGTAAAGTTTTATTGAAAATATAGCCATACTCATTAATCTATGTACTATCTATGGATGCTTTCAAGTTAAAACAGCAAAGCTGAGTAATTGTGACAGAAAAAATAAGGCCCCAAATTTTAAAATATTTCCCATTTGGCCCTTTGCCAAAAGAGTTTGCCAATCCCTTTTATAAATAATTTCTTCTGTCTTACCTTCCAGTTCACTAACTCTGTCTTCAGTTGTATCTAATCAGCTGCTAACCCCTTTTACTGAGTTTTTAATTTTGGTCATTGTATTTTTTAACTCTAGAAGTTCATTGTTTTTTCAAATCTGGTATTTTGCTTTTCATAGTTCCCTATTCTATGCATATAGTTCAGTACTGTCTCTTATTTCTTTAAATATAGTATATTTAATTGCTTTATAAATAATGTGTGGTAATTCCAATTTCAGAAATCTTTGTGGATACTCCTCTGTTGCCAGTTGTTTTACATGTTTCTCATAAAACCATGAGAACAAGCTTCAATAGAAGCTTGTTTCCTTGTGTGTTTAGTTATTTTTTACCGTAAGCTGTTCATTTCCTTGAAAAGTTATTTATGAGGAATGCATGTCTTCCTCTATGGAAAGTCTATATTTATTTCTGCCAGGTGCTTGGAGGCACTGCCAGTCTGGAATACCTTAAACTGAATTCATGGCCTGAGGTTCCCTAGATCACCTGAGTGATGAGAACTCTGGCAACAAATACCAAGTATTTTTGTTCCAGTGCCATGACCTACTCAGTGCTTTGGTAATTGTTCTTGCAGCCTGCTTTGGGGGTGCAGGTTTATTAATAGTTCTAGTTTATCCTTATGCTGGGTCCTTTGGGATTCTAGTTAATATAAAAGTAATTAAAAGATGAAAAATATGGAAGATAAGTTAATATAATGAGAAGGTCTAAAATTTAACCAGAATTTCAGAAGAGGAGTAGAGAGAGAGTGGGGCAGAGGGAATATTTAAAGAGATAATGGCTGAAATTTTCCCAAAACATATGAAATTCTTATACCCAAGAATCTAAATGAGGCCAGATACTGTGGCTTACACCTGTAATCCTAACACTTCAGGCAGTTAAGGCAGGAGGATCACTTGAGCCCAGGAGTATAAGACCAGCCTGGGCAACATAGCAAGAGCCTGTCTGTACCAAAAAAGGGAAGAAGACGACGACGAAGATGAAGAATAAGAAGGAGAAGAAGGAGAAGAAGGAGAAGGAGAAGGAGAAGGAGAAGGAGAAGAAGGAGAAGGAGGAAGAGGAGGAGGAGGAGGAGAAGGGGGGGAGGAGAAGAGGGGGAGAAGAAGAGTGGGGAGAAGAGAAGGGAGGAGAAGGGGGGGAGGAGAAGAGGGGGGAGGAGAAGAGGGGGGAGGAGAAGAGGGGGAAGGAGAAAAGGGGGAAGGAGAAGAGGAGGAAGAAGAGGAAGAAGAAGAAGAGGAGGAGGAAGAAGAGGAAGAAGCAACAGCAGCTAAAAGAATCCCAATCAAGATAAATAAAAAGAAAGCCTTACATTGGCATACTTATTCATACTTTATAGAACACTTTCTTTTATTCTGCATAAAGCCATAGGAAGTGAGTGCTATTATCTACATTTTTCATAAAGGAAAACGGGTTCAGAAAGCTAAAATATAATAATTATCTAAGGTCATGTAATACTATGCAGCAGAGACAGAATTCAAATCCAGTTCTGACTAAAGTTCAGATCCTTTCCTATACTTCAGAAATAGAATATAACACAACTAGAGAGGGACTTGGTAAGGGGTGATCTCAACTTTGCTGAGTAACTGCCCCCACCAAAAACAGAATCCTTAACTTGGAAACTTCTCTCTGGAAGTAGGTGGAAACCTTTCTCAGGTATCTGTGAGACAGGAGAGACAGCACTGGACTTCTGAAGACAGCACTGGACTAGAAAAAGCTTTGCAGCTAGAGGCAGGAAAGTAGCTTGTACCTTAGATTGTGAGTTAAATCAAATGAGGCCAAGCCAATTTACTGTGCTAACGACCAAGTTAACTCACATAGTTCAAAGAACTGGCCTGATATGCAACAGAAAGCTACACAACAGCCTACTCTGCAGGACCCAACTGTCAGGAGAGCAGGGTAGGAATGTCCTCCTCATCCTCCTCCTTTCACTGCTGAAGACAGTTTAAATATTGTAGTATGTCCTAGAGAATATGCCTTTTGTTCATCAGTGTGATTCAACTTGGGAATTACTCTTATCTCTTCCGTTCTGGTGGCATTTCACTTGCTTATGGCTTATACTTGATTTGTTTTTTTCCAGAGTACTAAATTAAGAATTTCCTAAGAGTGAAGCCTATGGCTTTCTATCACAATCAAATACCCCATTCCCTAGATGTTAACATGCGGCTGACATCTCTCTACTAGCCTGGTATACAGAACACACACATTTTCCTTCATAGTTGCCTCCATAATGTGTAAAAGTTGGGAGATTTACAATGCCTGAACTCACAGTATGAGACATCAGAGCCAAGAAGCCAAATGCCAGACTATTCAGTAGGAGAACCAACCAGCCCCTGATTTGATGTCTTGTACGCAGGTGTGGCCATCATCATCAGACACAACTGTGGAAAAGGCCCTTATGCAACACGGATAAGGAAAGAGAAACAATTCTGATCCTTCATGATGTCTGCCTGGTAAAGGGCAGGGGACAGAGGTGCACAAAGATGACTAACAATAGAAAGGAATCACAGTAGGTAGTAAGGTGGTTCTGCAAGGATTTATTGAGCATCAGCTATGTGAGCAGGCTTGCAGGGGCATGAACACACGGAGTGGAGAGAGCTGTAACTCAAGGCATGCTTGTCAAATAGGAAAGTACACAGTCATCCTACCATCATCCATCCATCCACCCATCCTTTCATCCATCCATCCATCCATCCATCCATCCATCCATCCATCCATCCAAGTGTTCAGTGTTTAATGGGTACCTGACAAACATACGCCAATACTGTCTAGGTGCTAGAGAGACCAAGAAGACCAGTAGGGAAGGATCCTGGAAGGATTAGATACTCAGTATTTGACAGTCCTCTATGAATTAATCATTTCAATTAAATTCTTACAAAAACCCTGTGGAATAAGTTTATTGTCATCATCTTATAGACGAAACTGAGGCTCAGAGTGGTTAAGTAGCTTGCCCCAAATCACAAAGAGAATAAACGTCAATCTGGGATTTGAACCAAGTTATCTACTAGGCCTAGCTCTGAGCCTGTGCCCTTAAAAAATCAGTAATTATTATGCAATTACAGTATAGTGTGATAATTGTAACAGAGGTAGAAAATTCAAAGGAAGCACAGAGGAAGAGACAATTTTGTGTGGGGAGGAAGTAGTTTTTTTTAGTTTTCCAAGTGAGCTAGCAAGGAAAGAGAATTTCAGGCACAGGTAACAAGCATACACAAAGGTAGAGGGAAAAGGAGGGTTCACCTGTGGCAAGAGTGGCAGGAGTTGAAGCTGGAGAGTAAGATAGGGAGTGATCACAGAAAGCTGTGCATGTCAGGTGCCAGAGCATCTCTGAGAGGTCCCTACCTCCTGCTGTGACTCAACTGTCCTCTACCCTGTAGGAGAAGCCTTTCCAGGAGCCTCCTAATCCTTCCAACTCCTGGCAGTGGCCTCCTCCTATAATAAGTTGCCTGTGCCAGCCAAATCAAAGGCCTTACGTTTGCACCCATCATCCCACCCTCTGTGGCCACTGCAGACCATAACATGCCCCAAGATTCTGCTGACAGCCTGAGGACAGAGGCCCCAGGGAGTCCCCTAGTCACCAGAAGAGTGATGAGAGCTGACTCTTCAAAGTGAGACCCAGCTCTCACAGACCTCTCTGCCACAGAGCCAATGTATCTTCTCATTCTACTCACAGTTTAGAGTCCAGATTCAGGAGGAAGCCCAACCGATCATACTCTGAAAAAGAAAAGCAGAAAATGTCATTTAAGTCAAGTCACTGATGATACTAGCATATTGCATCCCCCAGACCTAGACCATGGGGACAGACAACCCTTGGAAAAGAACACAATTCAACTGCTTCAAAGAATACAACTAAATACATAAACCACAAAACACCAGCTGAACACCTGTTTTGTGAAGGACCAAGTTCAATGCCAGGTATTTCCTATGCATTCTAGGGCAGCCAGTCCTATGTTGGTATACAACTGCCTTCCTTCCTGTATAAATGTGGTAACTGGAACTGAAATTTAGTAAACCATGAAACTGGAACCTGGAAAATTAAGAGGCTCAGATGCAATATCTGCTTCCTCTGAGCTCTAAACACAGCATTTGCTGAATCAGTCACCTTAGCCATGGGGTGAGGATGTGGCAGTCAACAGGTCCCCAAATCCATGCCAATTCTCTTCATGGTCATCATAAAGAACCAATACATCAGATTACATAAAGAATAGCAAGTTTACAATAAAATTTAAAGACAAATTGATGTTTCTAACAAGTGATTAATCAGTATTTTAATTTATTTAAGTTCTTTACATCTTGCCTCATTCTAAAATGAGGTTGAAGCAGTTCTATAAAATTGTATGGAGTACAAGATTTATAAAGGATAAACCTGGGGGCCAAAGTGGACATAAACTTAGGAAAATGCAGGTGGGGTAAGGAAAATAGTAAAAGTGAATATCCTAGGGCCGTGTGTGCTTGCTGGAGGAAGATTACAGATCTGTCCTCAAGATTTTCCATAGCTAAAACTAAGTGCAAAGCACTGATTTCATGGTTCAGCAGTATCTAGAAAATAAACCAGGAGAATCACAGCTATTCTTGATACTAAGACTTGAGGAAAATTTCCTGTGTCCTCAAAAACATTTGTATAAGGAAAATGATAGGAAGTGTCATGGGATTATTTCTTATGGCTCTGCTCCATAGTTGCAGTATGTGTGTGTGTGCGTGTGCGTGTGTGTGTGTGTGTGTGTGTGTGTCTAGCCAAAATAAGGTGGCCTATGAATGCAGTTCTTAGCTGGCCTGGCTCAGTCTGAGGGTAAAACAGAATACCAAAATACTGGATGGAAAAGGCCAGGCAGCAAAGCTTTCGAGGAACTCAGGCTTTAATAAGCAGTGAACAGCAAAAAGAGGGAAGTCACACACGCTGACAAGTACCTCCCAGGAGTCGTTCTGCAAGGCCAATTAAGGCCAGACTCATTG
Organism: Macaca nemestrina; assembly: GCF_043159975.1. NCBI lineage: Eukaryota > Metazoa > Chordata > Mammalia > Primates > Cercopithecidae > Macaca > Macaca nemestrina. The sequence goes on from NC_092125.1 coordinate 189,892,447, forward strand.
CTTTCAAAATCATCTGAGCTGTGGAGAGAGAATAAATCCTCTTCTTAAAATTGAAGCTACCAACTAGGACACACAACTCAACACAAGGCTTACCTCCCAAGAGAATGGCCTTGAGCAAGTGAAAGCCTTTCCTCAAAATAATTCTGGTTTTGCTCTAACGCAGGCAAATGGATGAAAGACTTGTCTTAACATATCAAGAACTTACAAACATTGGTAAGAAAAACAAAAAAAAGACTTAAATATAAAATAAAACTAAAAATACAATTTGCAGAGAGTTAGTGTCAAAGTTAAGTGCTCTCTCAATAATCCTATCTTATCATTCCATAAAAAGGAAGCCTTATCAACTTGCCAAATACCCGTTACTTTTTCCCTGTGTGGTGACAACCCTGGGGGAAGTCTCGTGCTGTTGCTCCTCAGACCTGAGCTAAGACTCCCTTAGACAATGAATCCATACTTAGGCGGATTCCTTCAAGAGAGGCCAGAGAATGTTTCCCTCATTGTTGCAAATTCAAATGTCAGGGGCCAAGCAAGAGCATAACACAAATGAGGGAAGTGGGAGAATGTAATACTCTTATACAGCAGCTCACACTACTTATTTTAGTTGCATTAAAAAACAAATCCTGTTGGAATGTCTTTTTTTTTTCAATTCACTGTTTTTCCTCCCATATATTTTCTGTATAGTAAAAATAATTATATCTGTGGTTTATTATTTGCCAATGGCATCTTAGTTTTGTTTTGTTTTACACACACACGCACACACACACTGCATATTACAATTCTAAGAACTCTGCATTTCTAAAGCAAGTTTGTCCCTTCATGTCTCTCCTGGTCTATCTATTGTTTTCTCTCTTTCATTAAGAGATATGAGGGCAGGACACAGTGGCTCACACCTGTAATCCCAGCACTTTGGAAGACCAAGCTGGGAGGGTTGTTTTGAGTTCAGGAGTTTGAGATAAGCCTGGGTAGCATAGTGAGCCCTCATCTATTCAAACAAATTTTTTAAAATTAGCTGAGCATGCTGGTGCACACCTGTAGTACCAGCTACTCCAGAGGCTGAGGTAGGAGGACGGCGTGAGCCTGGGAGATCGAGGCTGCAGTGAGCTGTGATCACGCCACTGCACCCTAGCCTGGGCAACACGGTGAAGGATCACTGTACCCCCCACAGCCCTCAGAAAAGAGACAGGAGTACCAGAATAATTTAAGGAAAGGTAATTGTGAGCCCACTGATGATAAATGGCAGCTCAAGCCCAGAGGGAACTGAGTCCATCTGGAGAGTGTGTCCCCTGCTGAAGGGTGGCTCCCACTAGTTCCTGCTAACTATGCCAGGCAGCAACTCAGGCCCCGCATTACCACATCTTCTGATTTTTTTCAAGGCAGGAATCTGGATTTTTAAGGTAAAATTTCTAAGTTTATAAACATTGGCAAATGGATTCAAGAAAAATGTAAAGATTATGTGGACTGACAATTCATGAGGGCTGTGGCTGCCCACAGCAGATGCTCAATAAATATCTGTTGACTATTATCAGGATTATTTGGTCACAGCAGTCACAAGTCCAAATCAAATTAGGGTAACAGGATGCTCGAAATAAAATTTTAGCCAGGCCTATAAGGTGATACATTTCAGACACCACAGTGAAGTGCTAGACTAAGATGCAGATTTTCAAAGGAAATCTCTTAATACATATCATGTAATTCTAAAGGCCTTCCCTACATCAAATATAAATAGCAATCAGTTGCTAGAGATGAAGGGAGACAGGATTTGAAAAATGTCTTTGTCGGGAGCTGTGTTATGAACAGGGCAGGCGGGGTACTTGTCTCTCACTCCAGCCTCTGAAGGATGCCTAACATGGCCTTAAGGTTTAGAGAACACAGTGGGTTGCCTGGGGCACCTCCTACCCAACAAGTCTAGAGGACACAAAGGGCAATGGGTGGGCTGCTGCAGGAGAGCACTGCATGGGGACTGGCCTGCATTCCCAGAATCTGTGGCAAAAACTAATACATGAAGGAGTTGGTGTGGGCTCATTTCAGGTCCTTTCCAGAAGATCTGCCTGGAGGGTTGACTGGCCCTCGGCCAACAGAAGCAGCCGGTAGATGCTGGGATTCCCAGGAGCTACAGAAGTGAGGAGCAAGGCGGAGACATGGGCATTACCCACACCGGGGTAACCACGGGAAGAGGCCCCTAAGATGGAAAGGGGTCATCAGAATACTCACAAAAGCACCCCATCAGAGTCAGCTTTAACTATTTGTCAGGTCCAGAGAGTGCAAACACTCTAGGTCTTTATTGCTCATTCTCTCTCACTCCCACAGCAATCTTGGACATGTCAGAGGCATATGGGAGAGGAGGGAAGAGGAAAGACAAGCAGGGCATGCCCTTTCCCCACCAGGCACCTGCCAGCACTAAGCCCTATTGCAGGGAAGGGAGCAACTGCAGCTTTTATGAATTGAAAGCTGTGACTGTTACACAAGATGGGACCCTCTAAGTTTGTAAATGGCAACTCACTGCGACTATGGAATTCTTATTACTTCAGATGTATTAAAGACATGAAAACATTTTAAGGGAACAGTGGGAGACAAAATGAAGGTGTCTGTGATGATCCCTCGACATTTCTTGCATGCTTAACATACTGGTTGCACTAACTCAGGTGAACAGGGTGATTTAGTGGTTCACATAACCAAAACGTAGGAAGGGCCAGAGTGCGGAGGGTCTCAGGGGTGACCAAGAGTGACTGGAATAGAGGGAGGCCATCGGGCCTCCCTCTATTGTCTGTACTCTCCCCTGGTGAGCTTTCTTCGTGAGTGAGGCAACGTGGCCACCAGCAACCTGTAGGCAAACATCTTCCGCTTTGCCACTGGCAAGGGATTGCATTAGGCCCTCTGCTCCCAAGGGCGAAACTCCTGGGGAAAGGCTAGGTCTGGTGGAGCGTGCACCAGCACTTCGTTCTGTTCTAGTCACAGAGACTGAGGAGACGGGGTTTCTGGAAAATGATGACTCCCATGTGATACACATGGTTACAAGGAGCATTACCAGAAGAAATGTGTTGTACTGAACAAATAAAGTCCCCTTGCAAACAATAGAAATAATCTTTGAAAAACTAAAGAGCTAGCTAAATCTCGGAGTTTAGATTTAGCTGTAAATCTCAGAGCCAGTTACAATGAGCCATGGACCCCATTTCTCTCATCCTCGGTCCTCTGACAACCCTTCTCATAATGCCCTCTGACTCACGATTCCAACCACCTGGGTCACCCCTCTCTACCTCCTGCCACAACTGAAGCCTGGCAGACCCTACAAAGCTTTTCTTGAGGCTCTCCAGGGGACGCTGCTTTTCCTCTCCTCTGCCAAGCACCTGTGGGAATGAGAGGGGAGTGCTTATGACATACTTTGCAGCGATTTTCATCATCTTTCCTGTGTTTGGCATCCTTGGGGCTCTTGGATCTGTGGGTTTTAATCACATTTGAAAAAAATTTGGTTCTTATTTCTTCAAATATTTTTCTGCCCTCCTCTTTCTTTTAGGGGCTCCAATAACACGTGTGTTAGGGCTGCTTGAAGTCCCATAGCTCACCAGTGGTCTGTTCATTTTTTTCCCCCAGTAATGTTTCACTCTATGTGTCTTTTCTTTTTCTTTTTTAAGACAGGGTCTCGCTCTGTGGCCCAGGTTGGAGTACAGTGGTGCAATCCTGGCTCACTGTAACCTCCGCCTCCGGGGTTCAATAGATTCTCCTGCCTCAGTCTCCTGAGTAGCTGGGATTACAGGCACATGCCACCACGCCTGGCTAAGTTTTGTATTTTTAGTAGAGACGTAGTTTCACCATTGGCCAGGCTGGTCTCGAACTCCTGACCTCAAGTGATCCACCCACCTCAGCCTCCCAAAGTATGGGATTACAGGTGTAAGCCACCACACCCAGCCCTTTTCTTTTTTTGAGACAAGGGTCTCAACCTGTAGACCAGCCTGGAGTGTGGTGGCACAATCATAGCTCACTGCAGCCTCCAACTCCTAGGCTCAAGCAATTTTCCTGCCTCAGCCTCCTGAGTAGCTAGGACTACAGACAAGCACCACCACACTTAGCTAATTTTTAAACTTTTGTAGAGACAGGGGTCTCACTATGTTGCCCAGGCTGAACTGCTGGCCTCAAGCTATCCTCCTTCCTTGGCCTCCCAAAGTGCTGGGATTACAGGTTTGAGCCACTGTACCCAGCCCTCACTCTGTTTCATTTTAGATAGTTTCTACTGCTGTATCTTCTAGTTCACTTTTTTTATTCTATAGTGTCTAATTTGCTGATTATTCATCCGGTAAATTTTTCATCTCAGACACTGTATAATTTCATCTCTGGGAGTTCTTTTTTGAATCTTCCATGCCTTTCCTTAATATTCTCATGCTTTCCTCTGCCTTCATGAATATAGGAATAGGACATAATGCCCCTAATTCTCTCATTTGTGTCATCTCTAAGCCTGCTTCTACTGATTGTTTTTTCACTCATTATTGGTTGTATATTCATGCTTTTCTAAATTGCCTTGTAATTTCTGATTGGCTGCCAGCTATGTGAATTTTACCTTGTTGGGGATAGGATACCTGTGCATTCCTTAAGTATTTCTGAGATGCAATTAAGTCACTTAGTCTAAGGCTAATTGTGCACTGTTACTAATTTTGCCCCACAGATAAGGCAATACCTTCCTGAGTACACTATGTGATACCCCATGCATTATACAGTTTTCCCACAATTCCCAGCCCTGTGTGACCTCTAGGGATTATTCTGGCTGCCCCTTTCCAGTGGTTCTTTCCCCAGATTCTGGTAGTTTTCCCATCCACATGTACCACATATCCCATCAGCTGAGAAGTCCAAGGGGGACCTGCAACAAATCCCCTGAGCTCTCTCTCTGTGCAGTTCTCTCCTCTCTGATGATCTGTGAATTCTAGTTGCCCTGGCCTCCTCAAATGCTCAACTGTTACCTCACCTTCAGACTCTGGGGTTCTCCTTCCCTGCAACGTGGACTGCAAACTCTCCAGGAAGTTGGCTTGGGCAATTACAGGACTAACCTCATCTGCTTCCCTTATTTCAGAGATCAGTGCCCTGTGCTACCAATTGTTCAATATCTGAAAATATTTCCATATTTTTTTTTCTGGTTTTTTTTTCAGTCATTTCTCCTTTCCTCATTTTTTCTTTATTCAGCCTAGACTTCACCTTGCTCAACACTCAGTTTAGCCTGCCCAATTATCTTTCCATTGTGCCCAAACCAAATCTCTTGTTCCTGTTCGGCCTTCTCTCCTGAGCTCCACTATTTTTTTTTTTTTTTTTTTTGAGATGGAGTCTCACACTGTTGCCTGGGTTGGAGTGCAGTGGCGCGATCTCAGCTCACTGCAACCAACGCCTCCCGGGTTCAAGTGATTCTCCTGCTTCAGCCTCCCGAGTAGCTGGGATTACAGGCACCCGCCACCATGCCTGGCTAATTTTTTGTATTTTTAGTAGAGACAGGGTTTCACTATGTTGGCCAGGCCAGTCTTGAACTCCTGCCCTCATAATCCACCTGCCTTGGCCTCCCAAAATGCTCGCATTACAGGTGTGAGCGGCTGTGCCTGGCTGAGCATCACATGTGTATATCCAGCTGCCTCCTGGACAGCTCCAGTTCAGTGTCCTACGGGCACTTAAAACCTAAACCATACCCCCCAAGTTCATCTTCACCCTCACACACACCCAGAACCTCTTTCTGGATTTCCCACCTTAACGAACAACACCACTATTCACCCAGCTGCCCAAGCTTGAAACCTGGGAGAATTCCTTCATTCCTGCTTCTCTCTCCTTTCTTCTAATTCATTACTATGTCCTTTTAATTCCATGTTCTAAATGGACCTCAAATCTACTTAATTTTCTCCATTTCTACTCCCCTCAGCCTAGACACCTTTACTTCTCACCTGGATTGCTGTACCAGCCTCCTGTTATAGCCCGGTCTCCCTGTGCCTGTCTAATACATGCTCTATGCTGTAATCAGAGCTATTTTTCTGTAAGATAAATATGGCCATATCACAATTCTGCTTAAAACCTTTGGTTGGACTCTACTGATCTCAGAACAAATCCCAATCTCTTCATCTACAAGGTCCCTCAAGACCTAGCCTGTAGCTACCATTCCTACTTTTTTTTTTTTTTTTTTGATACTGTCTCGCTCTGTTGGCCAGGCTGGAGCGCAGTAGCATGATCTTGACTCACTGCAACGTCTGCCTCCCAGGCTCAAGCAATTCTACCTCAGCCTCCCGAGTAGCTGGGATTTTAGGGGTGTGCCACCACACCCAGCTAATTTTTGTATTTTAGTAGAGACGGGGTTTCACCATGTTGGCCAGGCTGGTCCTGAATTCGTGACCTCAGGTAGTCCACCCACCTCAGCCTCCCAAAGTGCTGGAATTACAGGCATGAGCCACCGTGCCCAGCCTCCTACTTCATTTCTTGATTCCCAGCATCACCCCTGCCATATTTGATGTTCCTGCCAGGCTGATCTGTTTTATCTTTCTCCAACATAACTTTATAATCTCCAGGCCTTTGAACATGCCTTTCTCTTTATTTAAAATATTTTCCCTAATGGGTGCAGTGGCTGACGCCTGTAATCCCAACACTTTGGGAGGCCAAGGCAGGCAGACTGCTTGAGCCCAGGAGTGTGAGACCAGCCTGGGCTACATGGTGAAACCTGGTCTCTACTAAAAATATAAAATATTACTCGAGCATGGTGGTGTGCACCTGTGGTCCCAGCTACTGGGGAGGCTGAGGTGGGAGGATCACCTGAGCTCGGAAATTTAAGGCTACAGTGAGCCATGACTGCACTGCTGCACTCCGGCCTGGGCAACGGAAGTGAGACCCCGTTTCAAAACAAAAAAATTAAATTATATAATTTCTCAATCCCTTTTCACATTGGTTATTTCCTACACATTATTCCTAAATGGCCCACAGTTACCTCTAGCTCAAAATGGTGCAAATCAGACTTATCTCTGCCTGTTCCCCAGTCTTCCAGCCTTGATCCTTCTTGTTTTTAAATGATGGCATTATCATGTAGTCCTCCAAGAAGGAAATTTTTGGTGAAACCCTAATGTCTCTCATTTCTACATACAGACCCTGTTCCCCTCCCTATCCCATCATTGCTTTTGCTTGAGTCTTCACTGTTGCTTGGTTCATGTGGCAACCTTTTGATCTGTCTTCTCAACCTCATCTGCCACTCCCTTCTAGGCAGCCTTTATGCCTGAGAGTTAGCTACTGCAGGTGACATTTCTACAATGCCTTCACTCACCTTGCTCATCCTTCAAGATAATTTAAAGCCATCACCAAAGTTCAATTTCACAGATGTTTTTATAGTACAAGGAACTTTACATCTTTCCCTAAATTTCCAGCCCTGTCTTACACTATTGTCTCCCTTGCTCTGTGCTCTGGTGATTTTGGCCTCTTTCAGTTCCTAGAATAAGCCACCTCTTTATTCGGTTAATTCCTGCTCATTCTTTAGACCCTAGTTCGAAGGCCCTCTTTTAGAAAAGCATTCCTTGCCGGGCACAGTGGCTCAGGCCTGTAATCCCAGCACTTCGGGAAGCCGAGGCAGGCGGATCACAAGATCAGGAGTTCAAGACCAGCCTGACCAACGTGGTGAAACCCTGTCTCTACTAAAAATACAAAAATTAGCCAGGCATGGTGGTGCGTTCCTGTAATCCCAGCTACTCAGAAGGCTGAGGCAGGGGAACTGCTTGAACCTGGGAGGTGGAGGTTGCAGGGAGCCGAGATTGCACCACTGCACTCCAGCCTGGGCAACAGAGTGAGACTCCATCAAAAAAGAAAAAAAAAAGAAGAGCATTCCTTGTCCTCCCTGTGTAGACCTCACCCTTCACATGCTCCTGTGCCACAGTGTACTTTCTCCAGTTTGTAATTATACATTTACCGACAGGTACCTCTCCTCTGCTAGTCTAGATGTTCACTAAGGCTCTTCTTTTCCTCACAGTTGCATCACCTAACACTATGCTTGGCATGTGGGAGGAATGTTGAATGAACGACATCTTCTCTGATCTAACTTGTTAGCCTAAACCTTATATGTGCTCTCTAGCCCTTCCAGAACTTACTCATAAACCTGCAGTGCACATCTGTTGTTTCTGTCCTTTTAGAAACAAGCCCCTTGGGTTTCCTTCAGGGAACTGTTGTTCTCCCATTGCAGGCAAGCGGTGAGACTGTCGATGGGATTTATGTCCAAAGTGTAGGCACCTGACAAAAGCTAGGTTAGTGGGACAATTTCTTCCTTAAACTCAGCAACACCAGGGAGGAAAATAACGTGCTGAAGAGAGGGACCACTTGTTCCTGCAACCTAGATTCCTGGGGCTGCCCTTCATGTTCTTCCTGAGAGCTGGATGTTTAGATTCTGTGTATACCCATGTCCTTCTGGTAAATTCCTTTTTAAAAACAGTTATCCCCAGTCAGTTTTTGTTGCTTTCAATTAAACTATCCTAGCTTATATGGATTTGGGTCCTCCTAAGGGGCAGGGCTCACCTCTGCACCTAACATCACGTCTGGCACAGAGCTGGCGTTCCATAAATGTACTGAATGGATGGAGGAGTGGATAGAGTGACCAAATAAGCAAGGCAGCCTAATAAGTAGCCCTGAGACCTGGAGTATTTGTCTTCCTCTAACCCTTGCAGTGAGGGGGCAGTGTTGGTGGTAGCAGTGATGGCAGCAGCAGGGGCTTCTTCCTCTCCCTGTCCTTCTCCCTCGCCCGACATCTTTGACTGCAGTGATTCCCTTGCTCTGGCCCTTCCTGGCTCCCAGCCTATCTGATTACATCACTATCACCTGCCCACAGCGAGCCTCCTCTGGCTCTTCTTAGGCCCAACTGTCTGCCACACTATTTAATGCCCTTCACACCTTCTATTTTCTGGGTTTTGCTTTGGGGTTCTCTTTTAAGAACTCCCAGTTTGCCAAGGTAGTTCCCTCCCATCATGTATAAAGGCCTGAAATTTAACCCTCTCCACAAAGACTTCCTGAGTCACCCGAGTCACTGGCGTCTGCCTGCTCCATCCCAACCAAGGTTCTTACCTGACAAGAACTTTACTCTCAGCCCCAGCCTCACAGTCATGTTACTGACTATTAAATCTGTGTGTGGCCCCTCACAGAGTTCCCTGACTAGCAGGAAAATTTAAGCATCATCTTTAGGAAGTGTAAATGAGAAAAGAAAGCAATCAGGAAGGCATAGGCATTATGCTCCAGGAATATAGGAGCAGAGCTTCTCTACTGCTGGCGTAGGGCAAGGTTACAGATCCCAGCGCATCTCCTTTATACAAATGTGTGCTTGGAGTTGCATGTGAATTTGCCTTATACAGAGGAACTGCTATTTTGAGTGTACCAACACTTCAGGGACAATTCACCTCTGGGATAGTGGCATGAAAGTCTGGGTCTCACCAGCAGCTCAGTGATCCCAGATCTGTACTAAGAACAGAACACTCTAGGAATCCTGGGTTAGTCAGGCACAATATGCACTGATATTCCAGCTCTCCTAGCACCTGAAAATACTCTCCTCCCCAGGTATCAAAGCAGAAAGCCAGCAGAAATGTTTAGTCTGATGGCTTAGGCTTCCTGCCTTGGTCAGGCTGGAAAGCCCAGGATTACAAAAATCACTGACCAAGGAGCACGTGTGTCTCTGCCCAGCTCCAGGTGGGGAGTGGGCTGATGCAAATCCCTGCCCTTCCCCTCCTGCACGTGTACCAAGTCAGAGCTGTGAATACACAAAGTGCTTTTTCAGATGTCTTTGAAATTAACCACTAACTCTTACATTGCTGCCTTAAAGGAATAAGTCAGTCTAGATGTCATAGCAAAAGATTCATATAACTTGTTGGATGAACACTGGAACACTGATATAAACTCTTAGAAGGTTCAGAAACTGGACATAAACAAAAGGATGCCATGTATTAAAGTATGAATACATGTAATAATGAAACCTTGTTACTTATAAAGCAAAATTAACAGAATTAGAAGAAAAATACACAGTTGGTATACCATCATAAACCACTGAAAAATCAGGCTCACAAAGTGTGAGAATTCAGAGGATGTAAACAGAACAATTACTAAATTTAAACTAACAGACATACTGAGAACCTTACATCCAACAAATGGAGAGTGTACTTTTTTTTTTCTTTGAGACGGGATCTTGCTATGCTGCCCAGGCTGGATTCAAACTGCTGGGCCCAAGTGATCCTCCCACCTCAGCCCTATAGGTGCATACCACTGTGCCTGGCCTCTTTACAAGCCATGTAGGGAGCATTTACAAAAACTGACTAGGCCAAGCATAGTGGCTCATACCTGTAATCTCAGCATTTTGGGAGGCCTAGACAGGCAGATCACAAGGTCAGGAGTTCAAGACCAGCCTGGCCAACACAGTGAAACTCCGTCTCTACTAAAAATACAAAAATTAGCCAGGTGTGGTGGCATGCACCTGTAGTCCCAGCTACTTGGGAGGCTGAGGCAGGAGAATGGTTTGAACCCGGGAGGTGGAGGCTGCAGTGAGCCGAGATCATGCCATTGCACTCCAGCCTGGGCAACAGAGCGAGACTCTGTCTTAAAAACAGAAACAAAACAAAACAAAAACTGACCAATTGTGAGGCCGTAACACAGGGTCAGCCTCCAACCCTTGTTTAATTTAAAATTTAAGTACTGAGAAGATATCACATGGAATAACATTTTATCACTGGCAACAAAATACTGTCAGTTATTTCCCCTGAAGTGATAATGCTCACTTTCATTACTGAGAAAATGTCTGCCAAATTCCAGAGTCTGAAAAGCCACAGTCTGTCAATTGTACTTTCAAGTAAAAATTATGTTCCATGAAAAATGTTGCATGAAAAACTCATGGAGCAGAGTGTTGCCCAAGAGGCCGCTGGTCAGTGGCAGGCAGGCCAGGTGGGGACTCCCAGGGGAGCACAGCTCCAGGTGAAGGGCAACACACCCGTCCTCACGTATCGGGTAATATCTCTGCTTATGTGCATTGAGTGTAGCCTCTTATGATCTCCAACCAACTCAGGGTGACTGCTCTAAGAATTCATACACATTTTGCAATAGAGTTTCATGCTATTTTGAAATATCTGATACAAAAAAGTGAGATTAGATTTGAAATCCATTTGTTCTAACTGAAGAAATTTCAATCTTACAATTTTGATTAAAGAAGAGCTGTAGGATTTTTAAAATATAATTTCAGCTTCTGTAAACATCTGAATAAGTATACATAGGATTTTACATTTTTGTCAGTTATTTATGTGAATGAAATTTCTTTTTGATGATAACTGAGTTTTTTTTTTTTAAGAGAGTAGCATTAAAAAGCCTTGACAGGAGTTATGTGAAGCCTTCCCAGGCAAAACTCCTGGATAAAAATTTATGAACACTGAAACAAGCTCAAGTTTTTAATTAAAAACTTGAAAAGATTTTTATGGTATAGCAATTCAACATTTAATACATTTCTCAATACTTCGTGTTTCATTTGGCTTATCATAGTTCTTTTTTGTTTGTTTGTTTGTTTGTTTGTGACAGGGTCTCACTCGGTCGCTCAGGCTGGAGTGCAGCGGTGCAATCTCGGATCACCCCAGTCTTGACCTCCTGGGCTCAGGTGACCCTCCCATCTCAGCCTCCTGAGTAGTTGGGACGAAAGGCGCAATGCTGCTGGGACTACAGGTGCAATGCCACCACACCTGGCTAATTTTTGCATTTTTTTGTAGAGACAGGGTTTCACCATGTTGCCCAGGCTAGTCTCAAATTCCTGGACTCAACTGATCCTCCTGCTTTGGCCTCCCAAAGTGCTGGGATTACAGGTGTGAGCCACCACACCAGGCCTGTTCATCACAGTTCTGTGATATTTTTTTAAAAATCACAAATGTTTTCACAACGCCCTATGTAGACAACTCCAAGTCCTCTCCTGTTTGTCCTAGTACAGCACATGAGTATTACTTCCTACCTACATTCTGATGTGCAACTGGGAGCACCAGGCTGTGCAGTCACATCCTGTTCCAGGACAAAAGAGAGAGCTTCTTGAAGGTTCCTGAAGCCAGATGTCCTACTGTAGCCTCACCTTCAGGCTATTGAGCCCCAGAATGGAATTTCAAGGAATACGGTTGTACATGATGAGCCTAACATGCTACTGGCATTTCCATTTTGAGTGACCCACTTCCTTTTTTCATTGTAGTGGACCACCACAAATTCCAATCAGCAGTCACTGTACCTGGCACGAAGCAGATGCTTATTAAATGACTGCTACTGATGACAACCACAAATATTCCCCATGAACACCAATTTAAGGAGCATTATTGAGGTATATCAAGTTTGGTATTTTATGGGATAAAAACATGAACTTGGTTCTATCAGAAAATTGCAATGTTTCAAATTATAATTCACAAAGTCATATGGGCAGGATAGTCCACGAGGCAAGAAAACTCCATCTACCCAGAGAAGCAGCTCTGCTGCCAGATCTTCTTTAAAGTGGTTTTTGGCTCCAATCTCTGGGCTATGATGAATTGCTAAGTACAAACGGAATGGCAGTAAATGGAATGAGGACCTATCCTAGCCAAAACAGCTCTATCATTTCTTAAGAAATGTCACTGTACAATCTCTAAAAAAAAAAAAAAGTCATGGGGTATATTAAGTATATGTAATATATGCCATGGCTTGGGTGGAGGTGGAAGTTGGCAATAGTTCCAAATGGGCTGTCAGGCTTGCAGAATGAAGGGACTGAGAGGAACTACTATTTATTGAGCATCTTCCTTTGTATTCATGCTGTTCTCAGTACTGTCACCTACACAGCCCCATGAGGCAGGTACTATATTTTACAGATGAGGAAACAGAGGTTTAGAGAGGGGAAATATGTTCAAGATCCCCCAATCATGAAGTAGGCTAGCAGGGATGCCGCTGAACCAACCCAGGGCTGATTCTTTTCGTTATGCTACAATGACTCTCAGAAGAAACCAGAAAAGCAGACCCTCACATTAGCAGCACAGTTTTCGTGAGAGCAATGATGTACTATTACCTCCCATCTCCTGCCCGGGGGTGATGTCGGAAGGCCCTGGCCGCATATGCCACACATGAATCATGGGAGTCAAAAGAGGCCTGAGAAGGGCTGGCCAAAGTGCAAATAGCTCCCACATCATCTTAAGTCAGGGAAATAAACCACAGCATGGGATCAATTAATCAAAGATAAACTAAAAGGAAAAGCATTTTTCTAAAATAAACACAGAAAAACCTACTGACCTAGACTAAATTAACTGATTCAGTAAAATAACTCAGAAGTTTACAAACTAAGATCCAATCTCAAATTGGTGTATGTTGGTGTGGGGGAGGTGAGAGGCCTAGCAGGAAGCTTCTGGTAACAGAGTCCCCTGTGACTATCAGGCCTCCATCTGAGCACAGCACAGCTCTTCTCCAATGTGGCATACTGGGGGCCAAGGGAGCATGACACATCCTTGGCCCCAAGTAAGAGACTCACAGGCTACAGAAGGAGCCCTGGAAGCCTCACCCAGTAGATAGAAGCCCCCTCCCATGGCAGCCAAAGATGTCACTGCACCCATCTATCTCCCTCCCGTCTTGGGAAAACAGCAGATATCTAGGGCTGAGTACTGCAGTGAATTCAGTCCTGTTCACAGCATCAACTGTGTCCAGGTCATACCAGGGCATCTTGCACTAAGCTGCAGGAGGATTAGGAGGGACAGCACGTCAAAACAGCTGCTGGTACAGGAAATGGGAAAAAATAGTCTGCAGTTTGTGTCTTAAACTTCATGGAGCTTACCACCTTGTAGGGTAGATAAGGCATAAATACTCACTGAAATGGTCTGAATGTTGGGTGTCCCCCGCAAATTCATGTGTTTGAACCTGATATCCAATGTGATCGTTTTAAGAGGTGGGGCCTTTAGAAGGTAATCAGGTCATGAGGGCTCCACCCCCAGGAATGGGATTGATACTTTTATCAAGGAGGGCTGAGGGAGCCTATTTGCCTCTTCTGTCTTGCGAGGACACACACAGAAGGTTCCATCTATGAGGAATGGACCCTTTCCAGACACTGAATCTGCTGATGTCTTAATCTTGGACTTCCCAGGCTTCAGAACTGTGAGCAATAAATTTCTGTTGTTTGTAAATTACCCAGTCTAAGGTATTTTTGTTATAGCAGCCCAAAGAGACTACGACAATCACCAAGCAATTATTAAACAAAATAAGAGAGAGCTCCACTCCCCAAACAAAAATAACTGAATTTTTTCCCAGTTATAATAATAATGTATGCTCAATACAAAAATCCAAATCCAAAAAACTTATAAAGAATGAAGTAATAACCATTTACCTAGGGTTAACTGCTACAAATATTTTGGTGACTATTTTCCCAGAAATCTCTCTTTCCATAAATGCTGTCTATATATGAATGTACATAAATAATTTTACTTACACTTGGCCTTAATATACATGCTGTTTGTTTCTGTTTTGTTCACTCAACAGTATCCTCAACATCTTCCATGTCAATAAAAGTAAAACTGCATCATCATTTTAAACGACTGCACAGTTACTCCAGTGCATGGATATGCCATTGACCTCAAGCACTCCTTAATTAGTGAATATTATTGTTCCTAATTTTCTATTCTTTAACACCTATTTATTTAACACCTATTTAGCACCTATTACGTGCCAGGCGCATTCTAAATACCAGTGATACAGTGATGAACAAAACAGACCAAGTCCTTGGCCAAAATGAAGCCTACATTCCAGTGGGGGAGATTGACAGCGTGTCAGTAAATAAGCGAATAGTTTGAAAGAATTAGGTGTGCTAAGAAAAACTGAAGACATACCTTTTTAGAGAAGGACTGCTTAGAGGAGTGGACTACTTTAGATGAAGTGGTCTGGGAAGACCTTCTGGCAGAGGTGACAGTGGGACAGAGGACTGAAGACAGCAATGCAAAGCAGGAGGTAAGAACAGCCTAGGTAGTGGCAACAGCAAGCACAAAGACCCAAGGCGGGAAAGGACCTGACATCCTCAAGGAGCCGGAGGCATGCCAATGTAGCATGAGGGCAGTGGGCTGAGGGCAAATGAACTACAGGGAAATGTGAGAGGTAAGTAGGACCCAGGAAGGAGGGACAAGTTTGGATTTTATTCTAAGTGTACTGTAAAGTCACTGGAGAGGCTTCAGTGGTAACAAGACAGGATCTGATTTATGTTTCCGGAAGATTACTCTGGCTACAATGTACAGAAGGCAATAAGTGGCACAGACAGGCCAGTCAGGAGATGTTTCTAGTCCAGGGAAGAGAAGATGGTACCTTGGGCAGTGGTGCTAGAAAGCAGCAGCTAGAGAAGAACACATGGTGAAGACAGGAAAGTGGGAGAGGGTAAAGGAAGAGGAACAATTAGGGTGATTCTAGGTTTGCAGCCTGAACTTTCAGTTGGGTAGATGGGGAAGAAAAAGTGGGAGAGGAACTAGTTTCAGCATACAGGTCCTATATATGTTTCATCGGACTTATATATAAGCATTTATACATAAGTATTTGGTTTCGGGAAGCTGCTATAAATGTGTTTTAAATTTTGGTTTTCAACTGTTCATTGCCAGTACATAAAAACATGATGAACTTCCACGTTTTGACCTCATAACCTGTCATCTTGCTAAACTCAGTTACTAGTTCTAGGAGTGTTTTTGTAGCCTCCTTGGGATTTCTTATGTATGCAATCATGTCATCTATGAAAAGGGTTAATTTTGTTTCTTCCTGTCCATTCTGTATCCTTTTTATTGCTTTATTACATTGACTAGAACTTCCAGAAGTGTTTCCTGATGTTAGGGGGAGAGCAGTCTTTTACCATAAAGTATGATGTTTGCTGTAAGTTTTTGTAGATGGCCGACATCAGGTTGAAGAAGTTCCTTTCTCTGTTTGCTGCATGTTTTTATCATAAATAGTTGTTGAATTTTGTCAAATATGTTTTCTTCATCAATTAATAAGACAATGTAGTTTTTTTTTCCTTTAGACAGTTAATACAGTGGATTGTATTGAACTTTTTTATTGTTGAACCAGCCTTCCATTCCCAGGATAAACCATACTTGGTCACCAAATTTGGGACGCTTTAGCCATTGCTTCTTCAAATATTTCTTCTGGAACTCCAAAGACACGAATGGTAAACCTTCTGGTATTGTCCCACAAGTCACTAGGCTCTGTTTAACTTTTAAAATATTTTCTCCGTAGTTTCAATTGGAAAGTTTTATTGCTTTATTTGGTTCTTCTTTGTATTTTCTTCCTCTTCTTTTTCTTTGCTAAGACATTCATTTTTAAAAATCTCTATTTTTAAATTTTTTTTAGAGATAGGGCTCACTGTCACCTAGGAGTGCAGAGTGCACCTAGGCTGGTGTGATCATAGCTAACTGCATCCTTGAACTGCTGGGCTCAAGTGATCCTCCTGCCTCAGCCTCCCAAGTAGCCGAGACTACAGGTGTGTGCCACCATGCCTGGCTAATATTTTCCTTTAATTTTGTAGAGAAGAGGTCTCCGCAATGATGCCCAGGCTGGTCTCAAATTCCTAGCCTCAAGCAATCCTGCTGCCTCAGCCTCCCAAAGTGTTGGGATTACAGGCATGGGCCACTGCACCTAACCTTTATTTTTTTTGCTAAGATTTTCTAGTTTTCTATTCATTTCAACAGAATTTGCCTTTACTTTGGGGAGCATTTTTATCACAGCTGTTTAAAAAGTCTTGGTTAGATTATTCAAACATCTGTGTCACCTCAGCACTGGCATTGGTTGATTAACTTTTCCCATGCAAGTTCAAATTTTCCTGGTTCTTCATTTTGGTTCATATCTGGGATATTCTGAATATTGTTATGAGACTCTACATCTTGTTTCAATCCAGTGGAGAATGTTCATATTTTTGTTTTAGCAGACAATCAACCAGGTTGGGTTCAGGCAGCAAATTCCAACTACCCTTCTGTGGGTTGTGCTTTCAACATCAGTTCCATTTTCAAAACCTAGTCAGAAGAGTCCTCTGTGTATGCATCCAGTCTGGGACTTGGGCAGTGGTCTGTCCCTTAGTTCAGTTCTGAAAGTCTTTGGTATGTTGTTTAGAATCAGATGCACACATGCACAGCTTGGGTTATCCTGAAGTCCATAAATGACTTAAAGGGGTTGCTTTCCTGAGCTCCCTTTCCCTTTGTTTTCTCTTTTGTGCCTCCTGGTTCCTTGGGCCCACCCTTCCTGGGCCTCTGGCCAGAAAGCTGGGGCTTTAGTTACCACACTCTGCCAAGAATTTTCGGAACTGCACTCAGATCTGGGGCCAAGTAGCAGGAAGGCAAAGACAGAAAATAAGTAACCAAAATTGCACCCCATCCCCTTGGGACTACAGCTCCTCTGATCAGAGAGGAAGGTTCCCCTCTCTCAGTTTTAGGTGCTTGAAGGGCCTACTGCTGCCACTGTCCCTACCACCATCACTGTGGGATTGCCTGGGGGCTGGGGCATGAGGGAACAACTCTTGGGATTTCCCCCTCTGTCTGAGCCTTGGAAGCCCTTTTCCCATCCCAGAGCTTTAACCAGAGGTCTTCTCCTGAAGCTTTTAGTGCCTTAGTGTCCATTGCTGAGGTTTGGGGTACCTTGAGTCTAAGACATGGGACACTGAAGGGAAAATAGGAAATTAACTGCCACTTTAGTAATACATTGAATTCTGGTATTCTTCCCCTATCTGTCTGCTACTATTTATGTCTCAGAGTCCTCAACTGCTACTAAATGAATTCTGAATGGGCCTTTAGCTGCACTGAGAGATAGGCTGAGTGTGCTCACTCCATCTTAACTGGAACTGGAATCTTTTTTCTTACTTTTAAGTACCTACACTAACAGAAAGAAAGTCAAATAGAGATTAATTGCAAAGTTATCCTGCTAAAGTTCTAAAACGTTCTTGGCAATGTGGTATGCCCAACACTTTGTAAATTCTCTCCAAATAAAATAGTAAAGACCTATTTTATTTGAATAGTAAAGACCTCTGCCCAGCTCTTCCCTGGTACCATTCCCTTTTAGGCTTGATGCAAAGCATGAGATAGCAAAACGACTGGCCTCTTGCAAGTATTCCACGAGAGCATGCATAAGGCAGAACTAGGTGTGGAAGCTGGTAGGTGTTGTCGGGAAAACTGAAGGCTAAGTAAACTGAAAACCAGTCATAATTTGAGGCTGACTCTGAATCAACTTGCTCTATCCTCCACTAAGAGGGAGTCAGCGGAAAAATGTCTGAATTCTCATTCTTTGCCAGCCTTCACTGAGAACCATGTACAAACCTCGAGCCTTACTGCCAGGGTCCATAGTTATTTGAAGATTAAGCCCAAGATCTTTTCATAACTCCAGGGGAGATGGAGGCTGAGGACCAAAATCCCCTTGAACATTGTTAGCTGTACATTGAGGTTTTATGTACTTTTCTATACATTTGCTATATTTTACATTTTTAATACAATGCCCAGCTAGTGAGTTACTGTAAAATGGATACCTATATAACCCCCTTCAGGTCACTAAAAAGAATATATCAACACACTAGAAGCCCCCCTGTGCCCATCCCTCAACATACCCCCTTGAACACCACCATCTAGTTATTATAGAATTCAATTCCTTGCTTTTAATACTGAATTATGTATCTAAGCAAATATGGTTTAATTTCATTTGTTTTTGAACTTTATATAAAAGGATAAACACAGTATGTACTGTTTTGTCTGACTTCTTTTGCCCAACAATACGTCTTTAAGATTTATCCATGTTGTTACATCTGGCTATGGTTTGCTCATTTTTACTGTTCCCTATGAATATAATTTGCATATTCATTCTACTGTTGTTAGGTATTTGGATTGTTTTTGGTTTTTGACAATTATGAACAATGTTCTTACAAACATTCTTATACACATATCTTGTATATATATGTCCTGTTATGTATAAGCATCCATTTCTGCAGATAATATACCTAGAGGAGGAACTGCTAAGTCACCAGGTATGTGTATATCCAAATTTACCTAGATACTGCCATAGTTTATTCCACAGTGATTGTACCAAATTATGCTAAAACAAGTAAAAATCAGAGTTTTCACTGCACCACATCCTTCTCAACATTGGAATTGTCAAGCTTTTCAAGTTTTGCCATTTGGTAGATGTGTATTGATTTCTCATTGGGATTCTAATTTGCATTTCACTGAGTACTAACCCAATCAAACACCTTTTCAGAGGTTTATTGGCCATTTGGATTTCCTCTTTTGTGAAATGCCTATTCAAGTCTTGCTCATTTCTGTAATGGGTTGCTCCTTTATTCCTATTGATTTCTGTCATTCTTTGTTCTGGAAACAAGCCTTTTGTTTATTTGTGCTGTAAGATCTTTTTACACTCTGGATTTCCTTTCACTCTCTCTCACTTCTTCTTTTTTTTTTTTTTTTTCAGAGACAGGGCCTCACTCTGTCACCTAGGCTGCAGTGCAGTGGTGCAATCACAGCTCATTGCAGCCTCTAACTCCTGGGCTCAGGTGATCCTCCTGCTCAGCATCCTGAGTACCTCAGACTACAGGCACACACCACCATGCCCTCACTATTTAAAAAAAAAGTTGTAGAGTTGGGGTCTCACTGTGTTACCCAAGCTGGTCACAAATTCCTGGCCTCAAACTGTCCTCCTGCCTCAGCCTCCCAAAGTGCTGAGATTATGGGTGTGAGCCACTATGCCCATCCAGCCTGCCTTTTCACTCTCTTAATAGGGTCTTTTGATTAATAGAAGTTCTTAACCTTTATGTAATAAAATGACCAATCTTTTACTACACAAATAGACACAAGTTTTGGATCAATTTAAGAACTCTTTCTGTCTGTCCATTCTACCTTAAAGTGACTTCTCCTGCCTCAGCATTTTGGTGGGAAACACACAAGGTATGAGATAGAAAGATGCTAAGGGAGAGAGTACGGGCTCTAGAGTTAGACAGAGATGAATGGCCCAAAACAGGTTACTTCATGTCTTTGAGCATTAGCTTCTTTATCTATAATAAAGATATCAAAGCTATTGTAAGGAGATCTAGTATTTCATAGCACAGCAGAGTGATTACAGTCAACAAAAATTTATTGTATATTTTGAAATAATTAAAAGTATAATTGAAATGTCTGTAACACAAATAAGCTGTAAATGCTTCAGGTAATGGATACCCCATTTACCCTGGTGTGATTATTACTCGTATGCCTGTATCAAAACATCTCATGTACCTTATAAATATATACACCCACTATGTACCCAAAAACATTAAAAATTAAAAAAATTAAAAATTAAAAGCGATTGTGAGAGATAGCTGAGAGGTGTATAAAGCACTCAGCACAGTGTTGGCACACAGTAAAATAGGCAGGCCCTCAGTAAATAGTGGTGGCTGTGATCATATTCTCTGAATGTCTTTCCTCTTGTCCACTCTATATCAACTGCTGTACCTCATGGCTGTTTTGTGAATCAACAATCTATCATATCAAAGGACAGCAAAATGAATTAACTGCCCTCAACAGGCCAGCAGTCTCCCTGGCATTCATGGGCGGTACCCATGGTACAAGGCCCACATGACTTTACCTAAAAACACAGAGACACTCTTCCCTCAAAGTCATGTCATTCTGAGGCTCCCATAGGGACCCAATGGCAGCAAGCTGAAGAATCAAAGTAGTCTCTTCCCACTTCCTGTCAACAGGTACAGTGGTGTGGAACAGGTAAACTGCCCCAGACATGGGAGAGCCAGGCTCCATTGGGTCTGGGTGAATTTGGGGCAGGTGTGCTGATCTGTGTGTCCTGCACTGTAAACAGGGAAGAGAAGGAGTGTGTCTACCTACATGCATTTTGGCATGAGTGCACAGTACAGTGTGGTACTCCTCTCCTGGAAGAGGTCTGTATTTGAGTATAAGGGGTATGTGTGTAAACGTGCAATGCAGTGTATGTCCTCCGGAAACTGGGATGCTCTCACCAGCCCAGCATTCTAGTGGAGAGGCCTGATAGTTATCTGCTCCAGCATTCCCACAGCTTGGGGTCTTTCAATGCCCTCTGCTCCACCTTCTGAGACAGGATATATGCACAGAAAACAGACATCCTTTTACATGACTCTTGACAACTCTGAATGAAGAGGGAGCATCTACTGCAACTCCTCTGTGCACACTTTTTTTTTTGAGGCAGAGTTTCGCTCTTGTTGCCCAGGCTGGAGTGCAATCTCATGATCTCGGCTCATCGCAACCTCTGTCTCCCAGGTTCAAGCGATTCTTCTGCCTCAGCCTCCCTAGTAGCTGGGATTACAGGTATGTGCCACCACGCCCAGCTAATTTTGTATTTTCATTAGAGACAGGGTTTCTCTATGTTGGTCAGCGTGGTCTCGAACTCCCGACCTCAGGTGATCTGCCCACCTCGGCCTCCCAAAGTGCTGGGATTACAGGCATGAGCCACCGCGCCCAGCCAGTTCCTCTCTGCACACTTTTAAAGTAACTGGAAAAGTTCTCTGGATGTGTCCCTCTTCTGCTTCCCTGACCATAAAGTCTCTAGAAAGGCTTCTTGAGACTTCCCCCAATTCTGGGGTATTCCATTGCCCTCCCCAGCAAACCCATAATTGATTAGGCTTCACAAAAAATATGGCTAATATTGAAGGCCAAAAAGATGATAGAGGGGGAAGAGTTGGTACCTGAGCCTAGTGCTTGTCCAGCGGAGTCAAAGGAAAGAACCACTGAATCTGCAACACAAGAGGACAAGTTCATTTCTTTCTCCTTCTTAAAGTAAAAAAGCAAGCTCCCACTGGTTCTGCCCAAACCCTCCCTCAAAGGAGTCAACTGGAAGGGAACTCAGTTGCATAGCCCAGCCTCCCAGGCCCATGCCCACCCATCACTGGGCCAAGAGACCCTGCCCAGACCAGTACCCCTTGCCTCCTGCCAGAAGGAGAGACGTCTCAGGGCAGGGAGCAGGCCCCAAATTCTTTAGGGGCATGTCTTGCCAGATTAGGGGACAAATTTACTTCTTTTTCCTTCTTCTAGTGAAAATGGAATTAAAACAAAGCAAAATAAAACTTCCTTCCTGAATCTAGTTAAAGGCACTAACATTTCCCCTTTGATCTCTCCATTTCTTCTACTTATATACTCAATTGTTTATTGTTTCTTCCCCAAAAAAGGCTTAAAGTGGCCTATTGAAATTTACAGTATACACTAGAATTTCAAAATGAAGACGTCAAAGAAAGGAAAAAGACTATATAGTGGGGGAAATGTTAGTGCAGAAAATGCATGCCATGAGTACCTATGCAAATACCGTAGGCAGAATCAGGGCCTGAGCCTCCAAACAGCCAAAGAAAAAAGAAAATGAACAGTTACAAGACTCAGTACCCACAGGGCATTCATTCATTCATTCGTTCATTCAAATGTCCAATAAATATGCATTGGGCATCTACTATGTGCAAGATACTATACTATGACAGAGATACAGCAGCAAACAGAAAAAGCATGGTCTCCATCCTTATGGATCTTTCTGCTATCAGTCTGGGAGAAAAAAATGTTACCAAAGAACAAACTATTTAACTAGAAACTGATAAAAGAAAAAAAGGAAGTATTATGAAAGTTTACGTTAGGAACTGGACTGAGTACAGGAGGGGAGTGGGTGCTGGATAGGGAAGACAACTCTGAAGAAGTGACGCCTGACCTCATAGCTGAAGGATAAGTGAGGGTCAAACCCAACAAGAATGGAATGGCACATTCAAGGCAGAGGGAAGGCCATGTGTGAAGAACTGAGGCAAAATGGAGTCTGGTGCTCCAGAGCAACTGAAAGACCAAAACATAAAAGCAAATACTGTACGGTGATCAGAGAGAACTTCCTCTTGTGGGCCTTAGAAAGAGATGCCGGCCAGCTGCAGTGGCTCAAGCCTGTAATCCCAGCACTTTGGGAGGCTGAGGCGGGCGGATCATGAGGTCAAGAGATCAAGACCATCCTGGTCAACATGGTGAAACCAGTCTCTACTAAAAATACAAAAAAAAAAAAAAAAAATTAGCTGGGCGTGGTGGCGCATGCCTGTAGTCCCAGCTACTCGGGAGGCTGAGGCAGGAGAAGCACTTGAACCTGGGAGGCGGAGGTTAGTGAGCTGAGATCACGCCACTGGACTCCAGCCTGGTGACAGAGCAAGACTCCATGTCAAATAAAAAAAAGAAAAAAATACAGACACTGTATGATGTTGAAGACTGTATATTCTACATTTCTATACTAAGTAACTGTAAATCTTGAATGGCTGTTTCTTACAACATAAGCCAATGCCAAATGATGGCATAAATTAAATGTAGAGCTCAATAAAAACAATTGTAAGGGGCACCAAGATGATGTAAGGCCCAAGATAACCCAGGAGACCCCAGACTCAAAAGGGATCAGATTCCAAAGACTTACTCACTCCAAAGGAGTGTCAGCTGGATGCAAATGGCACCAGAGTCTACAGCCACACCCCGCCCAAGCATTATGGGCATTTTCTCTCATTGCACATGAACATTCAACACAATAGTTATCATAACTGTACATAACATCTGTTCCCCCTGCTAGGTTGTAAGTTCCATAAAGGCAGACACCACATCTGCTTTATTCACTGCTACATTACCAGCATAACACCTGGCACTCAATATTTGCTGAATAACAATGTATAGAAAAATGAATGAATCACAAATTTTCAGACACTCTTTCATCAATATTTTTTTCTCACACCCATGTGTTTGCTAAGAACTGGGTGGCAGAGAGCTGGAGGATGTGGTTTCTGAGGCAGATACTCTGTACTGCCAGTTAAAGATAGATCCATATGCTTTGAAATCTGCCAAGAAAAAGGTAGGGTTGTCACTTTTTTACAAAATGTGGAATCACAATCAGGACACTTGGCTGAACAGATAAGTGACCATCCTATCTCATACAATTAATGTCTAACTCATAAATTCTACTTTTTTTTTTTTTTTTTTAATAGAGACAGAGTCTTGCCCTGTCCCCTGGGCTGAAGTGCAGTGGTGCAATCGTGGCTCATTGCAGTCTCTAACTCCTGGGCTCAAGTGATCCATTCACATCAGCCTCCCAAACAGCTAGGACTACAGGTGCATGTGACACCCTGCCTGGCTAACTTTTCAATTTTTTTTTAGAGATGAGGGTCTTGCCATATTGCCCTAGCTGGTTTCAAACTCCTGGCCTCAAGTGATCCTCCTGCTTTGACCTCCCAAAATGTTGGGATTACAGGCACAAGTCAACATGCCTGGCCAATTCTACTTCTTTATCAGCATTTCTCACATTTATCTCCTCTCATTGAGAAGACTGACTCCTCCAAACCCCTGCTTTTGCAAACAGCTTTATTGAGGTATAATTCACACACCACGAAATTTACTCATATATGTGTGCAATTCAATAATTTTTAGAAAATTTACAGAGCTCCATAACCATCATCACAATCCAACTTAGAACACTCTCATCACTCCAGAAAGATCCCTCATGTCCATTCAGTCATTCTCTGCCCCTACCTCCAGCCCCAGGACCCAACAAGTTACTCTGTCTATAGATTTGCTTTTCTGGACATCTGCCTATCATCTTTTGCTGGGACTGCTCTTATTGCCCCCAAAACACACCTCTGCCTCCAGCATAGCCCATTTCCATCCATCCTTTCTACTGATTTCTCCAAAAAGTATAACAGATTGTGTCTCTGCTCTTCAATAAAACCCTTCAGAGGCTTCCTGTGGCCTGTAAGATAAAGTTCAAGCTCTGACATTCTAAGCCTTTACCATTTGCCTCATTTACCACCTCGAGTTCCAGATACGCAAAATTACTTATATTTCCCAAGAGATGTGTGCCTTCATGTCTTCAGACATTGGACATATTGTCTTCTCTGCAGGTTTGCATTAAAAAAAAAAACAAAAACTCCCACTTTTCCACTAAGACCAACTCAATTGACCCCTTTTTCCTGAAGATGTCTCTGATCAATTCTGCTCACTTACTTCTTTAGGCCATCACTGCACTTCTATTATGGCATTCATTATACTGCATTATAATCCTTGTTTGCTTTTCTTCTTCTTTCATTAAACTGAAAGTTCCCTGAAGACAAAGATTGTCTATTCATTTTGAGGCTTTGATGACTAATGACTGACACATACAAAGTGGTCAACATGTTTATTCAACTAAGAAATAAGCTAGTAAGTATTCTTGCTTTCCTTCAAAGGTGATGTTATCTGAGTGATATTTTACAAGTTGGGGGTAAAATCCATTCTGGATATTGACTCTCATCAGTTCCAATCAGTCCTGAAGTGTGCTTGTCCTGTGAAGGTTCAGGGGTCCAAACCTGGCCTCACCCTAGGAAAATGAGTGCTCACACACAGAGTATCCGCACAGGAGGAATAAGAAAAGCATCCTAAGAGTTTCTAGGTGAGAGATCACATTCCCCTGAAGAAGACTGGGAATGGAATTCTGAGGAGCTGACTGCCCAGATGAGCAACAGTAAAAACAAGCATCTCAAATTTTTACTGCAGTTGACAAGTATTTTTCCAATTGCAATTTATCTTCTTTGTACTCACAAGCAGTCTGGATATAAAATCTCTTTTAAACTTTTCAAATTACATGTACAGAAAAAAGGCTAAAAGTTAACTAAACGACTAAAACTAAGATAAAAGAGACTAAATCTTAACGTGGTTGTCTCTGGGTGGCAGAATTATAGTAATGCTTATTCTCTGCATTTTTGTAAACTTTATATAGCAAACATGTATTACTTGTATCATTTGAGGGGACAAAAAGTTCAAAAAAGAACTTCTGAATTCAGCTCTAGGATTTTAACCTCCAACTCACTGGTACCAATGCCAAAGGATGGAAGGTTCTTGAATGCCTTCATTATGCACGGTACATGCTGAAATGCTGTTGAGTTTTTCTCTTTAATTACTGAGGTCATCCTTATAGTTCATGGTACTTAAATATTCCCCAACAATATCAGTCTAAATGGACTGGGCTTTCCTCGCCCTTCTTTACTTCTCCCTCCTTCTCACAAATATTATCAAGTGGCTATTACGCGCCAGGCCCATGGAGCCAAATTAGAGATAGTCTTTGCCTTCAAGCCAAGGAAGACAGACCACTTCATAAACACTTAAGATAAAACTAAAGTGATAAGGGGGAGCATCAAACAGGTGACAGTCTACTGGAAAGAGTCAAAGTCTTTGCAAATATTATTTCCAATGGTAGTAGAATGCTCCTACAATCATACATTTTTAAACTTCAGAAGAGGCAAGTGAGAGAGTAGATATTTTCAGAGGAAGTTAGTGACATATTCATGTTTTGTGTAAGTTTTTAAATGAAATCTGCTGTGAGCATTAAAGGTTTGATGAATTTTGTTTTGATGAATTTTGCTTTGACTTCAGAAACAGTTTGGCCATTCATTATTTGTGATTTATTCTAAAGGATGTAAGATTATTTTAGTTATAAACCACTTTGACAGCCAACGGGAAAACTTAGTATTCAACAAACTGAGAAGTTTGCTTTGCAAGAAACAGAGCAAGAATATCCCGACTTCTCCCTCTCAGGCTAGCAAATATGTCATTTTTACTTCAGTCATCCCAGGCTCCAGCTGTTCCTGGCTCCCAGGCCAGAGGCAGCCATGTGGCATGCCATACAAGTGACCAAACAGAATTCCAGACCGAAATACAGCACAGCCTTGCTGCACATGACTTTGTTCAATGAGGAAACCTAGAATTTACTGGCAATCTTTTATTATAGTCAGATGTTTCCTGTGTCTGGTTTCTGAAGTGGAATAAAAGGAATCTAAAGGGAGTATGAAGAAGAATGGGGCTCAGTCTTTCTGGCTGTTGGACAAATTTCCAGAGCACAAATTATGCAGCGAATGAGCTACCTTTTGGGGTATACTTATCTTCAGCCAACTACCATGTGTAAGCCTGAGAGATGTAAAAATGAACTAAAAGAAAATTGTTCCCTCAAGTAGCTCGCAACCTAACAGCTAAAATAAAAATACATATAAAGCTAAACACAAGACACAGCCATGGGAAAAACAGTAACAAGGGAGATTTCACTGTTTATCAATTTAACAGATGTTTACTGAGAAACTACTACACACTAGGCTTAAAAATACAGTAGTGAGTAAAACAAAAATGTTCTTATTCTCAAGGAATTTTTGTTTTAGTCAGGGAGATACAAAACAACCAAACAAATGAAATGAACAAAATAACTGAACAGTGATAAGTGATACAAAGAATATTAAAGCATGTAACAGAGACCAAGGGTAGAGGTACAGGCAGCGTTAGTTAGACAGGGTGTTTCAGGAAGGCTTCTCTGAGGAGGTGGCACCCAGGCTGAGACCTGGAGACAGAAGCCAGCTAAGAAAAGATCAAGAGAAAGAGTTCCAGGCAGAAGGAAAAGCAAGCGCAGCAGTCCTGCTACATCTAAAGAAGAGGTCAGAAGGTCAGTGTTGCTGGAGCACAGAGCACAGAAAACAGGAGGTGGGAAAACGAGGCCAGAGAGGAAGACAGAAGCCGCATCTGCAGGAGGGTGTACAGGCCGCAGAAAGATGTCTGTGTTCTATTTCATTAGCAATGAGAAGCCCTGCTTAAAACCCCAGGAGTAACAGGGTTGGATTTATATTTTTAAATATAAACTTTGGCGACTATGTGGGAACTAAATTGATTATTCTGGCAACAGAGTAAAAGGTAGATTAGGGGAGAGAGACTGAAGACAGGGAGATCAATAAGGAAGAGACTCATGCAACTCTCTGGGTGAGAAGTGATGGTGGCCTGAACCGGGTCGATGGCAATGGGAATAGAGAAAAAAGGAGAAAAGACAAAAAAAAAAAAAAAAAAAAAAAAAAAAAGCTTAAAAGGGAAAACTTCAGGATGTAGTGACTGATGAGACATGAGTGAGACAGGAAGGGAAGAGGATGATATCCAGCTTGGGCTTGGGCAAATGGATGCTGACTGTTGCTTGACGGAAAGTAGGCTGCATCCAAACCACGTGACCCTTCCTCCCCTCTGGCCACTGACAACTGGTCCATGGGCTCAAGGGAAGGTAATCCATAGACGCATCATCCACCTATGAGGCAGATAGGGTCTCTCTTTTGGGGATTTAAATTGGGAAGTACAGAGAGTTGGGGGATTTGGTAGGAGACACAAGCAGACAAAGAAGTGCAGAGGCTTGGATGCTGTAGGCTGCATTAGATGCTGGGCCCTAGGGCCCACATTAGTGGCAGAGCATCAGAGCCAAGAGTCACAACCCTGCTGTTGAGGGCAGCAAGACAACTTTAGATTCAGAATGTTCTCCCTGTTCCAGTCTCTGTGACAACCAGCTATCCCATGGATCATCTTTCCACAAGGCCTTGGGGTTTGATTTTTCTGCAGTTCCCAGAAGGCCTTGCCTATAGTTGATACACTTCAAGTATCTTGCTATATTGGAGCTGTCTGCGGTCTGAGTGTGCTCACCTCACCTTCCAGGCCTCGTGCTGCAACACCCTGGGGCCTCTGCCTTCTGGATGGCTGCGTGAGGTGAACCTGCCACCAGGCTGGATCTGAGCCAAACATGTCTCATCCACAGAGTCTGAAGCTCAGAAGCAGAGGCTCCACTTGGACCATGGCTCTCAACTTTGTTCTCCAACCTAGCTTTATGAAAGAGCACTTAACTTTGGAGGTTCAGCAGTCTGTTAACAGAACTGGTACCTCAATGTTCATGTTGCCACCTGTTTCTTGTTTTTTAGTCTCTCCACTGTTTAGATCCTGGAGGGATCTAACCCCTAGTCTTAGCCCCTCAATTCTTCCCTCCCAACCCCAATCCCAAACAAAACCTGAGAAAATGAGATTCCTGCAGACACACAGAGAAAAGAAAAGTCTGAGGAGAAAAAAATATCATTAATTTAGGAGGATGTGATAATATGGACAAGAAAACAGTGAAATAAGCAGAGACAGGAGCAGCAGGACAGAGAAAGCCAAAGGAGGTGAGAATTGATCACAAGGAGTATCCCAATGTGGAAAAGAGGCGGAAGAAGCTGATGGCTGAAAATATAGCACAGAATTATTCACTGGGGGCGGGGGCATCTGTAACTTCAGTGGGAATAATTTCTGTACCACAATCCGATGCAAAGACTCAGTTGTGACTGGAAGCTGTTGATGCAGTAGGCTTATGTCAAGAAATTTCTCCTTCGATTTCATTAATTTAACTTACCAAATATATAAAGAGTTCTTGCTAAGCTCAAGAGAATGTTATGAAAAGATCAGACATGGTCTCTGACATCAAAGAGCTTTTGAACCATCAGAGAGATAACAGAGAGATTCAAATAACGATATCACAAGTCTCTAGAGAAGTTGCTATGGGAGTTTATTTTTACTTACTTATTTATTATTTTGAGATAGAGTCTCGCTCTGTTGCCCAGGTTGAAGTACAGTGGTGCAATCTTGGCTCACTGCAACCTCTGCCTCCCAGGTTCAAGCGATTCTCCTGCCTCAGCCTCCCGAGTAGTTGGGACTACAGGCATGTGCCACCACGCTTGGCTAATTTTTGTATTTTTAGTAGAGATGGGGTTTCACCATTTGGCCAGGCTGGTCTCGAACTCCTGACCTCAAATGATCCACCCGCCTCAGCCTCCCAAAGTGCTGGGATTACAGACATGAGCCACTGTGCCCGGCCTGTAGGAGTTTAGATCCAAGGAGAATTTTTGGCTGGGAGAAACTGGGAAGATATGGAAGACACAGTACTTAAGCTGCTATGAGATGACCTTATAGGACAGGCGGTACTAGTAGTGTGGGAACAGCTATGGAAAGGCACTGAAGCATGGAAAGTGAGGGGTGTGTGGTTTCAGGAAGGTAAAATCATATCTAACTGATTTAGTAGGGTTTCTTTAAGGAGGTAAAAATGCATGTGACTGAAAGGGAACCAGTCAATACAATCTATTTAGACTTTCATAAAAAGGCTTTGACACATCAAAGACTATTTTTAAAAAGTGAGTCACCATGAAATTGAGGAAGAAACTGCTATGTCATGCCAATAGACAAAAGGCACCTGGCTGCGGATCAGAGGCAGGACACCCCCTAGGGCAACAGTGCTCACAGGGAGATCAGGAAGTCTGGGAGTAGCTGGAATTCTACCAGCTGCTGCCCTCTAAGGGGAGGGGGGGTGAAAAGGTGACAGTTCTTACAAACCCCTATGTGTACGACTCAAGCAGGTGGAATGAAAATGGAACTAGGCATGTGCTGCTGAAACTGAGAGTAAGATGGTATGGATAAGCTTTGGAGCTCAGGGGCATAGGAAAAGTTTTAGTACAGCTGCTCTAGAAACAGGAAAGGAAGCTGATAAAGGAAATGGAAAAGGCAATATTGCCAAGTACTAAATAGGGCACAGTCTGAAACTGGGAGAGGAGTGTGGTTCGCCTTTCTATCGAGTCTCAAATGAAAGACAGCCCAATCAGAGACAGATGGGCAGAACTGGTCAGAGCTTGGTATCAGTGGGACATTTTCAGGAGGACAAGGGGGTAAAGGCATGGAGGCTGCTACTGAAAGAAGCCAGCCTGGGTGAATAGGAATGGAAGGGAAGTCAGCCAGGGCTGAGCACTGGAAGAACAGGGAGAGCAGAAAGCCAGCAACCCAGAAGAGGTCGAGGGCAGGGACCTGCAGGTGGCATGGACCTGTGCAGCACAGCAGACAAGGTATGCGTTTGAACCAGGCCACCATGGTGCTAATCCGGGCTCCGCTGTTTTTTCCACTACGTAACTTTGGGCAAACTACTTAATCTTGCTGAGCCTTAATTTCCTCATCTGTAAAAAGAGTAATACAAAGATCAAAATCTCTTATTTGAGCCCCCTCAAACTAGATAGTATTAGAATCTCAAAGTGTTCAGATTTTAGGAAAGCAGTATACTGCACAAACCATATATTATTTAACATCCCCCTATGAGGTTTGGGGCAGCATCCTGTAATTAAATGTTAATATTTCTTCTATGAAATGAATCTTTACGCTAGAAGGAACTATAAATACATTCATACCATTTCAGGTCAGATTTTACTGCCAAATGAATTCTGACACTTACCTTTTAAAAAAAATGTTTAAAGATGTTTCAAGTTCATATGTGCCATATTGGTGGACCATTAATAGAACCCACCTCATAAGGCCATGTCACGAGGATTAGATGACCAAATTAACATTAAGCAGTGAACACAGTGCCTGGCATGTAGTTATGTCCTCAATACATGCTGCTGTTAGTGTTTTTCTCATCAGCATCATCACTGTTGATGACAGTGTGGCTGAAGTAAAAGGGGGACTGATAAGTGGGGAGGAATATAGAGAGTGAGAAACACAGTGAAAATAAGGCAGAAAAGCAGACCAGATGGGGTTTTGAATACCAAGTTAGGAGTTTGGATTTTATTGAGTAGAAGCAGACAGAGCAGAGAAAAATACTATAAATTTTTCAGAAAATCAATGATATCAACAGATTTTTGCTTCAGAAAAACCATTCTAGTGGCAGTGTGAAAGAGCGCAAGGAGGCTAAGACCTAGCAGGAGAGCTTTGTGGTAAGCCAGGTGACAGATGATGAGGGTCTCACATGAGGCTGTGGGGGGTGGGATGAAATTCAAAGGGAGAACGGACAGGATTGG
Organism: Macaca nemestrina; assembly: GCF_043159975.1. Taxonomy (NCBI): domain Eukaryota; kingdom Metazoa; phylum Chordata; class Mammalia; order Primates; family Cercopithecidae; genus Macaca; species Macaca nemestrina. Next base: position 189,924,005 of record NC_092125.1, read on the forward strand.
GAAACTGATCGGGTGTGGGATGGTGAGGACTAAGAGAAAATACTATCACAGAATATAAGGGAGTAGAAATATTCCAGAAATAGATGGGCAGTAATAATGTTAAATGTAGCAAAAGAAAGAAGAAGATAAGGTGTGGAAAGCATTCTCTGGGTTTGGCAATTAGGATGCTACTGGCAATCTCAGGAAGAGCAGGCTCAGTTGACTCCGTGAGAATGGAAGCCACACGTTATCAAATGTCATAGAGCAGCCAGTAAAATACAGACTGAAAAAATAGGGGTTGAATTCACTAACAAGGAGGTTTTCATTGACCTCTGACATTCATTGCAGTTTGACTTAATGAAGTATTATGGGTAACCTGCAAACCGCAGTGGTTTGGTATAGGGATGGGAGAGTAAGGAATAGATTGTCCAGTAGATTGGTTTTCTCTATGAAATGGGAGGTGATCACTGGCTGTGGGCATTGGGAGGGAAGGAACTAGTTTTCCAGTTTGAAATAGGAGATTTCAATTGGGGCTGAACGACTTTCTCTGTAAGTGGACAGTAAATATGTTAGGCGTTGTGGGCCATAGCCTGTCACATATCCTTCTGTGCTTTTGTTCTGTTTTGCTCAGCAACCCTTTAAAAATGTAAAAATTTGTTTGTTTGTTTGTTTTGTTTTCTTTTTTGAGACAGCCTTGCTCTGCCACCCAGGCTGGAGTGCAGCATCGTGATCTCAGCTCACTGCAACCTCTGCCTCCTGGGTTCAAGTGATTCTTGTGCCTCAGCCTCCCTAGTAGCTGGGATTGCAGGTGTGTGCCACCACGCCCGGCTAATTTTTTGTGTTTTTAGTAGAGTGGGGGTTTCACCATGTTGCCCAGGCTGGTTTCAAATTCCTGGACTCAAATGATCTGCCTGCCTCCCAAAGTCTCCTAAAATGCTGGGATTACAGGCATGAGCCACTGCACCTGGCCTAAAAACATAAAAATCATTTTTAAGCCAGACCACACAAAAATAAGCTGTTGGATAGATCTGGCATAGGAACCAGAGTTTGCTGACCTGATTTAGATTACTTCCCTTTCAAATCTCCCCAAGTGACAGAAACGACTGCATGTTCATTGTAAAGCAGAAGCACCCAGGACAAAGACAGAAGAGACACAAAACTGGAAACCAAGTAGACAAGTGGAAGTCAGCAAACTCAGGAAAGCTGAATCCTGTGCTGGTAGTGGGAAAAGTTGAACTGAACGTGAAATATATCACAGAACTCCCCAAAGACTCAATCACTGGCAGCATCAGGTACCACTAGTAGAGGGAATGAAGATGATACTGAAAACAAGATTCCCGGTTTCTAAACATGAGCAGGCAGCCAAGATCATGAGGCATTAGAGGAAAGTATTTTATATAAAGACAGGAGACCAAAACAAATGAAATCTAAATGCAACATTGAAAAACTGAAGAGACTCAGGGGGGTGAAAACTCAGGAAAAAAAAAATCATTAAACTCCTCAGAGAGAAGACATTTTACTCATGAAACAGGTAGAGGATATCATAAAAAATATATTTGGTGAACAAAAAGAAAAAAGTTACCCTGGAAAATGAAACACATAATAGCAGAAATAAAAAGGGCTGGAAAAGGAATTGGAAAAGTTAAGGAAATTTCTCACAATATAGAACAAAAAGGTAGAGATGGAAAACGATTAAGAAAATATTTTTAAAAGATTAAAGGACAAGTCCAGAAAACATGACTTCTGAATATGGGAGTTCTAGAAAGAAAGAATAAGGGGAAAAAATGAAAAGGCGAAAATGCTGAAAAGAATAACTCAATAAAGTTGTCCCCGAACTAAAGGTTTTGAGTTTTTTGTGCTTAAAAGGGTCCTCTGAGTGTCCAGCACAGTATGAAAATAGCTCTCCATCAAGGTACATTATCGTGAAATTTCAAATTTCTAGAGAGAACAACAAATAGATTTTATATAAATAATTAAAAATCAGAACAGCATTAAGACTCCTCAAGCAGAACACCAAAAGCCTAGAATACAATGGGGACAGTATCCTCAAAATACTGAGGAAAAATGATTTCCAACCTAGAATTCCATACACAGCCAGACTATCAATTAAGTGTGAAATCAGAATAAAGACATTTTCAGGTATGTTCTCAAAAAATTACTTCTCATGTATCCTTTCTCAGGAAATTAGTACAAGATGTGTTCCATTAAATGAAGAAGTAAAAAAATATGGGGCCCAGGAAATGAGATATACCACAAGAGGATAGTGACAGGGACTTCAAGACCACAGATGTTTGGCTACACAGAGAGCAAACCACCCAAGGAGAGCATGCAGAGGCTCCCAAAGAGAGTTCTTCAAGAAAATGAAGCTGACAGACAATCTAACATGTCTGAATATATGGAGAACGATTTATACAACTGGAGAAGAGTTTAGGGTTGAATTAGTGACAAATACACAGAAAACTAAGGAAAGTAAAAAGCAAGACTTTTACTGACTTCAGGAAAAACAAAACATGCAGTGAAAAACTAGTAATCATGGTATCTATGAATAGTGTTTCTATGGTCATGGTATATAGATTCAATATTGCTCTAACTATATTAGGAGAATTGGAGGATAGATTGCATGGCTATGGTAGAGGAGTGGTGAGTGTGACAGAGTATTAAATATTCATCTTCCATTGAAGAAAGTCAGTAGGTAATACTCAAAACAGAAAAATCAAGAACTGGCAACATACTCTTGTTATTAGAGATTCAGTGGTTAAAAACCAAACAAATTAGCTAAAAGTTAAAAATGAATGCCTCTTAGAGGTAGGAAGTCAACTAGTGGTGATAATGAGGAAGCGCTTTTTTTGTTGTTGGGAACAAGCCCTGTAAACTATGCATATGTATAATTTCAATAAGAACAAACACTAAAGTAACTTGCACAAGATTACTCAGCCTATAGGGATAGGACTGGGGCTTCAAATCTAGTTGATCTGGTTCCTTAATTATTACAGCATATCATATACCTACCAATAGGGCCAATGAAGAGTCTGTTAGAAATCTAGCTGGGCGCAGTGGCTCATACCTGTAATCCCAGCACTTTGGGAGGCGAAGGTGGGTGGATCACCTGAGGTCAGGAGTTCGAGACTAGCCTGGCCAACATGGTGAAACCCCATCTCTACCAAAAATACAAAAATTAGCCAGGCCTGGTGGCAGTCCCCTGTAATCCCAGCTACTCGGGAGGTTGAGGCAGGAGAATCACTTGAACTGGGAGGTGGAGGTTGCAGTAAGCCAAGATCATGCCATTGCACTCCAGCCTGGTTGCCAAGAGCGAAACTCCATCTCAAAAAAAAAAAAAAAAAAAAAGAAATCTGGATGCCTCACATTTGATCATATCCTACTGAAGATCTTACTAAATACTCATATTATTTTGTAATTGTTTTATTTGTCTAAATGTAATTGAAAAGAATTAATCTAGAATAAAAGATAAGTTTTAAAAAACCCCAAAAGTGTGGACCTTGTTTGGACCCAGATCCAAAGTGCCATGAAAAGGCTTATTTTTCCCATCAGCTTTTATTTTAAGTTCTGGGGTACATCTGCAGGATGTGCAGGTTTGTTAAATAGGTAAATATGTGCCACGGTGACTTGCTGCACAGACCAACGCATCACCCAGGTATTAAGCCCAGCATCCATTATTTATTCTTCCTGATGCTCTCCTTCTCCCCACCCGTTCCCGGCAGGCCCCAGTATGTGTTGTTCCTCACCATGTGTCCATGTGTTCTCATGGTTCATCTCCCACTTATAAATGAGAACATGTGGTTTTTGGTTTTCTGTTCCTGCGTTAGCTTTCTGAGGATAATGGCTTCCAGCTCCAACCATGTCCCTGCAAAGGACATGATCTCATTCCTTTTTATGGCTGCATAGTATTCCAAGGTGTATATGTACCACATTTTCTTTATCCAGTCTATCATTGATGGGCATCTGGGTTGATTCTACGTCTTTGCTATTGTGAACAGTGTTGCAATGAACATATGAATGCATGTATCTCTATAATAGAATGATTTATATTTTTTGGGTATATACCTAGTAATGGGATTGCTGGGTCAAACGGTATTTCTGCTTCCAGATCTTTAAGGAATTGCCACACTGTCTTCCACAATGGTTGAACTAATTTCTCCCATTCTGTAGGTTATCTGTTCACTCTGATGATAGTTTATTTTGCTGTGCAAAAGCTCTTTAATTAGATCCCATCTGTCAATTTTTACTTTTGTTGCCATTGCTTTTGGCATTTTCATCACGAAATCTTTGCCTGTGCCTATGTTCTGAATGGTATTGCCTAGATTTTCTTCTAGCATTTTTATAGTTTTGGGTTTTGCATTTAAGTCTTTAATCCATCTTGAGTTAATTTTTGTATAATGTGTAAGGAAGGGGTCCAGTTTCAATTTTCTGCATATGGCTAGCCAGTTCTCCCAGCACCATTCTCCATTGCTTGTTTTGTCAGGTTTGTCAAAGATCAGATGGTTGTAGGTGTGTGGTCTTATTTCTGAGTTCTTTATTGTGTTCCATTGGTCTATGTGTCTGTTTTTGTACCAGTACCATGCTGTTTTGGTTACTGTAGCCTTAAAGTATAGTTTGAAGTTGGGTAGTATGATGCCTACAGCTTTGTTCTTTTTGCTTAGGATTGTCTTGGCTATATGAGCTCAAAAAGGCATTTTTAATAATTGGAGTTATCTGAATATGGAATGTGTACTGGAAGACATTAAGGAATTATTGTTAATGTGAGGTAATAACACATTGGCTTTTAAAAAAAGATCTTATGACTTAGACATGCGTAATTAAGTATTCATGGGTAAAATGACATGATGTCTGGGATTTGCTTTAAAAATCCAAATAATAAATAAGATATGAATCTCTCTGACAGCAGGACCTGTATAATACGCATGTGCCAGAAATGCTTAGACATGATGAGACTCTGAAGTCATTAGCCATATGACATTCCTCCTTTCACCTGGGAAAAGGTGAACTTGATACACTGTCCTTAAAAGAGCATGGTCCCATACCATTCTCAAGAGATTGCTTAGTTAAGCCAGAGAAGGGGCAAAAATGAAAGGTGCTCAACAAAGTCTTTATACTTTCTCATGAGAAATTTTGTATGCCTAGCAATTTATAACATTTCCATTAAAAAAGAGAGGACACAGCTTTCAGTGCCCCAACTGACAAATATGAAGTTGTAATGGGTTGTCATCATTGTTGATCATTATAAGTATTAAGAATGGAGGGTACAGGGAGGAAGGGAACCCTCACGTACTGCTGGTGGGAATGTAAAATGATGTAGAAGCTTTGGAAAGCAGTCTGGCAGCTCCTCAATAAGTTAAGAATAGAGTTACCATGTGACTCAGCAATTCCACCGCCAGATATACACCCAAGAGAAATGAAAACAGTATGTCTACACAAAAAACTTGTACACAAATGTTCAGTATTACTGATAATAAGAGTTTAACATGAAAGTAACCTAAATATCCATCAACTGATGAATGGATAAATAAAATGTGGTGTTATCCTATAAAGGAATATTATTTGGCCATAATAAGAAATGAGATAAATGTTATAATACGGACAAACCTTGAAACATTATCCTAAGTGCAAAAACCTATATAGCCAGTCACAAAAGACGACATATTATATGATTCTATTTATATGGAATGTCCAGGATATGCAAATCTATGGTGACAGAAAGTAGATCAGTGGCTGCCCTAGGGCTGAGGGAAAATGAGGCCTGATGGTAAATGGCTGCAGGATTTCTTTTTGGGGTAATGAAAATGTTTAAAATGAATTGTGGTGATGTTTGTAATTGTGGTGATGTTAGCACGACTCTGTGGATATACTAAAAACCACTGAATCTTGAACTTTAAGTAGGTAAATTGCATGGTGTGTAAACCATATTTCAAGAAAACTATTACCTACAAGAAAGGAAGAAAAAGGAATAGAAGGCAGATCACCTCACCTCCGGGGAAACATTGACCAGACTGTGGTCAATGGAGGCGGACCATGGACAAATCTCCTTCACCTGCCTCTTGTAAGATAGGGGGATCTTTACTGCTTAGGTTAAGGAAGGAAGATCAGTGAAAGTCATAATTATTTACTACTTAATATTATATTGAGGAGAAAATAAAAGGGATTTTTAAAAAAAGTTCTGGTTTGTGTCCTCGGTATTCTGAATCTTTTATTTGGTAACTATGCTGAACAAGGGTATGTACAAGAAGAAGGGAACTTCTCTAATCTTTGAATTAGAATTCTTGCATAACTACACTTTTGTGTCCCCCAAGCAGAAGCTGTAAACTGGAGGCTCACAGATGTATTAGGTTTAGCCCACAAAGTGTTTGCAAATGTCTGAATTTGTTAACATTTATAAGTCAGGAGATTTCACATAAAAATTCAGATTTCCGGCTGAGCGCGGTGGCTCACACTTGTAATCCCAGCACTTTGGGAGGCTGAGGCAGGTGTTCACCTGAGGTCAGGAGTTCAAGACCAGCCTGGCCAACATGGCGAAACCCCATCTCTACTAAAAATACAAACATTAGCCAGGCGTTGTGGTGGGCACCTATAATCCCAGCTATTCTACAGGCTGAGGCAGGAGAATCGCTTGAATCTGGGAGGCAGAGGTTGCGGTGAGCTGAGAGCATACCATTCCACTCCAGCCTGGGTGACAAGAGAGAGACTCAGTCTCAAAAAAAAAAAAAAAAAAAAAATCAGATTTCCAGCTTCTCTTGAAAAATAGGGAGGTTCTGGCAATCAGGAAGAGCTTCTTTTATTCAGCAAGGGTAACAAATTATCTTCATAAATTGATATCCAAGGTACTCATGGATAAGTTAGCTGGTTCTCACTCTTACACTAGGAAAGAGAATGTGCCAGAATCAGGGAGTCAGGGACTGGAAGTAACTAGGGGCTGAGGACGGAGTTGTGGGGTAAGCATCGTCAGAGCTAGACTCTGAGACAGCATCTCAGACTGGCATCTTTCTGGTATTCTCACGCTCCCTGCTTTTACTTACCACAGATGGAACTGAAGGTTTACCTCTGTTTAATGTTGGTTTCCCTGTCTAGATTGAAAACTTGAGGTGACACATAATATCTTTTCCATAATCCTTTTCACTTGGCACAGTACCTGACACACAGCAGACAATATGTATTTGCTGAGTGAGAAATTAATGAATGAACGAACAATGCTATAAAACAGGATCTGGAAACAGGTCATCTTTAAGAAACAAAAACCCTACCACTCACTTTTCCACATGAAAGGATGACCAAATTCTACATAGAACTACAACAGACTTTTACAAGTCTGTATTTTAGGACATCTACAGCCCTGGAGATGCTTGGCTCCACCTTGCGCAGAGGTGAGTCATCTATTTCTTCATATGGGGCTTGCCCACACTTGGCCTTGACTCCTCTCATCCTTTTGCTGGGCCCCTTTCCTAAAAACTCCAGTCCACGATCAGCAATGCAAAGGTCCTGAAGATCCCAGAGAGTGGAGCTCCCTCAGTGATCCATCCAACACCTTAACAGGCAGCAAAATGGCAGCCTTCCAGAAACAAATCATTGCAAAACTTTCCACAAAGCAGTAAGACAGAAAATAATTCATTTTTAAATTAAAATATAAGATATATAGTTCCATGTGCTCAGTCAAACAAGAGTAACAATAGCAAAAGATAAAACCAAGTTAGAACTGGAATCCAAAACTACTACTAACAGGGATTTATTATATATAAGAATAACAAGGAGTCAGTATTGTCATTATAGTCTATATTAAAATGTACCCAACTGCCCCCACAATTGTCTTGTGTGTCTTTTTCTTGTATATCTGTGTTGGAATAAATTTTACTCATTGCATTTGGCTATTCTGTCTCTTTTGCTTCTTATAATTAGAAACAGCCCACCCTCTCCATTTTTGTTTTCTCACATGACTGCCTTCTTTTGAAGAGTTCAGGACAGCGGGCTTGTAGCGTGTCCTGTATATTGAACCCACCTGATTTTTTTAATGATCAAATTCAGTTTAAACACCTTGGTACAGACACTATGTAGGTGATATGTATTTCTTACTGCATCACATCAGAAGGCACATGACAGACTGTCGCACTACTGGTGATGTTAAATTGGATCATTTGGTTAAGGTGTTGAACCACAGAACAGTTTTGCCCTTGTGATTAGTAAGTTAATTATTAAATAATTAATGTAAGAATTAAGTCCATTGTCTTAGTGTGATAATAGTACCATAGCTATGAAGGAGAAAAACTTTGTTTTTTCAGGAGGGGCAAACTGAAATACTTGAGGAAGTATCAAAAACTCTATACCTTACTTTCAAATTGTACAGAAAAATGTCTATTATCTATCTATCTACCTGTCTATCATCTATCTATCTATCCATCTACAAAGATAGGACAATGTGGCAAATGTTAAAATGAAAACTGGAGAATCTAGTTAACAGGATCTTGATGCTCATCAGCTAAAAGGAAACAAACAAATAAATAAAAAGGATTAACAATGGGTCAGAGCTGGAAGCCCTGGGACCACAGCATGTAGTAAGCTCAGTAAGACAACACTAAGATGCCAAGGAAGGCTTGAGTTAGTATCCTTTCAGTCTTTAGAAAACAGTAACAAAAAATCACAGATAGGATGTCAATCAGGAGCCAAAATCACGCCCGCTGGAGTGAGGTGGGATGTGGCTCCCAAGATCCAGCTATCTCAGAAGGCATTAATTAATTAGAGTTACAACACTTAATACCCCTCATATCTTCCTTTCTCACTTCCACTTTCTCACTTATCAGAGCATTCAAAACTAACTAGGAAATTCATTAATATAGTGATTTTTCAAAAAAAATTTGAGAATTGGCCTGGTGCAGCAGCTCACGTCTGTAATCCCAGCACTTTGGGAGGCCGAGGCGGGCGGATCACGAAGTCAAGAGATCAAGACCATCCTGGCCAACATAGTGAAACCCCATCTCTACTAAAAATACAAAACAATCAGCTGGACATGGTGGCGCGCACCTGTAATCTCAGCTACTCGGGAGGCTGAGACAGGAGAATTGCTTGAACCTGGGAGGCGGAGGTTGCAGTGAGCTGAGATCAGCCATTGCACTCCAGCCTGGTGACAGAGTAAGACTCTTTCATAAAGTACAGTACAGTGAAGTAAAGTAAATAAAATAAAGTCAGCATCTGCCAAGGAAAAGTATTTCCTCATTTTATTAAACAACTCTACTGAATACGAATTTTAAAACTTTCTCTAAAAAAAATCACTGCAAGGGATACCGGGCCATGGGATCGCTTGAGCCAGGAGTTTGAGGCTGCAGTGAGCTATGATCACACCACTGCACTCCAGCCTGGATGACAGAGTAAGAACCTGTCTCAAAAACAAAAACAAACCAAAAAATCACTGTAATAGGAAAGGGCACCAAAAGGAAAGCTACCAAGAGTGTAGCCGGAGAGAATAAGACGTAAGCAATGAGCTCATGAAGGAAGGCTGAGTCTGTCACAAGTGCTCTAGATTCCAGGAAATCTGCCCATCATGACAAAAAGCAAATATACATATAGGATTTAAAAAAGGACCACTGGCCGGAAGCAGTGGCTCATGCCTATAATCCCGGCACTTTGGGAGGCTGAGGCGGGTGGATCACCTGAGGTCAGGAGTTCCAGACCAGCCTGACCAACATGGAGAAACCCCATCTCTACTAAAAACCAAAATTAGCTGGGAGTGGTGGCACATGCCTGTAATCCCAGCTACTCGGGAGGCTGAGGCAGGAGAATCGCTTGAACCCAGGAGGCGGAGGTTGCGGTGAGTAGAGATCGCACCATTGCACTCCAGCCTGGGCAACAAGAGTGAGACTCCATCTCAAAAAAAAAAAAAAAAAAAAAGAAAAAGAAAAAAGAAAAAAAAAGGACCACCTCTGCTGGATGTGCTCAGTTTCATGTCAGCTGACTTCTCATATTCCCCCTTATTTTTTCTTTTAACGTCCATGCTCCTGAAAGAGAGAAAAAAGATGACCCAACATCCAGGAGCACACACCTTTGAAACAGGCCATCTTCTGTAAAAAAACAAAGGGAGGTGTTCATCTGTCTAAGAAAGTTATTTTCCTCAAATTAACACTATAAGCATCACAACTATAACCACCATGAACTGGAGAGTACAGATACTACACACACACACACACACACACCCCTTTATTAAAACATTACAATCTGAGTTCTGGACTAAATTTTAGGTCATGGGTCAAAAGTGGTTTCCAAAAGAAGTCACCCAACAATCTCACTTATTTAAATATAATAATTTCCAAGAATCACTTTTATAGTACCTGGAAAGTAAGTCTCTAATTCATGTTTTCTAAGCCAGCCATTCTATTTATAACAAATATATTCAGACACTCAATTTGAATATAAAATACATTCAGTTTTCATTTATATGTCAATAAGCATGTTTATTGCCCAAAGGGAAAGAGCCATGATAAAGTAGAGGATGAAAATGTCCAAGAGAAGGGGATAATTGATGAAGGACAAAAGAATTCCACTGGAAATAGCAACTACAGATGGAAGAGTGAAGATCTGATTAAGGAAGGTAAGGCGTGCAAAGCACTTAAACTCAATAGATGATAGCTATCTTTGTTACTTTGGAAGATAAAGCTGTAAAGACAGTCAGAGATCAGAATATGAAGGGCCTATATAATGCCATGAGAGGACATTCTAGATTATCTGACAGAGATCAGGGCTCAGAGCTTTCTTCTGGCTCAGAGATCAAACTTCACCAGACATAATATCCTGGGTACTTGGCAAAGTACTTGGCATGCAGCAGGAATTCAGAAATGTTTGCTAAATTGAATAATTTCTTCTCTCTTCCAAGCAATAAGAAGCAAGGCAAGATTTTATTAGAAGCTTTGTTTCTAGAGTTAACAGTCAATCAACAACTATTCAAGTCTCATGTGCATTTGTAGTATTCTCAGCTACTTGCGGAGGCTGAGGCTGGAGGAATGCTTGAGCCCAGGAGTTCAAGACTAATCTGGGCAACACAGTGAGACTCCATTTCAAAAAAAAAGAAAAAAATAACAACTGTCCAAGCAACTTTCTTGCCTAGTCTTACCTCCAGGACAGCTTGCTTCTTTTTCTCCTTTAAATGTAGTCTTTGAAATGTCCTTTTTATCATCCCGTTTTTGTCAACAGTCCCACCTCGGCAAGTCATGATGAGATTGAACCTTCCCTCCCTCCTATGTTAGTGCTTTTAAAATCTGTTCTGTTTCTGTTCGTTAATTTACGCACACAGCTAAAAACCTGAGGTCGGTCCACTGGTATTCTCCCTTCTATTCCTTCCCCTACTCTTTCCCCTCTCCTCCCCTCCCCTCTCCTCTCCTCACTTCTATCTCCTCTCTCTCTCTCTCTCTCTCTTTCTCTCTCTCTCTCTCTCTCGTAGTTAGTCTTACAAAGACTTTTACTAGAAAATGTTCTGCTTGATTCCCTGAACCATGCTTCTCAGGACCCCAACATATTTCCATTTCAAAAATCTTTTGATTATGTGCTTTCAAGTTACAGTTTAAATTATTTACTCCATGGTTCAAGTTATAGTTTAAATTATTTACTCCCTGGGATGAAAGATTAAAGTTTCAGTCCTGGCCAGGCATGGTGGCTCACGCCTGTAATCCCAGCACTTTGGGAGGCCGAGACGGGCGGATCACAAGGTCAGGAGATCGAGACTATCCTGGCTAACACGGTGAAACCCCGTCTCTACTAAAAATACAAAAAATTAGCCAGGTGTGGTGGCCGGCGCCTGTAGTCCCAGCTACTCAGGAGGCTGAGGCAGGAGAATGGCATGAACCCAGGAGGCGGAGCTTGCAGTGAGCTGAGATGGTGCTACTGCACTCCAGCCTGGGTGACAGAGCGAGACTCCGTCTCAAAAAAAATAAAAAGTTTCAGTCCCATATTGACAATTGAGCTAATCAGTGTAATTTTGTACTTGCTTCTTTATCTATAAAATTAGAAAAAGACCATTTGCCAGACTTTATTCTACTTCAAAGACCTGCTATATGAATAAAAATGAGAAAGAAAAAATAAAAACAGAACTACTATATAAAATACACCTTTTTATACCTAAATACAAGCTTGAACTAGTATTTTACAATGGGAATGATTTTATGCAAATATATAGTATATTACCTTTTTCTTATGTAGTTTCTTTAACGATTAATTACATGAGTTCTCAAGAGAGCAAAGGGAATATGTGAATGAAATAAGCTAAAACACTTGAATCATCTAGTCCAGCACCTTTACGGGGTAGGAACTGAATAAATGTTAGGCCCCTTTCCTTTGCTTTTCTTTTCTACCTTCCCTATTACCAGATAATATATTTAGTCAATATCTGTTGAAAAAAGAAACGAACACAGGAATCCAAGGCATGACAAGTCTTCTTCCCAAATGTCTCCCAAGCCCATGTCCTCCCCTCCCCATCCTAACTATTACTTCTTCAGTTTAGATTTTCATCATGGGTTTTTCTTGCCTCAGTGCACCAGGCTAGGCATTCAGCTCAATATGAGAAAAAAAGTGGTTTGGGAATGTTCTTGTCTTGTTCCTGATCTTGAAGGGAAAACTTTCAAAATTTCACCCTTAAAATATTTGTTTGAGTTTTACGAACAGATACCCTTTTTCAGATGAAAGCTCTCTGCTAGTCCTAGTCTGCTAAGCATTTCTAGCATCAACACATGCTGAATTTTATTAAATGCTTTTTCTGTATCTACTGAAATGTTTTTCTTTTTAATCTATGAAACCCTGTTTAAACTATGAATGTGATTAATTACATTGATGGATTTCTCTAACGTTAAATCAACCATGTGTATTAGGATAAGCCCAACTACTAGATGGTGATATATCATCTTTTTTATATATTGTGGAATTTGCCAAATTTCTGTTCAGGATTTTTACATTTTTATTTTTAGGTAGCTTGGCCTTTAATCTTCCTTTCTTGAGTTTGACTTTCTTCAGTTTTGGTATCAAGGTTATGCTAGTCTCAAAAAAATGAGTAAGGAGTGTTCCACTTTTTCAGTTCTCTGGAACTGTTTGTAGCTGGAATTAATTATTCTTTTCAATCTGCTGAAGAAATCTCCAGTGAATCCCTCTGGGTTTGAAGTTCTCTGGGAAGAAAGATTTTGGATTATTGATTCCACTGGTTTAAAAAGTTTATAGGATTCTAAGGTTTTCCATGACATCTTGAGTCAGTTTTAGTCGGATATTATTCTAGAAATGGATCTATTTTCACAAAATTCTCAGGACTTTTGGCATAAAATTGTTCACAATAGCCTCTTTTTATCTTTTTCTAGTCTATAGCTCCTATAGTGTGATCTCTTTTCCTATTTTGTTCACTGGCACTTGTGCTTCAATTTCTCTTCCCAGACCTCCTCCATAATCAGTCTTGCCAGAAGTCTGTCAGTTTTAATTTTGAAAACTTTATTTTTTATTTTTAGAGATGGGGTCTTGCCTGTTGCCCAGACTGGAATGCAGTAGTGCGATCATAGCTGACTGCAGCCTTGAACACCTGGGCTCAAGTGAGTCTCCTGTTTCAGCCACCTGGAGTAGCTAGGACTGCAGGCATGTACCACCACACCCAGCTGATTTTTTTAAATTTTTGGTAGAGACAGGCTCTTGCTGTGTTGTCCAGGCTGATCTCAAACTCCTGGCCTCAAGTGATCCTCAAATACTGGCCTTTCAAAGTGCTGGGATTAAAGGCGTGAGCCACTGCGTCCAGCATGTCAATTTTATTAATCTTTTTTTTTTTAAAAACTTGCTCCTCAGAAAAGTATATTAATCTTTCGAAAGAACAAATTTTTGACTTTGTTGATCCTTTGTATTTTTTTTTTTCCATCAAACTATTATTTTCTGTTTTCCTTCTTTGGGTTTAATGTGCTGTACCTTTTCTAACTTCTTGAAATTGATGTTTAGATTACTAATTTTTTTCAACCTTTGGTTATTTTTCTAACATGCATTAAAGTCTACAAACTTCTCTCTATGCTTATAAGTTATAGTAGTATCATGTAAGTTTTGACAAGTTTTGGTATTTTCTTTTTTTTAATTATACTTTAAGTTCTGGGATACATGTGCAGAATGTGCAGGTTTGTTACATAGGTATACACATGCCATGGTGGTTTGCTGCACCCATCAACCCATCATCTACATTAGGTATTTCTCCTAATGCTATCCTTCCCCTAGCTTCCCACCCAAGTTTTGATATTTTCAGTATCATTCAATTCAAAATATGTTCTACTTCCCATGATTTTTTCTTTGACCCAATGATTATTTATAAATTCATTTCTTAATATTCTAGTTATCTTTTTGTTATTCCTTTC